>NC_136411.1:87835515-88318015 GCF_051521515.1 Lactuca serriola | reverse complement strand
GAATTTAGACCATAATTTAGCTAAATGCAAGAAATGATACTTAAATTAAGATGCTTTGTTATCCAATGTTACATAAAAAGGTAATTGCAAATATATGATTAATAATATGTTTTTGTTATTCATATACGTTTATTTCAATAGCTTAATTTTGTCTAATTTGCTATATACCGATTTTAATTTACTTCACTTATTGTGGTTGTTTAATTTTTATAATCAATTTAACATTTCATTATACAATATCGCTATTTTTTTCATTAATTCACAAATAAAAACTATCTCATATATCTTGAAAAATAATTTCACATATTTATCTGAATAAAAAATTATAATTTTACAAAAATAAAGAAGAACATGTTGACACTAAAATAAAATGTTTTGAACATACCACATTGTCATCAAATAATACTCTTCAAAATGTATTTGTTTTGGAGCCAATAACAATGCAACTTCAAGTACTTCCAATATAGCAACCCAACATTCTTCTGAACATTTATGGTTGTAGAAAGAAAAGGAGAATTAATTTTAAAAAAAACCATAAAATAGTATTAGACCAGATATGCAAATGTGCTCAAGAATACATAAAAACATACTTAGTTTGGAGCACCAGATGTACATGTATGTTCTTTTTGGTTCATTCTCAATATATAAAGCTAAGTATAAAAAAGGCACATAAATCATCCCAAATAATGATTGTTATAAAAAAAAAATTAATAAACACACATTTTCTACTCAGAGGGTCAAAGTATTATTGGATAAATTTGGTTCTCTTTGAGCCATTAACTGATTTTGACCCCTATAAAAAATACAATAAACACCCACCAAAACAATTGGAAATTACATATCAAACTAAAGAAATGTCATGAATTTACCTATGCAATGTTTTGAAGTTCTGATGCACCTGAAGCAAAAGACAAAGATTAACATTTGGTGTGTATATTAGGTAGTAATAAGAAAAGATTCTATGGAGTAATTTCATCGAACATATGGTGTTTAGAAAGAAAAAAAGCAACAATCAAACATACACATATATACGTATAACTTATATTAAACATTTCATCAAATGGTTTATAAACATAAAATCGATCTTAGTGACAAAGATAGAGGAGTGAAAGAGGAAAGAGGTCCAGGTTTACCTTTATTAGTCAGAAGCGCACATCAAGTATCTAGCAGGATAGTAGATTAACTGTGAGAGAGAGAGAGAGATGCGAATAATAAAATTTGTAATTTGTAAGTGAAGATTAGCAATTTTCAAATATTAAATCCATTCTCCTCAAGTCACGCCAAATAGACAAGGAAATCTGTGATTTGTAGCAAAAATTAGCTACCTCAAGACATCTTTTCCACATTCATTCTCATGTTTTTGAAACAAAGTATTGACATCTTATCCTTTAGAAATTCGATTACGTGGAAACCTAGGGAGGAAAATTAGGGCAAAGTTTCAAATCAGAGAAATATAGAGGGTGTGAACGGAAAATTATGTATAAGCTTACTTGGAGGATGGTAACTGGAGGACTCCGGCCCATGGTCGTCTCTGATCTGCAATGGGAGGGTGCATGTGCATGGTTTTGCTTTAATATTGAGTTTCAGGCTTTTAGAGAGAACGATATGAGTGGAAATGGTGGTGACAGCTAGGTTTATTGAATGTGAGAAGAGAGAAAATATGGAGTTACGTTTGACCAAATAACTTTACTTAATTTTTTGTAATATTGTTAATGTATAAAAGGTTAGTACATGATGCTTTAAAGGTTATACTTCTTAAAATTCAACAATTAAGGATATGCTTATATATATATATATATATATATATATATATATATATATATATATATATATATATATATATACACACTAGCCGTTTACCCGCGCAAAGCGGCGGGCGACAAATAGTTTGTTTCGACAATTAATTTCTTTTCGATGGAAAATGATTATTTTCAATTCAATCATTAGTTTGTTTTAGGAAACATGTCATATTAAAAATAAAGAAAATTAATGAAATGACCAAATTATAGGGTGTTAAGTATTTATTTGGATGAAAAAAGATCTGGTCAGAACCTTGGAAGAGAAGATTTATAGGAGTTTGTTTAACTTTTAATATTATTTTAGTAGTGATTAGTTGTACAATTAGCTTAATGATTTGGACGTCTTAAAAAAATATTATTATTTTATTCAATCTATTTTTAGAAATAGTGGGATTTGTTTTATAAGATAGTAAAGATATATATATATATATATATATATATATATATATATATATATATATATATATATACTAGTTTATACTGGAAACCACGGTTATATTATAAATTCAAATTTCATAGCAAAAATTCATAATTATTAATCAATTATTTTAAATAGATAATTTTAAACACATTATTAATTAAGAAATATACCAAAATTTTAAAGTTAATTATAACTTAAAATTTAACATATAATTAAAAAAAAGTAAATGTTTCTATAAAAAGTTTAAAATCTATTATTTAAAACATTAACCTCATTAATTGTGATATTGATTTGTCTAATATATTTCACTAACACATGGCATAATATTAATGTAAAGTGTATTAAAGTGACACATGACACAAGGAGATTAATATTATTCTTTTATATATATATATATATATATATATATATATATATATATATATATATATGGGAAAAATGAATATACCCTTAAGGATATATATAAGCTTAGGTACCCAAATCCACCACAATACATTATTTTGTTTGATGTATTCATTATAATGTTTTTAAACTTTAATCTCTAACTTTATTTACTTTGAAGATTTTCAAAATTTCACTATTATCTTCCTCTTACATCATATCTTTTTGCCGAACAACTACTAGGCTATATATATTATAGTTGAAAATGAAAATTATGTAAGACGAAGATAAATGTAAAATTTATAAAAATCCTGGAAGTAAATTAAGTTAGTAGTTGAATTATAAGAATATTGGATAATTACAATGTATATATATGATACAAAATGACTTAGTATGGTGAGTTTGGATACCTAAGCTTATATACCGTTAAGGGTATATTCACTTTTCCCTATATATATATATATATATATATATATATATATATATATATATATATATATATATATATATATAGAGAGAGAGAGAGAGAGAGAGAGAGCCAAGTTTTTTTGAGAAGCAAAAGACTTGTGAGAACTTGCGAATTCATAATCAGTTCATCATTTTTCAACACCAAAAACATCAAGCTTTTTCAAATGGTGTGTCTAAGTCATCTAGGCTCAAAAAAAAATAACGAATTTTTTTTGTATCACTGTTGATGAGCACAATCAGCAGTTGTACGGACTGCTGATGAGTACAATAAACAGTCAATGAGCACAATCAGCAGTTATAACGGACTGTTGATTGCTCATCAGCAGTCCATATGGTTGATGGTTGCTGATTTTGCACATCCGCAGTCCATATGACTGCTGATTATGCTCATCAACAGTCCATATAACTGTTGATTGTGCATACTTGTAAATTTTGAAAAAAAATTGTCAAATATTGTTTTTGAGCCTATATTTGGCTTAAACACAGCATTTGGAGAATATTGGCGTTTTGGTTTTGAAAAATGATGAGTTGATTTTGAGTTCGCAAATTCTCACAAATCTTTTGGTTCCCATCAACTCTCTCTCTCTCTCTCTCTCTCTCTCTCTCTCTCTATATATATATATATATATATATATATATATATATATATATATATAACAAAAAATTAATATAGTCCTAACTACTATATATATCTCAAGTGAGACTTGAACTCATGACTTCTCAAACGTGAGGATCACTCCTTAGCGTTAGGTCAAAGGCCTTTTGATATATATATATATATATATATATATATATATATCAAGAGTGCAATTAGATGCAAAAATCTATATAACAAAAAAGCTATTTATATGATGTGTCGAAAACTATATAGTCTCGTGATCGATTTTGTTTTCATATGTTTTTTATTTTCAGTTAAGTCCCAAAAATCAGGACAAACTTTACCAATTTTCACATAAAAACATATTTTCCTATTAATAAAAACATTTTTCTTATTTGAAATACATATTTATAAAAATGTAGCTATGTGAAAATCTTTGAAATAAACTTATGTAAAATAAGTTACTATACACATATATACCTTAAAAAACTTTTATAAAATAGGTATTTATTAAGTACGTAAACAACATTTTATGTGCATACAAATACTTAAATATATACAAATCCGTTATTATAAAAAATATATATAAAAATGTATTATATATATATATATATATATATATATATATATATATATATATATATATATATGCGCAAAAATAAGACACTACTAGAATATATGTCTTTAATGACAAGCGAACTATGAAACACATTGGTTTTATGATACGCAAAAGTGTGTTTCGTAAAAATAATGTAATCTCTCCCAAAACTTTCTCTTGAATAAGTTGGCTATGATTAGTCACTTCAGAAGTCGTTAACCATATCATCGAATTTTGACTGTCCTTCTAAGGTAAGGAGGCTCAACAAATGTCTAAGCTACTAGAATGAACTCCACATTTCGGCTTGCTTTAGTCACTTTCCTAAGAGTGGTGAAAGTGTTATGCCTTGCTCGACTAAAAGGCCTTACCATCAAACCAACTAACTTCCCCTTATAAAGTCTTTAGCTTGAGGTTGAATTCTTGCTAACATACGGTTGTCTTTTATAAGAACACGAAAGTCTTTACAAGAAATGATCGAATAAGTACGCCTTACCCTAATAAACATCTGTCGGAGATAGAGGTATGGCAAAGAGCTTTAGAAATTTTCTTATTGGATTGAGAGTGCCCGTTATCGGCCATAGTCGCATGAAGAATTCTGAGAGGAGGTCTTTTCCAATATCAAGCCCTAAAGAAAAGGGTTTGATAGACCCACTGGTAGCTAGCCTGTCTACTGTCGCATAGAAGGGGAATCATGCCCAATTCTATCTTGCTTTCTCCTTCGCTGTAAAGGCTCTTATCTCAAAAGGCATAGAAAAAGCTCTTCCACGACTAGCATCGTACTTTCCACTACTTGTGTAAGTCCTCCTTCAGAACAGGTAGGTGAGTCGCTATTCGGGAGCACTCTTTGAAAGAGAAAGAATGGCGTATCTGATCTTCTTGCTTGTTACAAATCGGTTGTGCACAGTCCTGTTGGATTAGTGTCTAAGTTCATAACTATATTTGGTATGTACTTGACCTAGTTGTAGCATGGTCCTTTTGGGTTGCCTTCACCAAAGCAACTTGACTAGATGAATAATAGAGAAAGAGGTTATTATGGTTTATTAATATATTATATGAATAATGTATTAAAGGAGAAATCATATTTGTTTTATTAATATTGGTCAAGAATTAATTTTGTGAACAAAGGATATTAATTAAACTAAGGGGACTAGAATTGTAATTAAAGATAATTGCATTGTGGGCTAACGAAACCCTAAAGAAAGGGAGTGGAAGAAATCCTTATGGATATCCCATAAGATTTCATCCAATGAGGGTTTCTGGAAGATTCTCATGGGGTGCTTAGAGCCTAAGCAATTGAATGAGATCTTTGGACCAAAACCCTAATTCCTCACCTATAAAATGAACCCCTAGGCATGCAATTTTCGGCGACCACAACCCTAAGAAGAGTTAAGAGCAGAAAATTACCTCTCCCCCTCTCTCTTTCCTTCTCTAATTGTTTTGGTGTTTGTGATCTATTAAAGGCACAACATTTGAGGTGCTAAGGTTCTCAAAGGCTCAAGATCTTCAAAAAACAATCTAAGGTAATGTTCTAACTAGGTTATTACATATGATTTCGATTTTGTGATATGCTAGATTAGGGTTTTGCAAGTCTTAGACAATTATGCATGTACAATTAGAAAAACTACATCCAAGCATTAGGGTTTGCATGAACACCATAGGAATGTTGTTTTGCTCATAACCCATCAGTGGTATCAGAGCCTTGGATGTTTATTCTAATGTATTTGATGCAAAGTTTATTGTTCAAAGTTGTAAAATTCATTTTTCTGTTTTTGACCAAACTCACGATAGGACCAAAGTAGGTCACGACGTGAGCACAACTGTTTGTTGGATTCCGAATTTTCTACCTTGATTTGCTTTGGATAATTACCATAAATTGTTTTTCCAAATTAAAAATCAGATTTTGTAATGGTAAGGGATATCCAAATCAAATTAATGGATAATTATCAATTCAAGATAATTACTTGTTTTATAAGATAAAGATTGATTATTTGTAAATTCATTTGAATTATCTTGTATGAAAAAAAAGATTAGGTTAAATTATATGATAAATATTAAAAATATGATTAATTAATAATTTTTCAAATTTGATCTAAAAGTTAGTTTTGAAAAGTTTCAAAACTTTCCCTCAAGTTTTAGGATTTAAATTTTTTATTAAAAGTTTAATTTTGAAATATTTAAATTCTAAACCCTAGAATTTTACAAATTTAAAATGCAACCTTATATTATTATAATATTAGAAGGATAATATGTATACATATATATATATATATATATATATACATGCATATATATATATATATATATATATATATATATATATATGTATGTATAAGATTAATTCTAGTGTTACCATTAGTAGGTATCATTCACGAAGCCGATCTATAAGGGGGGGGGGGGTATAAGGTTGCTGCCTATAAAATGGCAGTTTAATGGGTGTTCACTCTCACTCACCGCTTCCTTGATTGGTGGAGGGTCGTTAGCGAACGGGTAGGATAGGGCAACTAATTCCTCATTAAAAGTATAATGATTATTAAAGTAACTAAATGTTTTTCATAAAATTCCCAATCTTAATTACTTTAGGAAAAATGTGAAAATGATGTTATTCCATGAAATTACACTTTGTACCCTTGCCAAGACGTTAGTGGAGCGTGTATGGTTAACCGGCACACTAATTTGGGTTTAGCAAAGGTGGCAAAGGGTGACTCGATGTTTGTCATAGATCAATGGAGCGTGTGTGGCTAACCGGCACATTGATTAGGTGACTGTAACATTGAGGGCATCATGTACAATTGCATGGTTATTCACACCTTGTTTGTGATCCTCGGTATCCCGGTCACAAACTTGAAGGGCATATCGAGATTTAAACATGTCATTGAAAAGTTCAATGAATCTCAAAAGATCTAGGAATTTTCAGTACATTTAAAACTTAATTTCCTTTTCGTTTTTCATGGTGGAAATTAGTGAATCGTCATTCACTTACCTTCAAATTCTTTGATGTTTAGATTACAACATCCCTTTTCTAAATTGAAAATAATGTTGTTGGATCCTGGCCCTAATTTTTCATTTGGGTGTTTAACTGGGGATTCTTATTTAATGAAGCTTTGTCACTTTTCTTTTTCAGATGTCTAACTTGAACAACAACAACTCTTTTGGCTCAACCTCTTCCGGCTCATTCTCAATCATGAATTTGTGTGGGAGGGTGATTTTCGATGGGTCCAATTTCAATGATTGGATCCGCAACATTCGAATGGTTACCCGCTACGAGGACAAGGAGTATGTCCTCGACAAGGAGTTGAAAGAAGTGAATGTCAACACTGCTACTCCCGAGGAGATCGGTGCCTTTGAGGGTCATGAGCGCTATGCTACGAAATTCCATTGCATCATGCTTGTGACTATGACTATCGAACTCCAAAAGTCCTACGAGGACTACTATCCCTATGAGATGCACCAGGATTTACTAGACAAGTACCACCATTGTGCCAGGCAGGAGAGGTACTAGATCATCACTTCGATGATCACTAGCTAGATGAAGGAAGTAGAGTCTGTCACAACACATCTGCAGAAAATGCAGAGATATGTCGACCGCCTGTTGAAGTTAAATGTTAACTTCGATGAAGAGATGGCGATTGATATCATTCTTCACTCCTTACCTCCTTGTTACAACCAGTTCCGCATGACCTACCACACGAACAAGGAGGAGGTCACTTTGAGCAAGCTTCAAGGCTTGTTGAGGACTGATGAGAGCAACCTCAAGGACAAATCTGTTGCATCAACTCCTGCTGCTACTGCCCCCGTCTTGAATATTGGGCAAGGGAACGGTAAGAAGAGGAATGCTCCTTCCAAGAGCCACCATAAAGGGAAAGTCTCATGATGGAACCTCTTCTAGTGGAACCAATTTTGGTCCCACTGCACCCTCCTCGAACCCAAAGGATGCAGAGTGTTACCACTGCCATGACAAAGGGCATTGGAAACGAAGCTTCACAAAATGTCTACAATATATCAAGGATGGGAAGATCAAGTCGTCCTTCGCAGGTATTTATACTATTAAATCTAATAACTCATAACAAGCTATTTCTTGGGTTCTTGATACAGGATGTGGTTTTCACATTTGTTCTTATTTACGGAGCCTAAGAAGAAGTAGGGATGTGGAGCATGGGAAGATAAACTTGATCATGGGGAACAGAAGAGTGTCGCATGTCACCAAGATTAGACTTTACTATTTAGTGCTTAGTAGTGGGTTGGGGCTAGATTTGAATAATTTTAGCTATTCGCTAGAAATGGCAAGAAACATCATTTCTTTTCGTGGTTTGTATAAACAAGGTTTTAGATTTTCATTTGATAATGAAAAGGGTTCTTTTAATGCTTTCCTTAATGGTGTTTTCTATTTTGAAGCATTGCCTTGTAATGGAATATATGAAACTGTGATGTTGTAGACAATTTAGGAAATGATGTGTTGCATATCGAATCTTCCAATAGTTTGGACAAAGCATGCTTGTGGCATTGCCGTCTTGGACATGTCAACAAGAAACGCATAGCCCAACTCCAAAAGGATGGAGTGTTGGAATCATTCGACCTTAGGTACGATGACGTGTGTAAATCTTGTTTACTTGGAAAGATGACCAAGTTACCCTTCACTGGTACTTGTGAAAAGGGTGAGGGTTTATTGGATCTCATACACACCGATGTATGTGGGCCCTTTAGATCCACCACAAGGGATGTAAGCCGCTTCTATGTGATTTTCACTGATGATTATAGCAAGTATGGGTATATCTACTTAATCAAGCACAAGTCAGAAAGCTTTAAAAACTTCAAAGAGTTTAAGCAAGAAGTGGAGAATCAGTTGGGCAGGAAAATCAAGATGCTTTGATCCGATCGAGGTGGAGAGTACCTTAGTCTTGAATTCCATGACTACCTCAAGGAATGCAAAATTGTTTCACAATTAAAGCCACCTAGGAAACCGCAGTTGAATGGTGTGGATGAGAGGCGTAATCGAACCTTGCTAGAAATGGTTTGTTCCATGATGAGTCGTGCTTCACTACCTATCTCATTCTAGGGGTATGCCTTAGATACTGTCGCCTATATTCTTAACTTAGTCCCTACAAAGAAGGTTGCCAAAACACCTCACGAGATGTGGACAAGGAAAGGTCCCTCGTTGGCACATATGAAGGTTTGGGGTTGCGAGGTTTTCGTAAGATGAGAGAATCACGACAAACTCGAACCTCGTAGTGAGCGGTGTATTTTCATCGGCTACCCACAAAAATCCTTTGGATATCTCTTCTATAGATCGAGTGACAATGTTGTCTTCGTTGGTAGGAGAGGGGTAGTTTAGGAGCGAGAACTTATAAGCCAAGAGGACAGTGGGAGGCAAGTTGATCTTGAAGAGCTTCAAGAATCAAGCGATGAAGGAACCTATAACACTAGCGCTCAACCCGAGGAGGAAACTCCGGTTGAACATGTTGATGAGTCCCTACCACTTAGACGTTCCAGTAGAGTTAGTGTTTCACCGGAGTTCTATGGTTTTCATATTACTACTGAAGGTGATACGTTTATTAGTGATAGTACACTAGTAAATTTAGATGAACCTAACAGCTACAAAGAAGCCATGGCAGTCCCTGAGTCTGCAAAATGGAAAGGTGCACACTTATAAGGCGCGATTGGTTGCGAAGGGATTTACTCAAACTCTCGGAGTTGACTATGATAAGACCTTCTCGCCAGTTGTGAAGATAAAGTCTATTAGGGTTATGCTAGCCATAGCTGCGTTTCATGATTATGAAATATGGCAGATGGATGTCAAAACCACTTTCCTTAATGGGAAGTTGGCTAAGGATGTTTACATGAGTCAGTCAGAGGATTTTGTCGATGCGAAACATCCTAATAGAGTGTGTAAGCTTGAGAAATCCATTTATGGATTGAAACAAGCATCTAACAGACGAAATCTTTGTTTCGATGTGAAAGTCAAAGAGTTTGGTTTCTTGCGAAGTGAGGATGAGTCCTGCGTATATGTCAAAGCAAGTGGCAGTATAGTTAGCTTTCTCATTTTGAATGTCGATGACATACTACTCATAGGAAACGGCGTCCCAACCCTGTAGGAGGTTAAGTCTTGCTTGGGAAGTGCTTCGCTATGAAGGACCTTAGAGAGGCTACCTATATTCTAGGAATAAGGATAGTGAGCAACAGGAGTAAAAGGATAATATGAATTAGTCAAAATACTTACTTGGATAAGGTACTAAAACGTTTTAGTATGGAGAACTCCAAGAAAGGGGAGTTACCAATCCAAAGCAATACCTAATTGAGTAAGACTCAAAGTCTGAGTACAGAAGCCGAGATAGCAGAGATGAATCGAGTACCTTATGCTTCTTCAGTTGGCTCAATCATGTATGCTATGACTTATACTTACCCTCATGTGGCCTTCGCTTTGAGCATGGCCAACAGATAACACGGGAACCTGTTGGATAAGGTGTCTAAGTTCGTAACTATATTTGGTATGTACTTGACCCGACCTGACATGGTCCATTTGGGTTGCACTTCACTGAAACAATTTGTATGGATAACCTTTTGAGAATAGAATATTTATGATTTATTAATATATTATAGTTATAATATATTAATATGAAATCATATTATTTAATTAGTATTGATTAAGAATTAATTTGGAATTAATTTAGTGATCAAAATAAACTAATTAAATATGGACTCTTATATATATATATATATATATATATATATATATATATATATATATATATATATATATATATAGAATAGGCCAAAGTTCATTTAGGATGGACTAAGCTTGCATGTATAGTCCATGTAGTTTTTAACCCATGGATCCTATGGAAATGAAAGGTCATGGGTATTACGGTTTACATGGATGTAACCCTAATCCACCATACTATATAAAGAGGTCTTTGGCACATGAAATGGCACTAGTGTGTGTGATAAAGAATGTGGGCCGATTTCTAGTGTGCATTACTATTCTCTCAAGTTTTCCAAGTTGTCTGGTGATTTGTGATTCCACTTGAGGCATTCACAATCATTGGTGCTAGGCTCTCAAAACTCCAAGCAATCAACCACAAGGAAAAGGTATGTCAATCTACTAGATTTTTATGTTACAAGTACCCCCATAACATGCTAGTTAGGATGAGATCCTTGGAAAATCAAATTTGCATGTATATTAGAGAAAACATAGATCCAAGGTTTCTAGGGTTGCATGTACACCATAGGAGTGTTAGAATGCTCAAAACCCTTTAGTGGTATCAGAGCCTAGGCTTGTTTTCATTATCCTTGATGCAAATGGCTGGAAAAAGTCAAAATTGTGCTCATTGTTCAGTGGACTCGCCGAGTCCATGGGGAGACTCGATGTGACATCCCCATATTTCTCAGCCAGAAAAGACCGATTTAATTTATGCTTTTTAAAATAAAATCAGAAAAATCTTTTTATAAGATAATGCGGAATTGGTCTCCAAACAATATATGATAAAAGTTTATCAAAATCCTTCATTAAGAAGGTATATATTTTCCATATACATATCAAAACCTCGGGATGTCATGTTCCGATACAGATCAAAAGCATAAACAAGACATTATAAGTCTTTCAACAGTTATTTACAACTACTGGACTATAATCCAAAAATCTCTCGTCATCCTCCGACTATGCTCGGGGTCCACTACCTGTAATCATAAAACTGAGTGGGTCAGGCTTGGGAGCCTGGTGAGCATATAGGGTTTTCAACCCACAATAATAATATACTTATTAAGTTCACCAATCAACAATAACCCTGATTACCCATTCCCGTTGTCCTCACTTTACGTCCCTAAACACCTATCACAAGGGACCTAGCCTAAGAAATATCATCGGGATGGACACTACTGCTAAGGGGTTTCCTCAGCCATACATGTCCTTAAGGCAACCATGAGGGGGATGAAGTACGCCAATGAACATTTAATTCATCAACACCTACAAGTTGCGAACCTGCTAGTGTTCCACTAGACTATCTAGAAAGTCCGTGGTCGTCATCTATACTTCGCTAGATGACTACAACAACAACAACAACAACATCAACATCGAGGCCTCTCACCATTTTAACACACATCAACTATTTCATCTACCCAACATATTTAGTAGATAAAAAGCATATACAGTTTAAAACTTGTATAAAACATCAATTCAACAGTCACCTCGAATAAACAATTAGCATATTTACACATAACACGTATTTCAAGTTAAATACTTCATATCTATGTGTAAATTGAAAGTAACTACACACTCACCTATTTTGGTGAAAATCGGGCAGCAATTCGTTTCCTAAAACGATCGTTTCTAATAAAACCGAGAGTTTTATTGAGAAACCGGGCTCTGCGAAAGGTCGGGCTTCGAAACCGAAAAGATAAATTTTTCGGGCTTCTCGGGCACTTTGTGGGGTATTCCGGGCTTTACAATCGATACCGGGGCTTTGTGGGATGTTAAGATGAAAGAAATATGGAGAGAGGGGCTAAAAATGGCAAAATTCCAAAAGTAATTGGGAACCCTCGCAGGTACCCTTCTATTTATAGGGTCCGAAGTTCTAATCCAATGGCTGAGAAGTCTCCTGATCCGACGGCTAAGAAGGCTCGCAGGGGGGTGGCTCGCACGTGCGAGGGCTCGCTGGCGGCTTCTAAGTGGACCGCGGCTTACTGGCGCACCTGCAAGGCTCGGGGCTAGGCTATGCAAGGCTCGGACACACGCGGCAGCAGGGCGAAGCTTCGGCTGGGGAGCTGGCTGCTTCGGATTGGGCCTCCTCCTCGGTCGAATCAGAAGAGGACACGTGGCTCGCATGACTCAGTAGCCTCGGTGACTCAGCAGCCTGATGACTCAGCAGCCTGGTGACTCAGCAGGACACGTGTCACATTCTAAGCGAGGGTGACGTGGCAATTGTGACTATGCGAAATTTCTCGGTTTTTGTGCCAAAACTTCTAAAATCCATAACTTTCGCATACGAGCTCCGTTTTTGACGTTCTTTATATGCACGCGTAGCTAAAATTATGATCTACAACTTCCGTTTAGACTTCGTCGGCTAATTTTGACTTTAAATTTTATATTATTATTTTTAACAGACCGGGACAGGAAATCCGTTAAAAATTCATAACTTCTTCATCCGACGTCCGTTTTCGTCAGACTTTTTACCGTTGTGCTCCTAATGACGAGACCTTCAATTCTCTTTTAGGTGGTGTCGGCTAAAAATCGCTCGATCTAAAATTCGAGTTTTTAGCTGTCTACTGCTACGCTGAAACTTCGAAAAATCATAACTTCCTCATACGAAGTCAGATTTGGGCGTTCTTTTTATCGAACTTCTCTGTTTAACGAATACTATGACTTTTGTTTAGATTACTAAGGCTAAAAAGTAGTTTATCAAAAACTCACTTTTTACGACATTCAGCACCGTGCCGGTTTTGTCGCGAAACTTCGACAGGTCATAACTTCTTCGTTATAACTCGGATTTTGGTATTCTTTATATCCTCGACATCCTTGTTTCAACCACTACAACTTTATGTAAAGATATCGGGATTATATCACACTTTAATTTTGACGCTTATTTTTATTCTTAATTAATTAAGTCCTAATAATTAAGCATAAAACACATAATTCACATAATATTCACATAATTCCTTTTCATTTCTTCAAAATGAGTTACAAAGGTTAACCTAGACTATCAACTCAATATAAATGCCTAGGCTAGAAACACGAGTGTTACAATTCTCTCCCCCTTAGGATGATTCCGTCCCCGGAATCACATATCACCAAACAACTGCGGGTAGCGACTCATCATGTCACTCTCCGTTTCCCAAGTGAGATTTGGTCCACTCGTATGTTTCCAATGCATAAGCGCTAAATCGACCATCTTGCGTCGTAACTTCATAGTCTTACGGTCAACGATTGTCTCAGGATCTTCGATCAACCTTTTGTTTTCATCCAACCTTAACTCAAAAATCGGAATCATGTCGGGCACATCTCCCGTGAACTTTCTCAAGTAACACACATGAAAGGTGTTATGAATACCTTCCAGTTCTTCCGGTAACTCTAGCTTGTAAGCTTGATTCCCGATCCTCTGAAGAACTTTAAATGGTCCAATAAACCTTGGACTCAACTTCCCTCGTTTCCCAAATCGTATAAGTCCCTTCCACGGCGAGACTTTAAGTAAAACCGAATCTCCAACATCGAAGGATTTTGGTTGTCTTTTCTTGTCAGCATAACTCTTTTGTCGATCTTGAGCAGCTAACATCCTTTCCCTTATCACTTTCAACTTTTCAGCAGTCTCATGGACTATTTCAGGTCCCATAAACTGCTTTTCCCCAGCTTCCAGCCAACATGATGGCGTTCGACACTTCTCCCCATACAAAGCGTGATAAGGTGCCATCTTAATGCTTGAGTGGAAACTATTATTATAGGAGAATTCTACTAAAGGTAAGTGTTCATCCCAGTTACCTTGGAATTCTAGGGTACATGCTCTCAGCATATCCTCCAATGTTTGAATCGTTCGCTCGCTCTGACCATCGGTTTGCGGATGGTAAGCTGTACTCAAACACAACTTGGTACCCAATTCCTCTTGTAGACTCCTCCAAAACCTTGAGGTAAAACGGCTGTCACGATCGGACACAATCGTTAACGGAACACTGTGAAGCCTCACAATTTCCTTCACGTAAGAATTCGTAAGTTTATCCATAGACAATTTCTCTTTGGCCGCTATGAAATGCGCACTCTTAGTGAAGCGATCAACGACCACCCAAATCATGTCGTGACCGTTCCTTGTTCTGGGTAGTTTAGTCACAAAATCCATGGTGACGTCTTCCCATTTACCCATGGGTACGGGTAAAGGTTCTAAACTCCCATACGGTTTCTGATGTTGTGCCTTAACCCTAGCACAAGTTACACACTCGGCCACATACTTAGCAACATCGAGCTTCATCGTCGGCCACCAATAATAGGGTTTTAGATCCCTATACATTTTCGTACTGCCGGGATGAATTGAGTACATGGTCTTGTAAGCTTCTTCCATCAGAAGATCTCTTATTCTGACCGTCTTAGGTACCCAAATTCTATCTTGAAATACCTTCAACCCTTGGTTGTTTGTATCGAACACTAACGTTTTGCCCAAACGTTCTTCCTTTCGGTCATTTTTCTCTAAAGCTTCCTCTTGAGCTTTCTTTATACTTTCCACAATTGTCGAGAAAACTTCAATTCTCAACGCTCTTGGCCTTTTCTTTTCAAGGTTTACCTTCCGACTGAGAGCACCGGCAACAACATTTGCTTTACCAGGGTGGTAAAGTATCTCACAGTCGTAGTCCTTGAGTAACTCTAGCCAGCGTCGTTGCCTCATGTTCAATTCCTTCTGACTAAAGAGATATTGGAGACTCTTATGATCAGTGAAAATTTTACACTTGGTGCCATAAAGATAATGCCTCCATATCTTTAAGGCAAATACTACCGCTGCCAACTCCAGATCATGAGTGGGGTAGTTCTTTTCATGATCCTTCAATTGCCTTGATGCATACACGATCACTTTATCCCTTTGGGTCAGAACACAACCTAACCCAACTCCGGATGCATCGCTATAAACTGGAAAGTCATCAACTCCTTCAGGCAATGAAAGAATCGGTGCTTCACACAATCTCTTCTTCAACTTCTCAAAGGCTTCCTTATGCTTCTCATTCCAAGCATAAGTGGCTCCTTTGTGGGTCAAAGCTGTTAATGGAGTAGCAATCGAAGAAAAGCCTTGGATAAACCTTCGGTAATATCCAGCTAATCCTAAAAAGCTTCGAATCTCCGTAGGACTTTTTGGTTGTTCCCACTTCATTACAGCTTCAATCTTTGCTGGGTCAACCATTATTCCTTCTTGGTTAACCACATGACCTAAAAATTGGACTTCTTGAATCCAAAATTCACACTTGGAGAACTTTGCATATAACTTCTCCTTTTTCAGGACTTCTAGCACTTCACGCAGATGCTTTTCATGCTCCTGATTGCTTTTCGAATAAATCAAGATATCATCTATGAATACTATCACGGATTTATCTAAGAATGGTTTACAACCCCTATTCATCAAATCCATGAAAGCTGCTGGGGCATTGGTTAGTCCGAACGACATAACCAAAAATTCATAGTGTCCATATCTCGTTCTAAAAGCAGTCTTTTCGATGTCCTGCTCTCTTACCTTTAGTTGATGGTATCCCGACCTAAGATCGATCTTCGAGAAATAGCTCGAAACCTGCAACTGGTCGAACAAGTCATCGATCCTTGGCAATGGGTACTTGTCCTTTATCGTCACTTTGTTCAGCTCTCTGTAATCGATGCACATTCTCATGCTTCCGTCTTTCTTCTTTACAAATAACACAGGGGCTCCCCAGGGTGATGAACTAGGTCGAATAAAACCTTTGTCCAATAACTCCTGAAGTTGTGTCATAAGTTCCTTCATTTCGGTTGGCGCTAATCGATAAGGTGCTTTCGCTATCGGCGTCGTTCCTGGTAACAAGTCGATACGAAATTCTACTTTTCGATCAGGGGGCAATCCGGGAAGATCTTCGGGAAAGACTTCCGGATAATCACACACCACCGGAATATTCTGCACCTCCTTCTTTTCCATCTTGGCATCGATCACGAATGCTAGATATGATGTACATCCCTTGGCCAAACACTTTCTGGCTTTCATTAGGGAAATGATTCCAAAGTTTACTCTGCGTTTGTCTTCGTACACCATAAACGAATCTCTCCCTGGCGGGTTTACTTTTACTATCTTCTTTCTACATAGTATTTCTGCATTGTTGGCGCTAAGCCAATCCATTCCTAAAACTATGTCGAATCCATTTAACTCGATAGGCAATAATTCCTCTTGGAACTTATTCCCATCCAAGTCAATGAGGATGTTTTTCATAGGATGGCTAACAGGTACAAACTTGCCACTATCAATCTCGACTATTATAGCATTAACTAGCATATCTACAGGCAAAGCTAGCTTTCTACCAAATTCATGCGATATAAAGGAGTAGTTGGCTCCAAAATCAAACAAAATTTGGGCAGGCAATTCATTTACGAGAAAGGTACCTGAAGCAACATCGGCTTCTTCTTTCGTAGCTTCGAGTGTCATCTGAAAGGCTCTCGCCTTCGGCTTTGGTGGTAGATTGGGTTTTGCTGCGTCCTTCTTCTTCGGGCAGTCCCTCAAAATATGCCCTTCTTCATTGCACCCAAAACATACGTTCTTATTAAAGGTGCATTCATTGGCATAATGCCTTGGCTTTCCACATTTGTAACAAGTGACTTCCACGCTGCACTTCCCAGCATGTTTCTTCCTACACTTGTCACACCACTTGGCTTCGCTTCCTCCTCCAAACTTTCTCGAACTAGTCTTTGAGAATTTGTTCTTTTTATTGGAACCTGAAGTTCCTTCAAACTTTCTCTGTTTGCCAACTTCAACCTTGCTGGCGGCTCTCCCTTTTATCATATCTTCAACAGACTTGGCAGCCCAGATAGCTGCCTTTAAAGTAAGTGCCTGACGTACTGGCACCGCTTACTCCCATGGAAGTCCCTTTGCGTACCTGTCTATTTTTGCCAACTCATCTGGGACAATACGCAAAGCAAACTCCATTTTGTCTATGAAGTTATTTGTATATTCATCAACGGTCATACTCCCCTTCTGCAACGTTAGAAATTGGTTTTCTAACTCAAGTACGTTTTGGGCCGAGCAGTACTTGCGCTTGAAGTGCACCAAGAACTCTGCCCAAGTTAATTGCAGTGGCTCGTTAGGGCTTAGGGTTTTCCCCAAAGTGCTCCACCAACGGGCAGCACTACCCCTGAACTGACGTACTGCAAACGTAGTTTGTAACTTGCCTTGGCAATCACAAGTCATGAAAGCCAACTCCATTTCTGAGATCCAGTCCATTACTCCGACAGGATCTTCCTTTCCATTGAAGGTCGATGGCTTGCAAGTCATAAAGTCCTTATACTTGCACCCATTTCTCTCAACTCTACCCTCGTGGTTATTCCTCCCAACCACAAGCGGTTCACTATGACCAACCGATCTGCTATTGTTCCCTTCTTCAGATCGATCGTCATTTAGTTCACGTTGTTCAACATGAACTGAAGGTTCATCCCTGTCGTTCAGCAACATTTGCCTCAATTCCTCCCTCTGTTCAGCCAACATGGTCTGAATCATGGTTCGTACTCCAGCCATGGTGATGGGTTCGGGTGCAGCTCCTACTATAGGCACCTGTTCCACCACTGGAGGTTGAGGTTGTTGGTTTCTGTTTGCATTTCCAGCTCCACTCCGAGTTCTTGCCATTACAATCTATATACTGAATAAGGCGAAATTTAGGTCTTTATCCTTGTTAGACATGTCAATTCCCTTATCACTCCGAAACGTTTACATGTTGGTTCTAATCTCGTATTCATACGCTTAGAATCCTACACACATAAGGTTTCCAGATCCGGTCGACAACAGACCATAGATCCGAACAAATAATGGCATACATGGCAAACACATAGCATTTAGCACATAAGGGCATTTTAGGCATCTTCCCTAAAATAAATTAGTGCTCGTGTCTAAAATATGGTAGACACTCATCTCACCATCATCACTTAGCATTTTAAGTTCAAGTCTAGAAATTCTACAATTTCTTAGTTCGCTTAAACTAATACTCTGATACCAACTGTGACATCCCCATATTTCTCGGCCAGAAAAGACCGATTTAATTTATGGTTTTTAAAATAAAAATCAGAGAAATCTTTTTATAAGATATTGCGGAATTGGTCCCCAAACAATATATGATAAAAGTTTATCAAAATCCTTCATTAAGAAGGTATATATTTTCCATATACATATCAAAACCTCGGGATGTCATGTTCCGATACAGATCAAAAGCATAAACAAGACATTATAAGCCTTTCAACAGTTATTTACAACTACTGGACTATAATCCAAAAATCTCTCGTCATCCTCCGACTATGCTCGGGGTCCACTACCTGTAATCATAAAACTGAGTGGGTCAGGCTTGGGAGCCTGGTGAGCATATAGGGTTTTCAACCCACAATAATAATATACTTATTAAGTTCACCAATCAACAATAACCCTGATTACCCATTCCCGTTGTCCTCACTTTACGTCCCTAAACACCTATCACAAGGGACCTAGCCTAAGAAATATCATCGGGATGGACACTACTGCTAAGGGGTTTCCTCAGCCATACATGTCCTTAAGGCAACCATGAGGGGGATGAAGTATGCCAATGAACATTTAATTCATCAACACCTACAAGTTGCGAACCTGCTAGTGTTCCATTGGACTATCTAGAAAGTCCGTGGTCGTCATCTATACTTCGCTAGATGACTACAACAACAACAACAACAACAACATCAACATCGAGGCCTCTCACCATTTTAACACACATCAACTATTTCATCTACCCATGTTCTACCCAACATATTTAGTAGATAAAAAGCATATACAGTTTAAAACTTGTATAAAACATCAATTCAACAGTCACCTCGAATAAACAATTAGCATATTTACACATAACACGTATTTCAAGGTAAATACTTCATATATATGTGTAAATTGAAAGTAACTACACACTCACCTATTTTGGTGAAAATCGGGCAGCAATTCGTTTCCTAAAACGATTGTTTCTAATAAAACCGGGAGTTTTATTGAGAAACCGGGCTCTGCGAAAGGTCGGGCTTCGAAACTGAAAAGATAAATTTTCCGGGCTTCTCGGGCACTTTGTGGGGTATTCCGGGCTTTACAATCGATACCGGGGCTTTGCGGGATGTTAAGATGAAAGAAATATGTCGCGAAACTTCGACAGGTCATAACTTCTTCGTTATAACTCGGATTTTAGTATTCTTTATATCCCCGAAATCCTTGTTTCAACAACTACAACTTTATGTAAAGATATCGGTCTTATCTCACACTTTAATTTTGACACTTATTTTTATTCTTAATTAATTAAGCCCTAATAATTAAGCATAAAATACATAATTCACATAATATTCACATAATTCCTTTTCATTTCTTCAAAATGAGTTACAAAGGTTAACCTAGACTATCAACTCAATATAAATGCCTAGGCTAGAAACACGAGTGTTACACTCGACGAGTCCAAGGGAAAGTTCATCCTACTCGTCAAGTAGGTTCATACACTCGACGAGTAAGAGGCCCAAAGTGCAGAATTTCGAGTTTTAATGTTGGAATTAGACTAGAGTCATTACCCTAAACTGTTTTGGATTTATAAAATATGTTTTTGATGTAGTAATGATTATGCTAATCCATTTTCAAAGGTTATTATCAAAGTTTCAAGTATTATATATGTTCATATGATTCTTGAAATTTGTTGATATGAATATTCATGCTTATGAGTTTTAGTAGACCATAGGAATTATTTGCAAATTGTTTGTTAGTGGAATTCTTGATCTAAATGTCAATCAACGGACTCCATAACTTGTCCTCAAGTTATGGAATTCCAAAAGTCTTTTCTTTAAAACCATTAAAACTCATAAGTTATAGAAATGAAAAGTTTTTAAATAGTTTCAAAACTTGCTCTTGAGTTTTGGAATTTGTAAAGTCTCACACACACTTTAATTCCAATCCCTAGAATTTTAAAAGTTTTAAATTCAACCTTATACTTTCTAATATTATAAGTTAATAATATATATATATATATATATATATATATATATATATATATATATATAATATCAAGTTAGTCTTACCATTAGTAGGCCTCATTCACGAAGCCGGTCTATAAGGGGGGTATAAGCTTGTTGCCTATAAAATGACAGCTTAATGGGTGTCCACTCTCACCCACCGCTTCCTTGACTGGTGGAGGGTCGTTAGCCGAATGGTTAGGACAAGGACTATAATTCTCATTAAAAGTATAATGATAAATATAAATTAACTAAACCTTTTATAAATTCCAAATCTTAGTTACTTTAGGAAAATGTGAATTTGGTGCTAACCCATGAAATTACACTTTGTATCTTACCAAGTAGTTAGTGGAGCATGTGTGGTTTACCGGCACACTAACATGGACTAGTAAGAGTGGTAAAGGGTAACTTAATGTTTATCATAGATTGGTGGAGCGCGTGTGGTTAACCGGCACATCGATTAAGTGATAAAAATTAAGGGTACCAATTTAATTCGCATGGTTATTCACACCTTGTTTGTGATCCTCGGCATCCCAGTCATAAACTTGAGAGGCACAATTGAGATTTAAACATGCCATTGAAAAGTTCAATAAATCTCAAAGGAATCTAGGAGTTTCAATCCAATTAAAACCTAATAATTTATTTCGTTTTTCATGGTGGAAATTTGTGAATCGTCATTCGCCTACCTTCAAATATTTTATAGCTTGGATTACGACATCCCTCTTCCAAGTTATAAAGTATTGTGTTGGGTCCTAGCCTTAATATTACATTTGGGTGTCTTATTAAGGACTCTTTATCTAATTTAAACTTGTCTTTCTTCTTTTCATATGTCTTCCAACAATGCTTCTGGCTCACACCCTATCGGCTCCTTCTCTCTCATGAACCTTTGTGGGAGAGTCATCTTTGATGGTTCAAACTTTAATGATTGGATCAGGAACATCAGGATGGTCACATGTTATGAAGACAAGGAATATGTCCTCAATAAGGATCTGAAGGAGATTGATGAGTCTACTGCTACTCCACAGTAGATCGCTGAATTTAGGACTCATGAGAGAGATGCCACCAAGGTGGCATGTATGATGTTGACCATAATGACAACTGAACTCCAAAAGTCCTATGAAGACTTTTACCCTTTTGAGATGCACATGGACCTGATGGACAGATACCATCAGAGTGCTCTTCAAGAGAGGTATGAAATCTTCTCTTCCATGATAACAACCCGAATGAAGGATGGTGAACCCATCACGGGCCACATGTAGAAAATGCAAAGGTTTGTGGACCGTTTGCTAAAGTTGAATGTGAAGTTCCCTGAGGAGTTAGCTATTGATATCATACTGCACTCCTTACCTACTTGTTATGATCAATTCCGAATGACCTATTATATGAACAAGGAGTTGGTCACACTCAGCAAGCTTTAAGGACTTTTGAAGACCGTCGAAAGTGGTCTCAAAGGAAAATTGGTTGTTACTACTCCTACTCCTAACATCGCCCCTGTTCTGGCAATCAGGAAAGGTAAAGGGAAAAGGAGGAAGACCCCTTCAAAGGGTACCAAGGTAAAGTCTCTTGGTGGCTCCTATTCGAGTGGAAACAAAGGTGGTTCTGTCACTCCCTCTTCCAACCCAAAAGAAGCTGAATGCTTCTATTGTCATGATAAGGGGAACTGGAAACAAAACTGCCCTAAGTACCTGTAAGATGTTAAGGATGGGAAGGTTAAACCCACCTGTGCAGGTATTTACACTGTATTGTCTAACAACTAACCACATACTAATTCTTGGGTCCTTGATCTAGGTCGTGGTATTCACATATGTTATGATTTGCAGGGCATAAGAACAAGTGATAATGTGGAGCATGGGAAGATAAACTTAATCATGGGGAATAGGAAAGCTTCACGTGTCGCCAAGATTGGAGTTTATTCTTTATTGCTAAGTAGTGGGATTTGAATAAATGTTGTTACTCGTCTGAAATGGAGAGAAATATTATTTCTTTTCACGGTTTGTACAAACAAGGATTTACTTTTTCATTTGATAATGAATGTGGTGGTATTAATGCTTTTTATAATGGTGTTCTTTATTTTAAAACATTACCTTGTGATGGTGTATATGAAACTGTGTCGGTTGTACACAACCTAGGAAATAATGTTTTGCATATTGATTCTTCCACTAGTTTGGACAAAGCATCCTTGTGGCATTGTCGGCTTGGACATGTTAACAAGAAGCACATAGGCCAAATCCAAAAGGCTGGAGTCTTGGAATCATTTGACTTAAGGTCAGATGATAGTTGCGAGTCTTGTTTACTTGGAAAATTAACTAAGTCACCCTTCACTGGTACTTGTGCTAAGGGTGAAGGTTTGTTGGACCTCATACACATAGATGTGTGTGGACCCTTTAGAACTGCCACAAGGGATGCTAGATGCTTCTATGTGACTTTTACTGAAGATTACAGTAGATATAGTTATGTCTACTTAATCAAGCATAAGTCAGAAACCTTTGAAAAGCTCAAAGAGTTTAAATAGGAAGTGGAGAATCAGTTGGGTAGGAACATTAAGATGCTTCGATCCGATCGAGGTGGAGAGTATCTTGGTACATAGTTCCTTGACTATCTTAAGGAATGTGGAATTGTTTCACAATTGATACCTCCCAGAACACTACATCTTAATGGTGTGGCTGAGAGGCGCAATCGAACCTTGTTGGACATGGTTCGTTCCATGATGAGTCAAGCTTCATTACCAATCTCATTTTGGGGGAAATTTCCTACTTTAGAACACATCAAGATTTGGGGTTGTGAGGCTTTCGTGAGATGTGAGACTCACGACAAGCTCGAACCTCGTAGTGAGCGGTGTATTTTCATCGGCTACCCACAAAATCTTTTGGTTACCTCTTCTACAGACCCAGTGGGAATGTGGTCTTTGTGGCAAGGAGATGGGTCTTTTGCGAGAGAGAATTTATAAGTCAATGAAACAGTGGGAGGCAAATTGACCTTGAAGAGCTTCTAGAGTCAAGTGGTGAAGGAACCTCAAACCCTAGCAATCAACCTGAGGTGGAAACTCATGTTGAACCAACTGACGAGTCTGTACCTCAGAGGCGTTCCACTAGAGTTGGGAATCCACCTAATCATTACTATGGTTTCCATATTACTGCGGAAGGTGATACGTTTATCAGTGATAGTACATTGGTAAATTTTGGATGAACCTAATAGCTATAGGGAAGCCATAGCAGGCCCTGCATCTGCTAAATGGAAAGAGGCTATGGACAACGAGATTCAGTCCATTTATGACAATGAAGTTTTGAACTTGGTTGATAATGTATCGGGTCGTTAGATAGTAGGGTGCACATGGATCTTCAAGAAGAAGACTGACATGGATAGGAAAGTGACACTTATAAAGTGCGATTGGATGCAAAGGGTTTCACTCAAACTCATGGAGTTGACTATGATGAAACCTTTGCACCAGTAGCGAAGATTAAGTCTATTAGGGTTATGCTAGCCATTGCGGCATTTCATGATTATTAAATATGGAAAATTGATGTCAAAACCGCTTTCCTTATTGGAAAGTTGACTAAAGATGTTTACATGAGTCAGCCAGAGGGTTTTCTCAATGCAAAGTACCCTAATAGAGTGTGCAAGTTTAAGAAATCCATTTATGGACTGAAACAAGCATCTCGCAGCTGGAATCTTTGTTTTGATGAGAAAGTCAAATAGTTTGGTTTTTCAAGAAGCGAGGATGAGTCTTGTGTATATGTAAGAGCTAGTAGGAGTATAGTTAGTTTTTTTGGTACTGTATGTGGATGACATACTACTCATAGGAAATGACATCCCAACTTTGCAAGAGATTAAATCCTGGCTTGGGAAGTGTTTCGCTATGAAGGACCTTGGAGAAGCTGCCTATATCCTAGGGATAAGGATATTGAGAGATAGGAGTAAAAGACTAATTAGACTTAGTCAGAGCACCTACTTGGATGAGGTGTTGAAAAGGTTCAACATGCATAATTCCAAGAAAGGTGATTTACCGATCCAAAGCAATGATAAACTGAGTAAGGCTCAGAGCCCGAGTATAGAGGCTGAAATAGCTGAGATGAGTCGATAACCATATGCTTCCGTTGTTGGCTCGATCATGTATGCTATGACTTGTATTCACCCTGATGTGGCCTTTGCTTTCAGCATGGTCAACAGATATAAGGGGAATCCCTAGCAAGGATCACTGGACTGCAGTAAAGAACATTCTCAAGTACCTACGAAGAACTAAGGTTTGGATTCTTACCCTTGGTGGGAGTGATGACTTGAGAGTAGTAGGGTATAGCGACGCCAACTTTCAGACCGACAGGGATAATTTTCACTCTCAGTCGAGCTGGATGTTTACCCTGAATGAGGGAGCGATTACTTGGAAAAGTTCCAAGTAGGAGATGGTAGCTGATTCGGTGTGTGAATCAGAGTACATATAAGCAAGTGAAGCGGCGAAGGAGGCGATATGGCTGAAGAACTTTATCAGAGACCTTGGAGTTGTACCAGCTATAAAGGAACCTATGTAGATTTTCTGTGACAACAATAGTGCAGTTGCCTTAGCCAAGGAACCGAAAGATCATGGCAGATCCAGACACATTGACAGAAAATATCACTTCATAAGACACAAGATAGAAGAAGGACTCCTCGTGGCAAATAGGGTATCATCAAAAGAGAACCCAGTGGATCCCCTCACGAAGGGACTGACTAGGGTTAGGCATTTGCAGCATGCAAGGCGTATCGGGCTGAAGGAAGATATTAGTTTTACAAATTAGATAACTATTTCTGAAACTTGTAAAATGTAATTGACATTTGATGATTAAATAAAAGTTTTTGTTTATTTATAAGTAATGTGTTGCTATCTCGTGTCAATCATTTACTATTGTTTCAACTTTGCATGTTTTGACTTCCAGAATAATTACTTTATTCAAACTCTCCACAGTCAATCATACTTTGGAAGTAGGTATGAATCAAGACTGTCATGAATTGGGTTTGTAGATGTCTAAGGTGTTAGACATAGCAAAGGTTGCTATAACATTCATGAGTGCTCATAAGTTCTGAATATTGGATTAAACCCACGCTCACTTGTATCACTTCATGGAATTTATCTCGAGTGATTGTGAGACAATAATATCATATAAGTCTTCAAACCAAGAGATATGAGTTATTGACTATGAGTTGGTTGTGCATTGATTCTATAAAAACGCATCAGTAACTTGATGTTATAAAAGTTGCCTTTGTGTATGATTCAACAAGTAGTAGTACAAGCATATGAGTCAACGTTTATCTATTCCTTTTAATCCTTGGAGGATTAGAGGCGATATCTGTAACCCTCAATGATTTTTTTTGACCTATGTGTCGGGCCCGGTCAGAACCAAATCGATGTGTTCAGTTTAGTCCTATGTCAAACAAATCGGAAATCTGGAAACAAACAGTTGGACAATAAGTACGACGTTGTTCCATGTATTTGTACGGTTGATATCTTGAGAACAGAGGATTATATGATCACTTATCTAAAATGGCATTTCATAGTTCAACAGAGTTTTAAGAGCAATGATTGTTGGTCGGTTCCTGAAGTCATACTTGCAACTATTGCTTCAAACTTATCCAAGTGGGAGACTGTTGGATAAGGTGTCTAAGTCCGTAACTATATTTGGTATGTACTTGACCCGACCCGGCATGGTCCATTTGGGTTGTACTTCACCGAAATAGTTTGTATGGATAACCTTTTGAGAATATTATATTTATGATTTATTAATATATTATAGTTATAATATATTAATATGAAATCATATTATTTACTTAGTATTAATCAAGAATTAATCTGGATTTAATTTAGTGATCAAGAGAAACTAATTAAATATGGACTATATATATATATATATATATATATATATATATATATATATATATAAATATAATGGGCCAAAGTTCATTTAGGATGGGCTAAGCTTGCATGGATAGTCCTTGGAGTTTTTAACTCATGGATCCAATGGAAATGAAAGGTCATGGGTATTAGGGTTTACATGGATGTAACCCTAATCCACCATACTATATAAAGAGGTCTTTGGCACATGATAGAGAAGGTGGGCCGATTTCTAGTGTGCATTACTATTCTCTCAAGTTTTCCAAGTTGTTTGGTGATTTGTGATTCCACTTGAGGTATTCACAATCATTGGTGCTAGGCTCTCAAAACTCCAAGAAATCAACCACAAGGAAAAGGTATTCATTCTACTAGATTTTTATGTTACAAATACCCCCATAACATGCTACTTAGGATGAGATCCTTGGAAAATCAAATTTTCATGTATATTAGAGAAAACATAGATCCAAGGTTTCTAGGGTTGCATTTATACCATAGGAGTGTTAGAATGCTCAAAACCCTTCAGAACCCTGGTAGAGCGCATTGGACCGCAGTCAAGAATATTCTTAAGTACCTTCGGAGGACCAAGGAATGGTTTCTTATCCTTGGTGAGAATGATGACTTAAGGGTAAGAGGGTATAGTGACGCCAGTTTTTAGACCGACCGAGACAACTTTTGCTCTCAGTCGGGCTAGGTCTTTACCCTAAATAGAGGAGCAGTGACTTGGAAAAGTTCCAAGCAGGAAACCGTAGATGATTCAACGTGCGAATCAGAGTACATAGTAGCGAGCGAAGAGTCAAAGGAGGCAATATGGTTGAATAACTTCATCGGAGACCTTGGAGTTGTGCCACCCATAAAGGAGCCTATGGAGATTTTCTACGATAATGAAGGTGCGGTTTCCTTAACCAAGGAACTGAGGGATCATGGCAGATCCAGATATATCGACAGGAAATATCACTTTATTAGACATCGGGTAGAAGAGGGACTCCTCGTGGTAAAGAGGGTATCGTCAGAAGAGAACCCAGCAGATCCCCTTACGAAGGGACTGAGTAGGGTTAAGCACTTGCAGCACGCTAGGAGCATTGGGCTAAAGGACGATATAAATTTTAGTGATTAGATAGTTTTGAAACATATAATAGATAAATTGTAATTAACATTTGATAATTAAATAAAGCAGTATTATTTATAAGTAAAGTTACTGTCTTGTGTTAATTATTTACCTATTGTTTCACTTTGCACGTTTTAACTTCCTGAATAATAAGATTATTCAAATTGTCCACAGTCGCTCATACTTTAGAAGTAGGTATGAAAGAAGACTGTCATGAATTGGCTTGTAGATTGTCTAATGTGTATTAGACATAGCAAACGTTTGCTGCAACATTTATGAGTACTTATGAAATAAGATTTGAGTATTGGATTAAACCCACGCTCACTTGAATAATTTCATGGAATCAATCACGAGTGATTGTGAGACGATAATATCATATAGTCTTTAAACCTAGATATATGGTTTATTGTTTGCGAGTTGGTTATGCATTGATAATGCATAAACACATCAGTAACTTGATGTTATAAAACATATTGTTGTGTATGATTTGATGAGTGAATAGTAATTACATAAAAGTCGAAGTTTATCTGTTCCTTTTATCCTAATAGGGTAAAAGAGATATCTTGGGCCCCTCGATGATTTGGTTTGACTTATGTGTCGGGCCCGATCGGGACTAAGTTGATGTGTTTAATTAAGTTCTATTTTAGAAATATCAGAGATCGAGAAACAAACTGCTGGACAATAAGTATGACTATGTTCCATGTATTTGTCTGCACGATATCATGAGAACGGAGGACTATACGATCCCTTATCTAAAGGACGAGTCAGAGTTCGACAACGTATTTTGAGAGCTACGATTTATAATCGGATTTTGAAGTCATACTTGCATTTATAGTTATTAGACTTATCCAAGTAAGAGACTGTTGGATTAGTGTCTAAGTTCATAACTATATTTGGTATGTACTTGACCCGGGTGTAGCATGGTCCTTTTGGGTTGCCTTCACCAAAGCAACTTGATTAGATAAATAATAGAGAAAGAGGTTATTATGGTTTATTAATATATTATATGAATAATATATTAAAGGAGAAATCATATTTGCTTAACTAATATTGGTCATGAATTATTAAGAATTAAATTTGTGAATAAAGGAGATTAATTAAACTAAGGGACTGGAATTGTAATTATAACATAATTGCATTGTAGGCTAAGGAAACCCTAAAGAAAGGGAGTGCATGAAATCCTTATGGATAGCCCATAAGATTTCGTCCAAGGAGGGTTTCTGGAAGATTCTCATGGGCTGCTTAGAGCCTAAGCAACTAGATGAGATCTTGGACTAAAACCCTAATTCCTCACCTATAAAAGGAACCCCTGGGCATGCAATTTTCGGCGACCACAACCCTAAGAAGAGTTCAAGAGCCGAAAATTATCTCTCCCCTCTCTCTCTTGCCTTCCTTAATTGTTTTGGTGTTTGTGATCTATTAGAGGCACAACATTTGAGGTGCTAAGGTTCTCAAAGGCTCAAGATCTTCAAGAAACAATCTAAGGTAATGTTCTAACTCAGTTATTACATATGATATCGATTTTGTGATATGCTAGATTAGGGTTTTACAAGTATCGGACAATTATGCATGTACAATTAGAAAAACTAGAATCAAGCATTAGGGTTTACATGAACACCATAGGAATGTTGTTTTGCTCATAACCCATCAGTTCCATGGGTAGTTATAATAGTAAATAAAGAGGATGCAAGCACATTCATTGGATGCTCTTACTGTTCTCGAATGACCTCTGTCCGGTCCCTTTCTCCAAGTGTAGATGGCAGCAATTATTTGAAGGATTTAGGACACACAATTTTGCGTATCCTAAAATTAGTGTATAAAACCACGTAGGCGCCAATAGTAAAATGTTTGTCATGTAAGCATGTTGTTTTATATTTATTTTAACAAAATGTGCGTCCATGAATTCCTCGGCACAAAATCGCTACTCTAATTATTTTTCACACATCTCTGGTTCGAGACTATCTCCATTTCTCCATTAATGCTCTCTTTTAGAAAATCAAACAATTAGAAAATATTCAAGATGGTGGCTTGAGGTAAGGAAGAGGGAAGAGATGGTGGCTCCAAAGAAGGAAGATGCAACGAAGGTGGCTTCAATTCAGGAAGATGGCAACGATGGGTGGGTTTTGATCCTTATATACGCTTCTAATCCCACCGCCTTCTCATTTAAGCATCACTTCAGATCGATCATTTTAGGTGCGATTGTTCTTCAAATCAATTGTTTCTTCTTATTACAACTTTATAGGTTTTCAAATGGATTGTTGTCAAGTCATAAAGTTTAGAGGTTTTCATCCAACAAGTGCTAGGATTTTATTTTCTTTTAAGATTATGCTTCTCTCATTGTCTCGCAGCCGAGTACTTACGAGGGTTTTTAGTGGTGATTTGACCTGTGGTGAAACGATTCAGGCCTCGCTCCCTCTCCATTCCCTCGCTTCTCATCAAAATTGAATGGTGTTTTGCTTATAGGGAGAGAATGACTAGATTGTCATGCATAGTGTGTATAAGGAACAAATTATAAAGCCTTACCATAATTCATCGCCAAAAAAGGAAGCGGCTCCCTGTTCTCTTCTCGATTGAGGTTTCAAAGTATTAACATCAGTATCTCAAACGATTTCTCCCCTTCTTACGGATTTCTTCCCATATGATTTTATGATTTATGATTTCTTCTATCTCACCATCTGGTTTTGATTTTAGATTGAGATTTTTATAATCCAGTCTCTATCGGCTCATCACCAAAACCAAACTGAAACTCGCTCAACCACTGACAACCTAAACTTTTCTAAAATGTTATTACTCGAATGTGTGATTGACTAAAAGTATATAACTCATTGAAACACGAATGCCTGATTTCGTTTGAGATTTCTTATATTTGGAATCCAAGTTCTTGATTCCTTGATTTGATTTCCCTTAACCCCCTTTGCAGATCCAAGTAAGTTTTTTCCTGAATTCATGAATCTTGGTTTGTTATAAAGTTATTTGCTTTCAAAGATCATTGTCTATGATTAATAGTTTTAATTAATTCTTAAATCTTGATTTTTTTCTTGTTAATTTTAGAATAGTAGATGAGTGGAGTTTTTGATTTCTTATTTGCTTTCAACAGTCAAGTTAGCCTAAAGACAAGTACTTTCACCCCCAAAAATATTTAGAATTTTGGTTCTTATTTCGTTTGTGTTTGTAGATGTTTTTAGTATATGCAAATTGAAATGAAAGTAACATGAAAAAAAGTATTTGATGACAAAAGCAGACAAAGCAGGGACATGTAGAAGAAATGACATACTATTCAGCTTCATGTATGTTTATAGTAGGTTTCTGATTCTTTATTTGTTGGTGATGAAGTGTTATAATCTAATTTGAGGTTTTTGGTTCTTGGTTTGCAATATGTTCTTGTTTCTCTGTTGTGATTTTCAATTAGGTGAAACACATATGTCTCATTTTCAATTGGATGAAACACATGCCTAGAGTGTTTTTTTTTTATTTCAATTTGTTTATACATGTAATGTTCTTCTATTTTTTGTTGATATCCTCGAGAATTAAGTATAAGGAAGAAGGATATCGTGTTTACCTAGCTCAAATGTCTCTATACAAATTTCCATATGAGTTTCAACCTTCTCTCATGTGCTATGAATCTACTTTCTTGATTTAAGTTATTTTGGTTTTATTTAACTTGACTTGTTTTGTATTGTATAATGATATGTAGGTTTGCTCAATGCTTGATACATATAGTGTGTGCTATGTTGTTGTTACATTCTCATATTTTCAAGAGTGTGTTATGGATCCTTTGTGTTTTGCCAACATTGACTTGGCTACAATGGTCCCAAAAGTGAAGTGTGTTAAAAATGATGAATGAATCAATTCATTAAGAAAAGTAACACAAGACACACATATCTAAATAATATTTTTTCGGATCAATTACACGTCTGAAGAGTACGAGAGACAGAGAGAGAGAGAGAGAGAGAGAGAGACAGAGAGAGTACAAAATGTGATTTGAGAATGATCCAATTGATACTCTAACCTAAGTACTTACCCTATTTGTAGGGTGCATCAGACGTATAAAAAAATACAAGCATTATACATGAGGTATCGAAACTATAATGCCTTGTAAATAGATAACATATCGAAAGTGCTAAGCTTTTGATACTCAGAGACACTTAACGAATGATACAACTTTTGACTCTCACTATCTACTTTCGACCCTACACAAAGTCAACAATGTTGTGGTGTCTACTATGATTCATCGAGCTGGAGGTGCTCTTAGGTAAGATATTTGATGTGATCCCATGTGTATTAGACCAATGGAATCCTAAAACTAACATCACCCAATAGAATAAATTTGTGAAATGATTTAATAATTGATATGGTTTTTGGTGTTAAACGCTTCAAAAACACTTTCCTAGTAGATAACTTTGTAAATATTTAATTATGTATAGTTTGTGTATGGGGACATTTTGTCTTAGTTAGTAGTATTTATATTTTTACCATATACATAACAAACAATTGGGGTATAATTCAAAATCTAGTGAATCATAAAATAATTGTTCCACACAAAAAAGTGTTTTTGTGGTTTTCTTTTCTCGAGAAAGATCCAAGAGCAAAATTATTAAGATATGTGAAGCTTTTGGAACAAAACGTTACTCCGGACACTCATTTTTTTCTATTCTTAAGTTGAATGACTTTTATTATTATTAGATGTAGTTTTTTCTCTCCGAAGTGGATGTTACAGCCTCTGAGTTGGATTTTTTTTCTAGGTGGGAATGGCCAAAGTATGTGCTTTGTTCTATGATAAGAATAAGATTATCAACTTTTCCTTGAATAAATAATCCATTTTCACTTGAAAAAAATCTCATTTTGATTAAAAAAAACAAGTCATTCTAGCGAATCTATAGACAACGCTGATAGTATTTAAAAAGCATGTCAAATATCCTCCTCCAAAATTGATGGCAAATTTCTAACTTCAGAAAAACTAAAAGTACATCACAATTTCATGAATTGATGAGAAATTATAAATGAAAGTACACTGCCTGAATCACTAAAAATTTCAATGTAGATGTTGTGCTATTCTAATACAAAGAAATGAATGTATGATGCTATAATGCACAAATAAATGAAAGTGGAATGTTATTTCTTGTATCTAGCCCTAGATAATATTACATTATGGTGCTATGGCCTTTTGATTTATTTAATGGACTTAATGATGAAATAATTTCATTGTGTAAGTTGTATATTAGTATTTTTTAACTTAATATATAAGGAAATAGAGAAAGTTAGGAACAGAAGTTTTAACTTTTACAAATTTACCCTTATTTTCTCGAATATTTTTCAAAAAGTATGTGCACCATTAGCAACTCATTCCTATGTTAACATGGCCTAGTTCTTGTTTCCTTCAAAAGCAATTCACCTCTTTCATCCCAAAATATTAAAACGGTGAAAAATGATTCTTTTACAAATTGCATTCACAGGCAGTAGTAGCACAGGAAGCAAGGTCATGACTATTGTTGCTCAAAATGTTAAGGTATTAATCAACGTCCCATAATTTCTACTTTAGTTCATTTTTTAACGATAAGGGGAAAGAGGACAAGAAAAGAACATTATATTAAACTTTGATTTCCTTCTCATTTTTTTGGTAATCGCTAATTTTCTTGAGGAGTTTTTAGATAAGCTTGTTAAGTGGGCTAAAAAAAAGATTTCTAACCCTTTGGAGGAAGGTTGTAGGCTTGGCTCTATAGTAAGTGCTGGATAGATAAGTAATTTAAATATATTCCTTATATGGGTTTTTAAATTTATATAAGTCAATAGGAAGATCATATTGACTATTTATATAAACAAATGTTTGTTGGGGGACGAATTTGTCTGTTTCATGCCCACTGTAAGTCACTATTCCCGATACCTTATGTAATGCATAAGTATAGTGTTTTCAGTTTCAAAATTTAACATGTAGCATTAGAAATTCAATTTCAGATCCTTTCAAAAGAAGAATTTGATAAGTTACTTGTTGATTTATTATAATAGGCTTTGAAGCTAGAAGAGTTTGGTGTAAATAGATTTGATGCTAAAAATGTATATTATTAAGTGACGTAGTTGATGCAACCAGACCTGGTAGATTGATTTTAATATATGGATACATATTCAAGTGGTGAAGCTGCAAGGCTTAAAGGTATCATGTAGACTACCAAATGAGAACTTACTCACATGTTCCTTTAATGTTGAGTTTTTTACCATTAGAATTATCATTGCATTTGACATATTATCTCTTGTACAATGAATTATCTTTCTTATGTATAATATTTTATTTTGTATTATGAGATATTAAATGTGTTATTTAATTTGTAAATTAGTAAACTTATTATTTTTTTAAAACACTTAAAATTATGACACATATAATTGTATGTTGTCATCCTTTATGATAGGAGCTTTAATGACACGCAATGCGTGTCGTAATATGTCATAAATTCATGATGTAAGCTTACGATATGCAAATATGTGTTATATTTCTTTATGACAAGGTCTTTAATGACACATTTTCTTGTCATTTGTACCCTTTTATGACATGCAATGCGTGTCATAAATGTAGTTTTTTTGAATAGTGACGTGTTTGTATATATTTTTTTTAATAAAAATGTACATATATACATTTTTTATAAAAACCTTTTTTATAATAAATGTATTTATATAAAAACATATTTTTATAAAAAGAATGTATATAAATAAGTATTTTATGAAAATATATACAAACACATTTTTATAAAAAAAAAATGTACACAAAAATGTTTTTATAAAAAAAATATATACAAACACCTATTTATGTGCATATAAATACATAAATATATACAAATACGTTTACTATGAAATATGTGTTTAAATACATTTTCAATTATAAAAATGTGTTTGTATACATTATTTTTTTTATAAAAACTTGTTTATATATTTTTTTAAAAATACGTATTTTTATATTTTTTTGGGTATAATAACTTATTTTATATAAGTGTATTTCACACATTTTCACATAAATAAGTTTTAATAAATAGCTTTTTAAAACAAAAAGTATTTTTATAAATATGTGATTTGCATATAAAAATATTTTAAAAAAGGTTTTTATATAAGTATTTTACATACAAAAATGATTTTATATATGTAATTTGCATATAAAAAATATATATATATTTTTAAAATTTTATATAGAAAAAGAATGTATTTTATGTGAAAATATATTTTTTTGTATAAAAATGATTTTATACATCAAAATCAAAAATATTTGAAACAAAATTTTGAAAAAAAAATGACATAAAAAAGCTAAATTTAAAACGAATTCATAACAAAATTTTAGTATAACTTTTTAAATTTGGATGACCTGTTAACCGGGTAAAATGGTCAAAAGGAATATAATTATCGTTTTTTGGGTCTTAATTGAATAATATATATATATATATATATATATATATATATATATATATATATATATATATATATATATATATATATATATATAATTGACTGATATAATTATAAGAGTAAAATATAAAAAAAAAAAAAATTATACAATTTTCTCCTATTTTATAAGTAAAAAAATATAGGGTTTACATACCTATGAATTCACTTAATATAAAGCAATTACGATTCTATTATGTGCTCATGTGGATATATGGTATACATACCCATAAAATAAATTATGTTTGTAAAGATTGTATCTGACCATGCTTATATATATATATATATATATATATATATATATATATATATATATATATATATATATATATATATATATATATATATATATATATATATATATATATATGGGACGGTTAACTTGAGATTAAAAAAATAGAGATCTTGAGAATCAATCTCAACCACATATTTCTCATTTGTCGGTTTAACGCTCCAGCGTACTGACAGCAACGGGGTATGCTTAATCATAAATGATTATATGAGAAAAAGGTATAATCATATATGATTACACATATATGTCTGTTCACAGATTGAGTAATCATATATAATTATGACAGTTGGTGGCAATAAAGGTGGTGGTGACAGAGGTGGCAGTGGTATAAATGACGGGTATGATAGTGGTGGGGTCGACTGGTGTCAAAGGTGGTAGTAGTGGTGGTGGCGGTGACGGTTGTGGTTGTGAGGATGGTGGCGGAGGAGAAATGAGTGAGCTGCGTTATATAATCATTTATGATTATAACAGTTATGTCGTGCCGGTTCGTCAGAGGGTTAGAACGGCAGATGTGAAATATGTGACTGAGGTTGAATCTCAGGATCTACATTTTATTTTTATTCTCAACGGAACCTAGCGCTCTCTCTGTCTCTCTCTCTCTTTATATATATATATATATATATATATATATACACACATACACACACACACAGAGAGAGAGAGAGAGAGACTCAAGATCAAATAAGAAAGAAAATTTTGATAGGAAGGTAAGAAGTTTTTTTTTATACATATTTTTTTAGTGAACAAACAAAATGAATCATTAGATGATTTAAAAGTTAGATGATTCATAAGAAAAAATTCCCAAAAAAACATCTTTTTGATGCATCTAGTGATTCATTTGTTTTGTTCGTCAAAAAAATATGTAAAAAAAATTTCTTACCTTTCTATCATAAAAAAATTTTCTTACCTGATATATATATATATATATATATATATATATATATATATATATATATATAGGGTTAGGTTATTTTGTTTTAACTATCTATTGTGTGCATATATGATTGATTCTGGACCAATCATTTTAGTTATTTTAAGAAAGTAATTAATGCATATTACATGTTGAAGATACAATAGATATTAATTACATCTTCAACATTTAATATGCATTAATTACTTTCTTAAAATAAGTAAATTGATTGGTCCAGAATCAATCATACATGCACACAATAGATAGTGAAAACATTTGAATCTAACTCTCTCTCTCTCTCTCTCTATATATATATATATATATATATATATATATATATATCTTTACTATCTTATAAAAGAAATCTCAGTATTTCTAAAAATATATTGAATATAATAATATTATATTTTTTAAGACCTTCAAATCATTAAGCTAATAATACAAGTATTCATCAATAAAATAATATTAAATTTTAACATGTGTTTTGAATCCTTATATTTCTCAACAAATTCTATCTCCTTCCCTGAATTTCGGATAATTCAAAATTTGAAACCATCAGAAAATACATGTTGATTCAAATATCCCTCTTGCAGATGGCTCTTTCTTAATAGGTTTTTATTTTAATCCTTACTTGTAATTGATTTCTTCATTTTTAATTTTTTGTATTTTTATCTTATAAATATATTGGGTGAAGACTTTATTATATCAGGTTTGTTCCTAAAAATGTTTTTACTATGTTTCTTTAATGTGTTAGCTTTGCAGGTTCAAAGAACTCAACCAAGAGGGTCAGTTAGAGCATTGTATTATCATTAGTTTGTATATTTTGGCATCTTACTTTTGCAATAAAGAACGGTTAAACACAAGATTTGACATGATTAAGGTATTTTGTATATTTTTCATCTTGTTTAGTCTAAAAATGAAACATTTTTCATCATTGGTCCTTATAATATCAAGTTTCATCACATGGACTTCCTGATTACGGTGATTATTGTCCTTATTATAAGGTTCTATATAGATTATGTTCAATATTTTAAGGTTTCGAGAACCTAAATCAATATGAATCCTTGAATTACATACCATTGTTGAAAATGTTTTAATTTGTGACCAAACTTGGTTTAAAATCACAATGAACAAGTTGACACCTGAGTATTTTGTCCTTCTTAAAGGCCTATTTATCGACTTTTGAATCACAACACCTAATATTCTAAAGGTTTATTTTTATAAACTATTATTTATATATTTTAGCATTTTACTTAGTAGGACATTAAATTAATAAAGGAATTAAGAAAAACGAAAAAAAGAGGACGATAAACAGTACAAGTGGTTTAGGTATGTATAAATGGAAGTAATAACCATTTAGGGGGTGTTTGGCAAAAAAAAGCTTATTGCTTATTAGTTTATCAACTTATAAGTTAATAAGTAAGTGCAGGGTAACTTATGAAAAAATGACGTATTAGAGGTTCCCCACCAGAATAAGTTATTTTAATCCAAACACTTTTTTAACTTATAGTGATGTGAAACCTAATAAGTTGTTTTAAAAAAGCTCCTTAATATGGTATGGTAATGCTCTTGAAAAATAGATGTCATTTAATATTCATTTCTCGAAGTGAACGCAAAATGGTTTTAACTCTAAAGAGATCAAATTATTCGCCGTCCGCCACTTTGCGCGGGTAGACGGCTAGTGTGTGTGTGTATATATATATATATATATATATATATATATATATATATATATATATATATATATATATATAGGGTGAGGTTCAATAGAGAACCATAATTAACAAAGAAACCAATCTTTTTTTCAACTTTTAGAACTTATTTTTTCTCAAAAAAAAAACTAAAAATACAGAAATTCATAGTTTTTTATCTTTTTTCCAACGATATAAAATTCGATTTTTTTTACGTCAAATTCACAACGTGAATCTTTGAAAATTCACAACATGAATCTGGATTCACACGGTAAATCCGAAAAATATTTCACATTCACAATGTTAATATATGAATTTAGATATTTTTATATTTTCTTTTCGATAAAGAATAAACTCTAGAAATTGAAAAAAAAGATTTGGTTCCTTGAAAAACCAATAATTATGGTTCTCTATAGAACTTTTCCATATATATATATATATATATATATATATATATATATATATATATATATATATATATATCATCCCTATTTAATAAAAAGAATAGTTTTAATATCCTTTTGACATGTGTCATCATATTAAGCCCTATAATTAATGCATATTTTTTTCTTATTATGTCATATGTCATCCTATTAGATCTCATAATTAATGCATGCCACTTGTCAACTTATTAATTCTCAATTTTAAATTTTAAATTTTAAATTTTAAATTTTCCACTCTAAATACATTAAATTAATAAAATCATAATAAATATTAAAATAAAATTAATACAAATTATAAGGTGATATAATTTCATATATTTATTTAAATTAACGATGATAATTCTATATAACTAAAAAAATATCATTTAATTAATAATTTATTTAAAATAATTGATTAATAATTTTGAGTTCTTACTATTAAAGTTTCATTAATTTTGTAACCGTGGTTTCCACGGTCACGGGTTATAAACTAGTATATATATATATATATATATATATATATATATATATATATATATATATATATATATATATATATATATATACTAGGTGTGAGACCCGTATATTACACGGGTTGATTTAAAGAAAGATTAAACATTAAATTTAAGTGTAAACAAAAAAATATTTTTTAATATACAACTTTAAAATAAGAAAGGAATAAACATATTTATTGCAATTTAATATCATATATATGATATTTAACACTTTACATATATAAGTATATGACTTTAATTTTAAAAATTGAAACAAATCAAAAATTGACAAATGGATAATATTTATTTCAAAAATACCACAAAATGACAAATGTCAAAAACTGATGAGAGATTGACATGTGGCAAAAAACCTTTATTTATTAAGGAGGATTAATATAAATTATTAAGAATTACATGTTTTTTTGTAATAATTTTACATAAATACAAAAATCTATAACGAATAAAGTAACTCTTTCAATATATTTACCATAATAAAATGGTACATATTTGTAAAATGATGACGACAATAATGATGTAAACATTAAACATGAATTAATTAAAACTTGCTACATATAAAAAAACAAAACGATGAATAAGTAAGCTAATGTATAATAATAAAAACAAATATTAAAATATTGACACTCATTTTTATGAATTACAATTTTCCAAAGACTTCCTTGAGTACAACATTAGATGTCGTGTTGGTAAGTTTACCATCTTTATCTAAAATTAATATCTTTATTCCAGCTTAACTTTTAACTCTCGACAATGCAACATATAGTTGTCTATGAGTGAATACTGGTTGTCTCAAAAACAACCCCACCCTCGATAGTGACTGTACTTGACTTTTATTTATTGTCATTGCAAAACATACAGGAAAATTGTTGTCTTTGAAATATGAAATGAATCATTTTATCTGAAGGCGTCAAAGACATTCTTGGAATAAATGTACGGTTTCCGATATTACTTCCAGATATTATTTCAGCTTCTATAACACGTTTACCCAATGCAATAACCCGTAACCTCGTGCCATTGCACAATCCGCATTAACTTTGGAATGTGTAACAAAAATATACTCCTTTTTAATTCAATTTGAATATATTCCAAGTTAGTGTGGATTAGTTTGTTTTGGTGACATGCAGGGGAGAAAAGGAATCAATTTGCTGTTTTGAAGTTTTTGTGTTATAATATGGAAAAAAAAGGCAATGTGGTTTTTTTAAATAATATCAAACCTGACATGTTTATTCAGGTGTATTCAGGTATAACCAAATGACATTTATAATATACACGATGGAAGATGTTAGTATATAATTAGTGTTAGGATGGACAAATTATATACAAATATTATAAGATGTAAAATGTGAAATCAACGTTATGAACTTACCAAAAGAAATAGTTAAAGGGATAACTTTATCGATAAGATCTTGGAAGTTTGCAAAAGCGAAATAATTCTTGGGCCCATTAAAACCAATGCACTTGGTTACTCTAGTGGTATATTGGAAAAACAATTTGTTTTGAGTGTCAACGAACTTCATAAAACCATCAACATATAAACCAAGTGTTGGCTTATGAATGTAAACATCAACATATTCTTCAAGTGCTTTCCCCAATATCGTATATGATTTGTCAACAGTGCATTCAATTTTATTGCCCTTCAAAAAACGATTAAATAAATAAATAATAAACAACTATATGATTAACATGGATAGTGTATAACTAATTATATGATATTATGAAATCATTAAATAGTTTTTTAGCAATTCTTTTTAAATGCCTCTTCATCCATTAAAATCATTCCGATTTGTCGTGTCTCATGTGGTTTCTTCCAAGTTGTTTGTTTCCAAAGCTTAATTATTCGGACCTTAAATGTGTAGTTGTCATTTGAGAGACCTAGATCATTAATCATTGTGATTTTGGTTGGATCCATGAGTTGTAAAAGAAATATAAAAACTATGATTATTACATTGACAAAATTTAGAGTGATAAGCAAATAATTCATTGTAGTAAAAAAAGTAATATTCATATTGATATAATTTGCATATATTCAACACAAGAGATTAAAAGCTTAATAAGACAAAGATACGTAAAGTTTCATTGAAAATGACAAAAACACCCTTCTGCAAAAATTATTGTGTTTCATTTTTGTTACTACAAACATTTATAATTTGCATATTTTTAATGAACTTTATTCTATTGCAAATATCTAGTCGATATAAATCATTATAATGTTCAAAAGCATAAAGATTACTACAAACCATGTTAAAAACACAATGATAATAGACCATTACATTCCTTTTATTGATTCCATTCAATCACACCAAACAAATATAACAACTTTCAAAGAAATAGGAAAACACATATAAACAGCAGAGTTGAACATAAACACACGTTACAGTCTTTTTTTTCAGTATATTATTGTAAATGGCTTCAAGTTTGAAAGTAAATTGCTACAATAAAAACTTTCATCAACAGATACCACGACATGTAATCAAAACATACGAAAATAGTTCTTAAAAATATGTTAAATTTGATTTTTCTATAAAAAGACCAAGAAGCCCTTTATTCAAAATAAAAACAAAAAATAACATTTTGTTTTCTTTTTAACCAACCATTTGCAAATGTCACATTTAATAGTTTTTTAATGAAATCGAGGCAAAATAGTTCTTAAAAAAATATCATTGGAATGAAAGTCAGATTTCTTAATAACCTTTTGTTGTATATTGTTCCCGAAAACATGTTAAGAAAATTTGTCGTTGGAATGAAATTGAAAATGAAATTCTGAGCAAGGGCAAAACGGTCACATTTGATGCAAAAAAAACTTTGGGAACAAATAGTCACACAACAAAACATAGTAGTTTCCTTTGTAAAATATGTTAAAAATCATATTTTTATAAAGTAGAATGCTATTTTCTGTGTATGTTATAAAGTTTTATTGTTAAATTTTCTTTTTCTATAAAAGGACCAAAATGCCCTTTCTCCATAATATGACCGTGTCTACTATTCCGGAAAACATGTTCTTAATAAAATACTACCACTTATCCAAAATTAAGATTTTTTTGCATATTTTCTTAAAAACTATATTATGTTGTGAGAACAAAAGGTTGGGATAGTAGACAGTAAATTAATAAACTTTTAAGATTTTCTTCTGACTTGGCCAATAAAAAATTAACAAATATCAGCAAACAAATATAACAACTTTCAAAGAAATAGGAAAACACATATAAACAGCAGAGTTGAACATAAACACACGTTATAGTCATTTTTTTTCAGTATATTGTTGTAAATGGTTTCAAGTTTGAAAGTTAGTTGCTACAATAAAAACTTTCATCAACAGATCCTACAACTGTAATAAAACATACGAAAATAGTTCTTAAAATTATGTTAAATTTAATTTTTCTATAAAAAGACCAAAATGCCCTTTATCCAAAATAAAAACAAAAAATAACCTTTTGTTTTCTTTTTAACCAACCATTTGCAAATATCAGAGTTAATAGTTTTTTTAATGAAATCGAGGCAAAATAGTTCTTAAAAAAATGTCATTGGAATGAAAGTCAGATTTCTTAATAACCTTTTCTTGTATATTGTTCCCGAAAACATGTTCTTGAGAAAATATGTGGTTGGAATGAAATTCTGAGCAAGGGCAAAGCGGTCACATTTATTGGAATAATTTTTTTAGGAACACATAGTCACACAACAAAACATAGTACTTTCCTTTGTAAAATATGTTAAAAATACTGCCAGTGGAATGAAATTAAGATTTTTTGCATATTTTCTTAAAAACTATTTTATGTTGTGTGAACAAAACGTTAGGATAGTAGACAGTAAATTAATAAACTTTTAAGATTTTCGTTTGACTTGGCCAATAAAAAATCAACAAATATCAGCAACATATATTCAAATTTCTAATGAAGAAGTAAAAAAAAGAAGGAAAAGACGAAAAAACTTTTGTAGTCAGATTGAAACCAATATTTCCGAGTCTAAAATTAATTGTTCTAAACTGATAATGACATGATTTGCACAATAATTCATTATTCATCATTAACTCAAAAGATTATGCTAACCTGATGTAGAAAAGTCCGTATTACACTGTGATGATGCAGAGATTTGGAAGACGATGCTGTGAACTTGATCTTTGAAGAAACGGTGATAAAAAAACGAAATGGAATGTAGTGATACATAAATTATAAAAATTATTTTGGGGAGGAGATCAAACTTTAATTGGAAAATATACAATATTCGAAATATTATTATGAATGAAAAGGATTGCCTTGAATTTCAAAGGTTTTGCCGAAATTTATGTTTGTAATATGGGTAGGTTTATTTTTGAATGTAATCATTTATTGATTTTTTCTGGACACTTTAATGATACATTAAACGTTCTTTAAATATCATAAAAATGCAATAAATGTGCAGTAAAATATGTATATATTAGTAGAATAATGAAAAAGCAAAGAACCACAAATTGCCAAGTGGAATTTAAAAAAATTCAAAAAATAGAGAAAATGCCATGTGGCATATTGAATGAGGTGGTGACATTTGGCAAAGTGTTTTCATTTATTAGATAGGATATATATATATATATATATATATATATATATATATATATATATATATATATATATATATATATATATATATATATATATATATATATATCATGATTTAATTGCTTCATGACTAACAATAGCCTCATTGAATAACATTTCAGTTTGAACGAATTAAATGCTAACAAAACAATAAATGCATTTGACTAAGGCAGACTATAGTCATATTGATATAAAAAATAATTTGTGTCTGTAATGATTGTATGACCATGATTTTAATGATTATTTGTTACTAAAAGGCAAATAGTTGCTACGTTGAAACAAGTATGTGTTCAATGGAAAAAAAAAATGATACGTTAAAAATATATCCATGTGGTTGTATGTTATATAATAGTCTTGATAACACAAAAATATGTATCTATAAAGAGTTTATAGTCATATTTTAATTGATACCATATGTCTAAAAGATAAACAATAACCATGTTTTATAAAACCCGCCGTTAAAAAAAAAAAAAACAGTTTTGAATCAAAATTATGTATATACAACGAGCTTATGGTCATGGTCTAAGAAATTCTCGATGTCTAAAAGATAATAATAGGCATGTTAAAAATTGTTTGTGTTTGAATGACTGTTATTAAGTAAATATTAATCAATATGAAAAAAGTAAGTTATGAGTATGTAGAAATCTTATGGTTGTAGTTTCACTAATTATATGTATCTAAAAAATAATGTGTTCGTCACATTGAATGCATTTTTTACTATAATAAATGTATGACCATAGTTTAAATAATAAAAACTATCAATGTGGGAAATATATATATATATATATATATATATATATATATATATATATATATATATATATATATATTGTTATAGGGTATATAATAGTCGCAACAAAACAAAATTGTGTATGTATAAAGCCTTCGTGTCAATGTTTATAATTTATTCCATGTTTTTAAAAAGTAAACATGGTGTATGCAAATGATAGCTAAGGTCACGGTGAATAAATTCATATATCTATAACTATTGGGCTATAAATTAAATGTTTTTTTGTGTTTATAATATAAACATTAGTCATACTAAACAATATTTGTATGTGTGAATTATAGTAAAGACCACGGTGAAAGCAAATTCATACGTTACAAGGTAAATGTTAAATGTGATTTGAGCATTTGGGACGTTCGTATATAATAGTTGAGAGCACTTGAAACTCAATGAAACATTTGAGGTTCATGAAGCATGTGACAAAGAAACGGATCACTTAAGAAGGGAATGAACTATTTGACAAAGGAATAGATCTTTTAAAATGGGGGTATGAAGCACATGGGAGTGGGATAGAGCATCACGGTGTATGGATGTGCCATCTTGAAGAGTCAAGAATTCAATCAGATATCGATTTCACAAAGATATATGAACACAAGAAGTAAATAACTCTAGTTTCAGCTCATATTATCTGGAAAGCAACAAAGGTTACAAGAGTTTGTGTGGAGTGTGAAATGTGTACAAATAACCTATGCTACAACACTATTTTTAGTGCTATCAACAGATATAAAATGTACCAGGAGACTTCGACATTAAGTACACAAATTACAAATGCTCCTAGAAATACATAGATATATCGAAGTTATGTAAACTTCTATATAGACAACAATAAGATTGGCAAACGGGTGGGGCATGGTTTCCCAAACCCGCCCCGATATCTTCTAGGTATCTTATCGGGGGGGGGGGGGGGGGGGGATCGGGTTTCGGGTATCTTATCGGGTTTACAAAAATTCATAACGAAATCTTTATTCTGATTTAAGGTACCCCAATGTCTTATAAAATATATAACAAAAATCACATTATTAAAAAAATACATTTTGTAGCCTCTATTTTAAATTAAAAATATGATGCATCACCTTAATAAAATAACTGGTCATTGCGATATTAAAAGTTATTTGATTTAATTTTAGTGTAATATGTCAAAACATATAAAAAGATCATTACACCAGATTGTTCATAATTAAAAATATTATCCACAGTAAGTATTGTATCTTTGAACGCGTGTAATTGATATAATAAAGATATGAAGATATATATATATATATATATATATATATATATATATATATATATATATATATATACATAATCGGGAGGGTCAGGGCGAAGATAACCCATACGCTACTCTGAACCCAATTAAAAACCCGATAATGACCCGTTATCCGACCTTAAATGCTCAGGTTTCGGGTTTCCTTGTTGGGTTCAGGTGTTTTTTGCCATCCTAGACAACAACACTACCTTTTACAATATGATTCTAATACTTTGCATCCGAATATCTTCGCAACATATAAACTCATTATCCCCTTTTGCGAAGAATATTCAAGTCTTCAAACAAATGGTAGTGTCTTCACTGCTTCCATTATCGTCTTCCTAATTTCCAAATACCAACAAACATTCTTTCGAATCTCATGTCTATCAGCATCAGAAATTTTCTTGCATTTAGCAATTCTAAACAGAAGGTTAGTCAAGTTTTCTATTAAATACACGTCCTTCACATTTGTATAGAAGAAACGCTTCCTTTGTTTTCCCTTATTTTTCTTTCCTTGAAATACCAATACCAAAGGTTTCAAGAGTATCTCCCTATCTTCATGTTGCTCCAAATCTACATCGTCAATTGTAGTCTTTGGATTCTTCTCATGCTTGTTGTATATCTTGGCTATCTCGAAGTCAGATAAACCATGATGTGTTGAATAGCAATCAGTATAGTTCTTGAGATAAATATATCCCACAACACACACCCTTTTATCTGTCACATGCTTATCATCCAATGTTTTGATCATATAAGCCAATGCGATCTAGTCATTCAAATTCATCAATGAGAAGTCTGCTATGGTGAACTCATAAACACTATTATCTCACCTAATCACCTTATATCGATAATTCTGTAAAAGGTCTTCTGATATTGTCATATTTACACACATTTCTAGGCAATATATTAATACATTTTAAGTAATATTTTGGTTAATTACAAAGATATGTGATACTTATTGAATTAATTTACATTTTCCATCCAAATAGGACACGATTGAAGAATAAGGACCAGAAGTGACAAGCATTGGAACTTTGGAGGATTGGAGCTTAAAAGAAGAAGATTTCAACAAATTACCAAGCTTAAGAGGTGAGACATCAATTCTCAGGACGTGAGGAGGGAAATTCTAGAAGAAGGCAAAATCCTTGCACGATCACGACGTGAGCCATGTATTTTGGAAAATTATAAATACTCCATTGCATTATCGATTGAGAAAGCTTTTGGGAGGAAGGATATTTTGAGATACTCAAATTTGGAGGTCAGAAACATGCGAAAAACTTCTTTGGAAGGAGAGATCACTTGAAGATAAAGAATTTAAAGATCAAATCATTACATTCGGTTTGCATTACTTGAATCATGTCAATTTCTTATGAATTTGTGTGTTTGATTTTAGTTATGAGTAGCTAAATTAGTATACTTTCATTTAGCTAGATGAAACCTTAGAACTATGGTTTAGTTTATTATTTATTGGATTTTATAAAGTTAGATTTATGCTTGTATTTGATTATCATTACCTAGCATGATTTGCTTAAATTCAAGTTTAGTGTAGCTTAGTGACCATTAAATCACATGAACTTGTTTACCTAGTAGTTTAGTGACTATTAAATTGCTAGAGCTAGGAGTAACCACATCTATATCAAGTGATAAAAGTAACAAACTTAGTTGTGATAAAGAACATAATTGTGACCATAATTGTGTTTACTTAATTGCTTTAGATAATTCTTACATAGCTCAATTATAATTAATAACTAATTTTGTGTTTGCTTGTGTATGATCACACATAGTAGTACATGAATTTGTGAAAATATTAGTATATTGGACCAAAATTGCTAATTACATAATAATTGGTAACCAACTTTATTAATCCATAAATAGTAGCTAACCATAGGAGAAAGGTGGATTCGGAACTAAACGAAAATATTTTTAATATATTGAGTAAAACTGTTTTTAGTTGAGTGCTTAAGTTTTTCTAAACTTGAAAAATCAAATACCCCCCCCCCCCTTCCCTTTTAATTATTGCTTGCTTTTAGATTAATTTTTAGTAGTTACTTTAATATACTAAATCCATTCCCTGTGTTCGATACCCAACTTATTTTACTATATTATAAACTGACTAGGTACCCTGCCTATAGGTGTATTAGTAGATAAGTAGTTAGGTTATAAATTTAAAGCTAGATAGGTGATATCTTTTGCTCATATCATGTTTTTGGTGCCGTTGCCGGAGAACAACTATTTTAGTTTTTAATTTAATTGATTTAAGTTAATCGATCGTTTTTGCAAGGTAAAACCTAAAAAAAAGTTACTTTTTAGCATTAGTTAAATTTTTCTGAAATATTAAACTCACGACGTGAGATTTGATATCTCAGATTTTATTTCGTTTTTACTTTCTGTTTTAGTTTATCTGCTATACCACGAGATGACGCTTATTTCCACGTCGTGGTAATCATTCAGTAGATCTTTTTATTTACTTTTAGTTTGTTTTTACGGTTTTTTTGTTTTTGTTTCAGTAGTATATGAACCGCGGATCAAACACACCGTTGACACCGCCACTTGAAAATCCGGAGTCAGTTTTTCATAAAAAGAAGGACAAGAACGTAGAAGGATCAAGCAACAAGCCGAAAAACGAAAGCACATTCGAGAGCTTTGAGAGAACTCCTAACAAAAAGGAAGCTGGTTACGACCTTAAAATAGAAGTAGACAAAAGTAGCGAACCCAAATGTGAGCCCAAAACAAAATGACGGACATTGTTAAGATGACGATGGAGGCATACAAGAAAAGAATACGTGAGGACTTATGCAATCCACAATTCCCGCTACTACAACCTTCGAGCTTAAGGGACACATCCTTTCCGCGCTAAAGGATATTCAATTCTCTAGAAAAGATCATGAAGATGCATACAAGCAACTCAATAAAGTCAACGACATCATCGTCTACTTCAATATTCCGAATGTACCACGAGAAACTGTCTTGTTAAGAATGCCTCCGGTTACCTTCAAATGAGCAGCAAAAGATTGGTTGAAGGCACTTACACCAGGTACAATCCCCACTTGAGCATGGATGCGTGAATAATTCCTCCAACAAGTTTGCCCACCATCCAATGTTGCTAAACTTAAGAAAGCCATAGCCAACTTCGAGCAACAAGTGTGAGAGTCTTTATATGAGGCATGTGAGCGATATAAAGGGTTAATAAGGAATTGTCCCCAAAATGATCTAAACGAGCAACATGAAGTCTCGATCTTCTATGATGGGGTGAACGTAACGATAAGGCAACTCCTTGATTCTCAAGGACCTTTAACAAAGAAAAATCTCGCTGAAATTAAGGAACTAATCGAAGAATTTTCAAAGCATTCATGGGAGTACCACAACCCTTGTAATAACAGAGCTAGAGGAATGGGAATGGTACTTCGGAATACATGGCGACTATTTTGGTAATGTTGAGCAACATGGATCGTAGAATGACAAAGATTGACCAATCCATACACGCAATACATGTGGGTTGTGAAAATTGCAATGGGCCGCATTTAACAAAATATTGCCATTTAGACGAAAACGGGAATATGAAAGCTCAAGTTTTCTACTCAAGTGGAGACCGTTATGATGAAGATTGGAGAAAGCCAAAGAAGGAATGGTTTCCATATGAGTAGTACAAGAAACAAAAAGAAGAAAAATATAAGCAAACTGACCAAGGCTTTTACCAAAATGAACAACCACAACCCGAGAAAAAAGTGGACTTAGAGTCAATGCTTCACAGGTTCATGGAAGCTTCTGAAAAACATCACGATGCAGCTGATGCCACCATGAAAAATCATCAAGTATCCATTAAAAATATTCAGGCTCAACTCGGGCAATTAACTATATTGGTTAACGAGCGGTTACCTCATAAAAATCCCAATAAAACCACAACCACATGTCATGGCCATAACCACTGAAGAAGAAACTATTTATGAGTTTTTGGAGGCATTAGAAGAAGAAACAAAGCAGCCCAAATCACAGCCAAAGCGGACGAAAATCAAAGAAAAAATGTTGCTAAAACACCAACCTCGCTAACAACTAGAGTAGACCTCCAAGGTAGTCCTTAGTGAGCAAAGTTCCATGGTTATTATGGAGGGGATACCAAAGAAAATGGGAGATCTCGGACGCCTTACACTTCAATGTGAATTTGGAAATAACATGAAGACATTTGTCTTATCCAATTCTGGAGCTAGTATAAACTTAATGCCTTATTCGTTTTACCGAAAGCTCAACCTTCTAGAATTGAAGATTACAAGGATGACAATTCATATGGAAAATTGTTCGGTGACTCATCCTTGAGACATAATTGAGTACATATTGGTAAAATTTGGAAAATTTATTTTTTCCAATCGACTTTGTGGTGCTAGATATGAAGGATGATGAAGATGTCCCAATTATCCTTTGACGCCCTTTACCCAATAGCATGCGAGCCTTGGTGGATATTCGTGAGTCAAAGCTTACATTGCGAGTTGAAATGAGGAGATGAATTTTGGATTTGAAACTGGATTTAAGAAGGATAAATCTCAAAACGAAGTATTCTATATGGATGAATAAAATGAGCTTGAGGAGTTAGAAAATTTGATGGAAGAAGAAATGCATACAAGAGAACAAGTTAAGCGTACCAAGCCACGAGCTTCAATTCCAATGATATTTGACATTTTCGCCTTTAAAACACCAGAGTCTCCAGTGAGTGAAGAAAGTTGTGACATCCCCAAAATCACGGCCAGAAAAGACCGATTTTCATTTATGCTTTTAAAATAATTTCAGGGTAAATCCTTTTGATTTGAAAGAGTTGCGGAATTTGTTCCCAAAAAAAACAAAACGTGATAAAATAAAATTTACCAAAGCATTTCATAAAAGAAATGTGTTTTCATTATATAATCAAAACTCGGGATGTCATGTTCCGATACAGACCATAAAGCATAAACGATAACATTACAAGTCATTCAACAAATATATACATATACAGACTTGTAAACAAAACAACTCGATGATTCATCCATCTTATGCCCTTACGTCACTTCCTGTAATACAAATAAAACTGAGTGGGTCAGGCTTGGGAGCCTGGTGAGCATATAGGGTTCTCAACCCACAATAAATAAATTATATTTTGATTTCACCAACCAATCACTATCCCGATTACCCATTCCCGTTACCCTCACTTTACGTCCCTAAAACAACATCTATCTCAAGGGACCTAATCTAGGATTTTCATCGGGACGGACATTACTGCTAAGGGTTTTCCTCAACAATAGATATCCTAAAGGAAACCATGGGGGGATAGAGTACACCGGTGAACACATCGTTCACAACACCTACAGGTTATGAACCTGCTAGCGTTCCACAAGACTGTCTAGAAGGAGTCTGTGGTCGTTATCCATACTCCGTTGAATAACTAGATCAACAACAACAACATCGAGGCCTCTCATCTGTTTATTACACACCAACTATCTACCCATGTTCTACCCAACATATTAGTAGATAAATATATATATATATATATATATATATATATATATATATATATATATATATATATATATAGTTTTATACATAGTTTAAAACCTGTATAGCATTCTCATTCAATACATATTCCACATAACAGATGAGGCACACCCACATAACACATATTTCATAGAGAATAAATCATATCTATGAGATAGAAGAAAGTGAATACACATTCACACACATAACCACAAAATTATACAGATAACACGTAATTCGTATAAAATACTTCATAATTATGCGTTAGAAGAAAGTAACTACACACTCACCTGATCAGAAGATGATCGGACAGCACTACGACTTGCAGAAGTAGTAATCCTCGGTAGATCTGGAAGATCTACACAAAATCGAACTTCTCGTGGGCAGAGCTTCGGCTCGGGAATCGCACTTCTTGGGATCTCGGGAGCGTAAAACTTCCTTCTTAACTTGGATATGAGATCTGGGGTGTCGGATGGCTTCGCGGGTTTACACGTAGACCTTCGACACAAAAAGGAGGAGAAATGAGCAAATAAGCCCGGAACCCTCGCATCTTATTTATAGGAGGCTGAGGCCTCGCAGTACGCTGGGCGTACAACCGTACGCGGGGCGTACGCCTCCGAAATCGTCACTGCGTCCGTCATCCGAAGAACTCGAGTGCGAGGCGCGTCATGCTTCGCTGTACGCTGGGCGTACGCCAGTACGCTGGACGTACTTCGGATGAGTCCGATGACTCCCCTTCGGATAATACCGGATTTAATAATTAAATTTATATATTATTTATTTAATAAACTTTGAAAATTCATATCTTCTTCATACGAACTCCGTTTTCGACGTTCTTTATATCCACGCGTAGGTGAGACTACGCTCTACAACTTTCGTTTAGACTCCGTTGGCTAATTTTGACTTTATCTTTATTATTTATTTTTAGTAGGCCGGGACAAAAAAACTTCGTTATAAATTCATAACTTCTTTGTCCGACGTCTGTGCTCGCCTAACTTTTCATCGTTTCGATACTAACAACGAGATCTTCGATTCTCGTTTAGATTGTTTCGGCTAAAAACCGCTCGATCTCAAATCGAGTATTTCGGGCTGCATACCGCTAAGTCGAAACTTCAGAAATTTATAACCTCCTCATACGAAGTCAGATTTGGGCGTTCTATATATATTCGGAAACCTCGTTTCAACTACTACAACATTATCCAAAGATAACGAGTTTATTTTACACTTAATTTTTGACGCTCATTTTATTCTTAATTAATCCAATCCCATAATTAAGCAATTAAGCACGAAGCATATAATACACAAATAATACACTTCTATTATTTCAAAACGGGTTACAAAGGTTAACCTAGACTATTACATTGCTAAAAGTGGCAAGCCCAGAAACACAGGCGTTACAAAAGTGAAGAAACAATTTTCTCAAGTGAGGATGAAGAAGAAGAAGTTACACAAGATTTGAGAAAGCTAACTTTAGGTGGAAGTTGAAGCTAGGGATCGACAAAAAGAAAAATGAAAACCTAATCTTGCTGAGAGAAATAAAGGGTTAAAGCGGCAACATGAGGAAGGCGATGCTAAAACAAAGAAGGAAAATTCTAAAAAAAAAGCTTATTTAATAAGGGTGCAATCATACAAGAAAAGATGGAAGAAACAGAAGGTGCAAATGGAGATCTTCCCTCCAAACAATACTACGTAAGGCAGCATGGAGTCCGGCTCATGACTCCATAAAAAGAAGCGTTTCTCGGGAGGCAACCTGAGCTCGGTTTGTATTGATTTTAATTTTTTTCTTTTGCTTTTTGCATTTTTATTGAAGTTTTAGGATAAGTCATCATTATAGTCATCTTAATCTTAATAAAATAGTAAAAAATCATGTGTGGGGTTAAATTTAAGAGTGGTTGAATTTTTTTTATGCCCTTGGTCAAAATAACCTCAATACCACGATGTGTTAAATTAATGTTACTCGATGATATTCACTCATTTTAAAACTCACGATGTGAGTCGTAAACGCACCGGGGGAGGGGGACCAGTTTTAAACACAACTTTCAAACTTTTTGTTGGATTAGTGTCTAAGTCCATAACTATTTTGGTATGTACTTGACCCGATGGTGCATGGTCCTTTTGGGTTGCCTTCACCAAAGCAACTTGATAGGATGAATTATGAAGAGAAAGGATTAATTATGACTTATTAATATATTATGGGAATAATATATTAAAGGAGAAATCATATTGTTTAATTAATATTAGTCAAGAATTAATTGATAATTAATTTTGTAGCTAAAAGAGATTAATTAAACTTAAGGGACCGGAACTGTTATTATAAGATAATTGCATTTGGGCTATGGATCACCTTGGAATAATAGGTTGGACGAATTCTATGGGGAAACCTATTAGAAATCGTCCAAGGGATATTCTAAAAGGGTCCATGGGCTGCTTAGGGCTTAAGCAGTCAAATTAGGGTTTCCTAGTTGAAAACCCTAATAGCCTACATGTATATATAGTACCCTTAAACCCTAAAAACGTGACTAAGAGTTCCACTAGGGTTTCTGGACGTTTTTGGGCAGCCTCCTCTTATTCTTCATCCTCTTGCTCTTGGTGTTTGTGAGCCATTAGAGGAGTGACACTTGTGACTCTAAGCTTTCTAAAGCCATTACAAGGAGGATTTGAGATTGTTATTGCTACATAACAATCAAGGTAAGATCTAAACCCCTTTCATATGTTAATATGATTAATTGTATGCTAGATCTAGGGTTTAAAGTCTTGGATGAATTGCATGTACAATAGAGAAACCTAGATCCAAACATTAGGGTTTGCATGAGCACATAGGATGTTCTTATGGCTAAAACCCATCACTTTTGACTACCACTTTCAACCTACTCGCACGAACGGACAAAGCACTTTCCCCACACTCGATTTTGACTTTAATTTTTCGCTGATTTCTTCAAAGTCCTCTCGATTTCGTGTTTCCTCGTAAATTTTGGTAAATTTTCTACACTCTAACCTTGTTAATTTTGCTAATTTTGTTCATTTAGGCTGGGGTTTCTTGATGGAAAATGCCGAAATTGGGTCGATTTTTAGTGAAATAATTGTTGCGTGTGTGATTTTCGAACATTGCAATGCTATTTTACAAAACCCTTGGCAAAATTTTGGATTCGTGATGCTTGATTATGGTCCGATGGCTGATTTCGTTCATGGCTCATGACGTGAGCTCGGTCCAAACAGTGTTGTGTGATTTATTTGATGAGTATTTGATCTACGTTACTTCTTTTGGTTTTGTTTATTGTTTATTTTGCAGAAAATGTCTTTAAGAACCAATGAGGAATTCTATGGAAATGTGTTTGACCTTCACCCATTATATCAACTTCCAGTTAACATGCTTCAAAGTGTGGCGAATAACTTCAAAAACAACATGGGATGGTTATACAATAGAGAATTCGCCATTTCGCGATGTATTGATTGGGCCAAATTAGAAGACCTCGGAGTCATGAAAAGGATGACCTCATATTTAACGAAGACATTTACTGGGGATGAGTTTTCTTTCACTTGTAGTGGGTGGAAGAATTTATTTGCTATTAGCGAGCCGGTGTTTAAGGAATTATGTGTTGAGTTCTTTGCTTATGTCTCATTTGAAGACGCCACGATGGATCCTTATTTTGCAAGGGCATTAGTTTTTCGCCTTGGGGGCGAATATCGGGAATGTAGAATAGCGGAATTTTCTTGGAGGATGGGTATTTATGAGCAAAATGAAACACGTTCTCCAATTTTTGACATCTTTTGGGCGGTTGTGTGAGATTATCCTCCGACGATGAATGGTTATGACTTCTGGACCATAATTGCGAACGAGAGCCACATCTGGTCACCTATTCACTAACTCCTTCATCGCTTGGTTACTTTCTCCATCAACCATAAGAAGCACGAAGACAAGGTTACAAGTCTCAACTTACTCTTTTTATGGTCTATTATTTCTCTGGTTGTTTGCTGCAATATTCCGTACCATCTTTCTAGCTATTTAGGAAGCAGGGCGGTAACATCACGAGCCGGGAGCCCTATAGCGGGTGGGCACTTTATCACTCGATTGGCGAACTCTTATGGTCTTTTTATGCCTTGTTTGACTCGTACCTTGACATGCAAAGACAGAGACGATTTGTCTTTGGGTTATTTGGAATCCATGCTTGTCATTGCTAATATGTGTTCGCATTGGAGTATACCTACTAACAATGATGGAGAGAAAATTGGTCAACGCAAGGAGCAACCAAGACAAAAAGGGGCAAAGGAATATGAGAGCATGGGGTGCGAGGGGCCAACAACAACAACCGCGTCAACCATTTGAGGGTGGGGTACCAACCGACCCGTTTCAAAATCAGGTTGGTACTTATTTGGATAATCTTTGCGGTGGTGTTAATTATCATAATGAAGTTATAGATGTTTTATTTTCTCATTTTCACATCTAGAGACCACCCACCATGCCTCCCCATTATCCTTAAATTCCGACTTGGGAGGAGCTTTGGTTGCAATAGGGAGATGGAGTCGGGACCAGTGGAGCGAGAGATGACGAAGATGATTATTGATATTTATTCTTTTTACTTTTATTCGTTTTTCTTTTCTTAGTTATTTTGTGTGTTCTTATTTTTGTTTGGTATGTTTTAAAACATGTAACCGAACTGTGTGATGTTCGTTTTCTACTTTCCACCAAATGTTTGTTTTGGTCGCAGAATTATCAGAGTAACGATAGAAGAAAGAGAAAAAAGAGACAAGAGAAAGCGAGAGAAGCCGTGTGTTTTAGAGAAACGAGTCAAAGCCCGTAATTTTTTATTAGTGTAGGGTGAATTTCGTGTGCGAAGAGAAATTAGAGAAAAGAGAGGGCTACAGAAAAATAAAAGTCTTAGAAGAGTCTTAATCCATTAAGAGATCAATTGCATCTTATTTGAAAAAAAAAAGAACTTTTGCAAATATGCATTCTGCCAAGACCCAAGTTTCGCGACGTGAGCCATTACTCCTCATGTCGTGAGATCGATGCCATCACGTTTGCAAGTTCAATTTATACCATACTCACGTCGTGAGCTTCACTAATCACATTGTGAGTGGTTAATTATGGCATATTACTCTACTCTTTCAACCTTACAATATGTCGTATGCTTTCCCACATTGATATGCTTTGCTTTGAAAATTTTATGCACCACACTTTTTGAAGATGCAAGTTTTTGATTCACATCTTTCTGGCACATTCATGGGTATCAATGAAGTCCAAGTTCTAGTTATATATTCAAGATGTTCAAGTTTTCCACACGCTTTCAGATTTCGGTCTCGCCACTACTACCCCAGGGGAGTCTGATCCTTTTTCTCCCTTTTTATTGTTTTTTATTATATGAAATAAGTGTGGGGTAGGGGGTCGAAAAAGGAAAATTGCTAGAAAATTTTGAAAACAAAATTTCTAATAGATTTGAACTAATAATCTAAAAATTAAATCTAGTAATAATTAAAAACTTAAGTTGCTAGTATTGTGTGGGATAATCCAATGCGAGCCCAAATGTTTAACTAAGCCAACATATGTTATAATATATTTGTGGCTTCCCAAGTTTTAGTGAAAAGTCATTAGATATGAAAGATAATCTGGTAGTTTATATGGCATAATAAGTTTTGCAGTGTGTACCTGAAATCTATCCCGGAGAGCTTATGTAGTCATTGCACTTAGACTAATACATCTAACCAATAGAGGTTGAAGTTAAGCTCCCTTGCTTAAGCATGTAGGATTTGAGCGAAAAAATTGAGATATATAAAAAAATACAAAAATGTTGTAAGAATTTTGGAGCTATCAAAGTATGAAGATAAAAAGATCAAAAATTCTAAAGAATCAAAAATCAAAGATACCAAAAATCAAACAAAAAGGTGTTGAATTCGAAGAAATCAAAGATCAAATATCAAAGAAGAGGTGAATTCGAAGAGCTCCATTGTGATATCAAAATTGTAATTCTTTCTAGATATTATGTATGCTTGGGTAACTTAACCAAAAATACCTTGAGGTTAAGAAAGATTTATGAGGATGGATTCGGAGGGTTGCAAAAATGAGTACCGTATAAGCTCTTCGTTCATATGGATTGTGAGTATTTAGGATTGAGAAGTTTTTAGGAACCTTAGTTTTGCTTGGGGGCAAGCAAAAGGAAAGTGTGGGGTATTTTGAAATTGTCATATTTATACACATTTTTGGCAATATTTTAATACATTTTAAGTAATATTTTGGTTAATTGCAAAGATATGTGATACTTATTGAATTAATTTACATTTTGCAGCCAAATAGGACACTCTTGAAGAATAAGAACCAGAAGTCACAAGCATTGGAACTTTGGAGGATTGGAGCTTAAAAGAAGAAGACTTCAACAAAATACCAAGCTCACGACGTGACACATCAATTCTCACGACATGAGGAGGAAAATTCTAGAAGATTAGTGCGCAGAAGGCAAAATCCTTACACGATACAGATATCTACCGAGCTCACGACGTGAGATGTCAAAGCACACAACATGAGCCATGCATTTTGGAAAATTATAAATACTCCTTTGCATTATCGATTGAGAAAGCTTTTGGGAAGAAGGATATTATAAGATACTCGAATTTGGAGGTCAGAAACCTACGAAAAACATCTTTGGAAGGAAAGATCACTTGAAGATAAAGAATTTGAAGATCAAATCATTACATTCGGTTTGAATTACTTGAATCATGTCAAATTCTTATGAATTTGTGTGTTTGATTTCAGTTATGAGTAGCTAAATTAGTTTACTTTCATTTAGCTAGATGAAACCTTAGAACTATGGTTTAGTTTACTATTTATTGGATTTTATAATGTTGGATTTATGCTTATGGTTGATTATCATTACCTAGCATGTTAAAGTTTGTTACTTTGTTGCTTAAATTCAATTTTAGTGTAGCTTAGTGACCATTAAATTACATAAACTTGTTTACCTAGTAGTTTAGTGACTATTAAATTGCTAGAGCTAGGAGTGACCACATCTAGATCAAGTTATAAAATAACAAACTTAGTTGTGCTAGAGAACGTAATTGTTACCACACTTGTGTTTGCTTAATTGCTTTAGATAATGCTTACATAGCTCAATTATAATTAATAATAAATTATGTGTTTGTGCAACATCCATAAAATTCATAAAAATTTAAAACTTTTCCAAGCATCAAAAAACCATTAGTTATTACAAAATGTTTCCAAAATAGTTACATATCAGAGTATCCCAGAAATGAAAATCATAAATGTGAGGAGGTGCACGATCAAGCCTTCGCCTTCCCGCGGTCATCCGAAGTACCTGAAACAAAATCCGAAATTGTAACATCGAAGCTTCGTGAGTTCCCCCAAAATACCGATACATAACAAATAGCACACATAATAACAACATGTAATTGGTCCACAGCTTTACAGACTGGATTACCCCCGAGCCCACAGTATGAGTCTGGCTTGCCTTACAGGCCCACAACTCACATCTGGCTTGCTCCTAAGCCTACAACATAAGTCTGGCTTCCTCTCGAGCCCACAACCTATGATTGGCTTGCCCCTTCAATCCTAAAACTGGAATCTATATGATCAGCCCTCAGTGCGAGTCTGACATGCTCCCCTAGCCCTCAGCTCGCATCTAGAATGCTTAGGAGTCTTTAGTATGATTATGGAATGCTCTCTTGGGTCCTCAACTCATATATGACATACTCCAGGGATTGTTGCTTACCGCACGAAGTAGTACAACCTCATAACTACCCACACAACATGTCAACATGTAATAGCTAAATGCACATACAGATAATCAGACAGTATCACAAGTAGTCCTACAGATCTACCAGACTAGCATATCAAACTAGCATGCATATCTAACTCAAACTCAGCATATCAACAACTTCCAGGATATCAATCCAATGGGCCAGCCTTGGTGCCTTCGACCCCTAAGTATAGTGAGGAAAACACACCTCATAATGTCGAACTGAACTGAAAAGATCAAGCTCTCGAACCACAGCTCCAAAACTCAAACACATACAACCACCATAGGACCAATTCCATTGAGACCCAAATTACCAGAATACCCTTAGAAGTCAAACTTGGTCAGCCCCGGTCAAAGTCAATATTCAAGGTCAACCGTCCATGTTGACCCAACTCGTCGAGTGCAGCTAGTAACTCGTCGAGTTCCTTCAGACCTCAGAAAACCGGGAAAACCCTAATTAACTCGTCGAGTTATCTCATCAACTCATTGAGTTTATTCAAAATCCAGAAAGTGGGAAAACCTGACTCAAATCGTCGAGTTGGCTAACAAACTCGTCGAGTTCCTTCATCCTTTTCATATTCAGTCCTTTCCAGCTGAATCCAAAGCCCCAAACTATAGATCTACCCTCTTAGGACTGAGATACCACGTAAAGTTGCTAACTTTACGTGCATGCAAGGCATCAAAGGGATTAAAACACTAAAACTAACCTTAACAAGAGGTTTAGGGCATGGATGAGGGCCAAGACAAGATAAAGTGGGTAACTTTATGTTCATGGAGGCCTAGAGGTGTCCAGATCTGAAACTACATCCTCTTAACAAGCTTAAATTCGAGAATGACTCCATTTTGCACCAAAAATGGCCATATACTTTCATAAGAGGAGATTTAAGCAATAAAAGGTCAAGGTATCAACTTTATACCTCAAGATCGTTGCAAAGTCAGAGTAGATGTCGGATCTATAGCCTCCTCCTCACTCCAATCTATTCAATCTTCGAGTTTCCTTCCAAGCTTTCACACACACACACAATGAGATATGACACACAAAATAGGGTTTCTCTGGGTAATAAGGTGATAAAGGAGACTGGTGAGGGGACTTAAGGTCCTTTAAATAGGGTGCAAACCCTAAAAATTACGGTTTTCATGATCTGGTGCTAACTCGTCGAGTTGGGTCTTCCAACTCGTCAAGTAGGCTTTGTAAATTACGCGGCCATCTTTGTCTCTACACGACGAGTAATGGCCTCCAACTTGTCGAGTAGGTCTTATGAAATGTATAAAAACCCTTAAATTTCATACCTGGGAGTCAGGATGTTACAATTCTCCCCCAGTTAAACTAGACTTCGTCCTCGAAGTCTGCTGCGGTGAATAATTATGGATAATGCTCCCGCATCTCGGCCTCCGGCTCCCAATTCCACTCGGATCCCCTCCGATGCTCCCATTATACCTTTACTAAAGGTACCTCCTTGTTATGCAGAATCTTCACCTTCCTCTCCAGAACAACCACCAGTCTCTCTACGTAGTTCAGGCACTCGTCAACCTGAATATCATCCAATGATACAACCGTCTCCTCATCCAATACGCACTTCCGCAACTGCGAAACATGCATTGTGCTATGGATCTGACTAAGCTCCTCTGGGAGATCTAGTCTATACGACACTTTGCCAACCATGGCAATAATTTAGAATGGCCTAATGTATCTCGGACCCAACTTCCCCCTCTTCCTGAAGCGAATGACACCCTTCCAAGGTGAGACCTTCAGTAGTACCATGTCGCCAACCTGAAACTCCAACTCAGATCGGCGCCGATCAGCGTAACTCTTCTGCCGACTCTGAGTAGTCTGCAACCACTGCCTGATCTGCTGAATCCTCTCGGTAGTCTGTTGGACCACCTCGGTCTGACCCATCACCATGTGATCAACCTCACCCTACCAGACTAGGTATGACATCTTCGTCTAATAGCTCAAATGGTGGAGCACCAATACTGGAATGAAAGTTTTTGTTGTAAGAGAACTCTGCAAGGGGTAGATAGGAGTCTTAGTTCCTACCAAAGTCAATAACGCAGGCATGCAACATATCCTCAAGGGTTTGTATGGTTCGCTCACTCTGGCCATGTGTTTATGGATGATAATTTGTACTAAAATGCAGTTGTGTGCCCAGTTAATCGTGGAACTTCTACCAGAAACGAGAGGTGAACCGAACATTAAGGTTTGAACGATAGAGATCGGAACCCCATTGCGAGCAACGAGCTTGCGAACATACACATCAGCCAGCTTCTTATTCGATGATATCTCCCTAATGGGCTGAAAATGGGCACTCTTGGTCAATCGATACATGATGACCCAAATAGCGTCGAAACCCTTTGTCGTTCTCGGCAATTTGATGATGAAGTCCATCGTGATCGGTTCTCATTTCCACATGGGAACCTCTATAGGCTGCAACTTTCCATGTGGCCTCTAATGCTCGGCCTTAACCATCCGACAGGTCAAGCACCTCTTGACGTACCAAGCGATCTCCATCTTCATACACGACCACCAGTAACTCTATCTCAAATCTCGGTACATCTTGGCGGCCCCTGGGTGAATAGAGAAGCGAGACTTCTGAGCCTCCTCCAGTACAATCTGTCTGACCCCACCGGTCATTGAAACCAATACCCGACCACAACAGGTCAACAATCCCCAACTATCCCACATGAATCTGGTGATCTCACCCCAAATCCTCTGCAGCTTCCAGTTCTCGTGTCGTACACCCTCGTCCTGAGCTTCCTTGATCAATCTCACTAGTGCAGAATCTACAGATATCCTCATACATGTCGCTGGAACAGAAGATCCATCCGACTTACGACTCACGGCGTCCGCCATAACATTTTCTTTACCCGGATGGTAAAGGATCTCGCAGTTAAAATCCTTGACTACGTCCAGCCACCTGCATTGCCTCATATTCAGCTTCGGTTGATCCATGATGTGTCTCAAACTATTGTGTTCGTGTATATTGTAAAGTGGACCCTGTAGAGATAATGTCTCCAAATCTTGAGAGTGAATACCACCGCTCCTAACTCTAGATCGTGTGTCAGATATCTCATCTCATGCGGCTTCAGCTTCCGCGAAGCATAGGCTATCACCCGTCCTCTCTACATGACGACTGCTCCCAATCCGGTGATCGACGCATCATAGAACACCACGAAATCCTCAAGTCCCTCAGGGAGTGTCAAAATTGGCGCCTCGCAGAGTCGCTGTCGCAGAGTCTCAAATGCAGTCTGTTGTTTAGGGCCCCACTAGAAATCCCCCCCCCCCCCCTTTCCTCATCAGACGAGTGAGGGGTACTGCAATCTTGGAGAAATATTGTATGAATCTCCGGTAGTACCCTGCTAATCCCAAGATGCTCCTGATATCCGAGGGAGATTTCGGAACCTCCCACTACATAACCACCTCGATCTTGGCCGAATCGACCATAATCCCCTCCTAGTTAACGAGATGTCCAAGGAACTGAACCTCTCGCAACTAAAACTCGCATTTCAAGAACTTGGCATACATTTGTTCTGGCCTCAAGACTCCCAGTAGCTCACAAAGATGCTCCTCATGCTGCTCTCTGGTCTTGGAATACACCAATATGTCGTCTATAAAACACAATGACTAAGTGATCGAGCCTCGACCTGCATACCCGATTCATTAGTTTCATGAATACTACCGACACGTTGGTGAGCCCTAATGGCATCACAACGAACGGGTAATGTCTGTAACGAGTCCGGAACGCGGTCTTTTCGACGTCCTCCTCCCTCACCCTGACCTGATGATATCCGGACCTCAAGTCTATCTTGGAGAACCAAGATGCTCCCCATAACTGACCAAAAAGATCATCAATCCGTGGAAGTGGATAATGGTTCTTCACTGTCAATTTGTTTAACTCCCAGTAATCTATGCACATCCGGTGTGAACCATCCTTCTTCTTGACGAAGAGAATCGGCACTCCTCATGGAGAACTGCTCGAACGGACGAACTGCTTGCCTAGCAGTTCCTGTAGCTGAGATGACAGATCCTGCATCTCTGGTGGTGCCAATCGGTACGACGCCTTACCAATAGGGGCCACACCTGACACAAGGTCGATTCTGAACTCGACATGCCTCTCCGGAGGCACTCCTGGAAAATCCTCTGGAAACACATCAACAAACTCTCTGACAACTGGAACCTCTAAAACTGAGACCTGATCCCTGACCCGCGTATCCACCACATACGACAAATAACCTGCACACCCGTGCTGAATATACTACTAAGCCCTGGCAGCTGAACAGAACCATGAACCCAACCTGGTGCCCTCGCCGTAGATAACTAGTTCTCCCCTACTTAGGGTTCGAACTACCACATGTTAACGCTCGCAGTCGATCATGGAACCAAAATGACTTAGCCAGTCCATACCCACTATCACACACACATCCCACATGGGAATCAGAATCAAGTCAATCGGGAAGGATACCCCGAAGATCTCCAAAACAAAACCATGATAGAATGAAGAAGCAGAAATCCTGTGTTCATTGGTGATGGAAACTCGCAACAAACACTCTAGTTCTCCTATAGGCAAACTGAACTCCCTACTGAACGATCGAGAGGCAAATGACCGACTCCCCCCGGAGTCAAATTATACCAAAGCAGGCAAGGAGTTCACTAAAAATGTACCTAATCATAAGTACAAACATATAAGCATAAAACAAATGTAATAAAAAAGATAAGAGATAGAAACATACCAACCACCCCATCTGGTGCTGTCCTAGCCTCCTCGGCTGTGAGCTGGAATGAACGTCCCCAAGCCCTCGGGGGCTCTGCTCTACCCTGGCTCCAGTCACTGATCCTCAATGTAGCTGATGTAGGAGCCTATACCGGCTTGGCGGTGAGCAACGGACAGTTGGCCTTCACGTGGCCAACCTGATCAGAATGGTAACAAATCCTCATACTTGGAATCGGGGCGGGCTGATGGCAGTCCCTCGCATAATGCTCTTCCTTGCCACATTTGTGGCACCCGCTACCAAATCAAAAAACCCCATAATGAGCCTTCCCGCACTTCCCACAAGTGCGGCCGCGCTGACCTCCATACCTATAATCAGCTTTCTTGGACCGCTTCGGCACTGGTTGCGACTGTTTCGGGGACTACCTCTGCTCCCTCAATTGTAACTCAATCTTAAGCTCATGCCGCATAGCAGCCTCCTGTAACTCCAGTAATGTATCACAACGTTGGGTAGCAATGAACTGTCTGATATCAGTCTTAAGCATGCTCAGATAACGAGTCATCTGAGCCTGCTCGGAAGCAAACTCCGGGCAAAACATCGCCCTCTCAGTGAACATACGGGTGATATCCGTGACCGACTCCGTACCCTGTCTCAACTCCAAAGACTCTTGTGCCAGCTGCTCTCGCTCAACCGGCGGAATGTAGCGATTATGGAACATCTCCCTGAATGAGCCCATATCACTATAGCTCTCTGCTCATCAGAATACGACCCTGTCATCAATCTCCATCGGTCCTTTGCTCCGAACCTTAGCACGTTTAGAGCACACCTGGCCTTCTGGTCAATATCAGATAGCAACCTCATGGATATGATCGGGTCCTAAATCCCATCGAAAGTTGGGGGCTTCGTGTTATCGAAGTCCCAGTACTGAAAATCCCGATTTGACCCCGTACATGCAGCCGCCATGAATGCGGAGGCTACAACAGTAGCCGTGTTAGCAATGCCTGTGTAACGATCATCAAAGAACTCCATCATCGCGGTCTTGATAGACCTGAACATCTTCGGAATTTGACCCCAGACGATAGCAACCACCTCCTCACGGATGATCTCCCTGACACAGTCCTCTAACAAGGCTAGCCCACCCTAACTTCCAGCTCCGGATCCTGATCCGAATCCGGTCTGAAATCGCCTTGTAGTCACCATTCTGAAAATACACCAGAAAGATATCAGATACTCTATATAATAACGGGGAACCAACTACCAACTAAACCCTAGGGGTTGTGACTTCCTTGCTACGCGTATGGGTCATGTGCTTTCAGTAGTACGGACCCATACCACCTTCCACACCTACCCATATTTGTCTCAAGGATAAGCGAGCGCTCAATCCTCACTCCTAGAGGAAGGCTAACCCTCTCACAACTAGCCAACTGACCTCGCACAACTCACTCATGAAACTTCCACCAACCCTGCAGCACTCATGTATGCTAGCCATACATAACACTAGACCCTATAGACATTCGAATATTCGATCCTACCCTAATCCCTTCATCAAACATGAATAGGAAATAAGGCCAAAGCGAACATTCTTAGACTATAAAATATTAGTTATATAAAATCGTGATGCATACACTAAGCAACCGCAATAATGGTGTCAATTTTATATAAGGAAAACCCTAGGCTATCAGGCTTCATGTAATTCTAGTATGCAATTCCTAAAGATCCCTAGCATATCACTAACATGTTGTTCTAACATATCACAATATCAAATAACAGTATGGTATTTTGGGGTCTACTTACTGGCTCCGACTGATCGTACACTTCCCATCCTCCTTTAGTATTTTGAAAATCATTTGAAAATCATTTCGAAAATCTTTTCCTTAGTTTTAGACTGGATTCACACGAGTGTTCCTCCAATTCATTCAAACCAAGGCTCTGATACCAACTTGTAACATCCATAAAATTCATAAAAATTTAAAACTTTTTCAAGCATCCAAAAACCATTACTTATTACAAAATGTTTTCAAAATAGTTTCATATCAGACTATCCTAGAAATCAAAATCATATAATATGAGGAGGTGCACGATCAAGCCTTTGCCTTCCCGCGATCATCCGAAGTACCTGAAACAAAATCCAAAACTGTAAGTCCAAAGCTTAGTGAGTCCCCCAAAATACCGATACATAACAAATAGCACAAATAATAACAACATGTAATGGGTCCACAACTTTACAGAATGGATTACCCCCGAGCCCACAGTATAAGTCTGGCTTGCCTTACAGGCCCACAGCTCACATCTGGCTTGCTCCCGAGCCCACAGCATAAGTTTGGCTTGCTCTCGAGCCCACAGATTATGACTGGCTTGCCCTTCAGTCCTAAGACTGGAATCTATATTATCAGCCCTTAATGCGAGTCTAACATGCTCCCATGGCCCTCAGCTCGCATCTGGAATGCTTAGGAGTCCTCAGTATGAGTCTGGCATGTACTCAATGGACCATAGCTCATATTTGGCATCCTCTAGTAATTGTTGGTTAACGCACTAAGCAGTACAAACTCAACACTACCCACACAAAATGTCGACATGTAACAGCTAAATGCACATACAGATAATCAGACAGTATCACAGGTAATCCTACATATCTACCAGACTAGCATATCAAACTAGCATGCAAATCTAACTCACACTCATCATATCAACAACTACTAGGATATCAATCTAATGGGCCAACCTTGGTGCCTTCGACCCCTAAGTATAGTAAGGAAAACTCACCTCACTATGTCGAACTGAACTAAAAAGATCAAGCTCTTGAACCACAAGGGTCCAAACTCAAACACCTACAACCACCATAGGACCAATTCCATCAAGACCCAAATTACCAGAATACCCTTAGAAGTTAAACTTGGTCAACCCCAGTCAAATTCAAAGTCAATATTCAAGGTCAACAGTCCATGTTGACACAACTCTTCGAGTGCACCTAGTAACTCGTCGAGTTATCTCATTCCTTTATAACTCAGAAAACCAGGAAAACACTAATTAACTCATCGATGTATCTCATCAACTCGCCGAGTTTATTCAGAATCCAGAAAGTGGGAAAACCCAATTCAACTCGTCGAGTTGGCTAAGCAACTCGTCGAGTTGGCTAAGCAACTCGTCGAGTTCCTTCAGCCTTTTCATATTCAGTCCTTTCCAGTTGAATCCAAAGCTCCAAACTACAGATCTAGCCTCTTAGGACTGAGATACCACGTAAAGTTGCTAACTTTACGAGTATGCAAGGCATCAAAGGGATTAAAACACTAAAACTAACCTTAACAAGAGGTTTAGGGCATGGAGGAGGACCAAGACAAGATAAAGTGGGCAACTTTATGTTCATGGAGGCCTGGAGGTGTCCAGATCTAAAACCACATCCTCTTAACAAGCTCCAATCCGAGAATGACTCCATTTTGCACCAAAAATAACCATATACTTTCATAAAGGGAGATCTAAGCACTAAGAGGTCATGGTATCAACTTTATACCTCATGATGGTTGCCAAATTAGTGTAGATGTCAGATCTATAGCCTCTTCCTCACTCCAATCACTTCAATCTTCAAGTTCCCTTCCAAAAGAGCACCAAAAGTCACCTTCCAAGCTTTCACACACACAATAAGATATGACACACAATATAGCGTTTCTCTGGGCAATAAGGTGATAAGGGAGACTGTTGAGGGAACTTAAGGTCCTTTAAATAGGGTGCAAACCCTAAAAATTAGGGTTTACATGATCTGGTGCCAACTCATCGAGTTGGGTCTTCCAACTCGTCTAGTAGGCTTTGTAAATTATGCACCCATCTTGGTCTCTGCACAACGAGTTGGGGCCTCCAACTCATCGAGTAGGTCTTATGAAATGTATAAAAACCCTTAAATTTCATACCTGGGAGTCTGGATGTTACAGTTACTTTGTGTTTAACTATTCATAGTAGTACATGAATTGGTGAAAATATTAGTATATTGGACCAAAATTGCTAATTACATAATAATTGGTAACCACCTTTATTAATCTATAAATAGTAGCTAACCATAGGAAAAGTTTGGATTCCAAACTAAACGAAAGTGTTTTTCATATATTGAGTAAAACCATTTTTAGTTGAGTGCTTAAGTTTTTCTGAAGTTGAAAAATCAGATAAAAACCCCTTTTTAATTATTGCATGCTTTTAGATTAATTTTTAGTAGTTACTTTAGTATACTAAATCCGTTCCCTATGTTCGATAACCAACTTGTTTTACTATACTATAAACTGACTAGGTACACTGCCTATAGATGCATTAGTAGATAAGTAGTTAGGTTATAAATTTAAAGCTAGATAGGTGATATATTTTTCACACATCATCTTCAAATAGAACAACCTTCGATATAGAGAGCAACTTTATTATTTTCTTCAAGGACCAAACATTTTCTTCCTTTTATCCCAACACATCATGAAACCTCATCTTCATATACTTGAAATTTTCATCTTCATGAAAATTATCTGCAAGCTTGAACTATATAAACATGAACATAACATGATTGAAAGGAAAATCCAGTTTTGACATTGGCGAATTCTCGATTGTGAAACTCGCATTTAGCAACTTCTCAAAGGCATCTTCTTCTCTAAAGGCTACAAACTCTATTGTTTCATAGTTTCATACTTGTTCACATCACCTTTGTTCTTTCCAGGAGGATCATTTTCTCTCTGTTTCAACAAACTATTAAGTTGCTTAATCTGCTCATTCTCCATTTCTTTCATTTCCTTCATCTCTTCGTATGTAGGCTCAATACCTTTCCATTTGTCTTTACTCAAAGTATCAACTGGATTGAATATCGAAGAGATCCCTCCTTCAATGATTGTTAAAATTTTCTTTAACTGGTGCTTGGAAGCAACAACTTCGACACGAGGAGTAACAATTGCACTCAAAGTTGTAGTTATTGCTATAGTCTACACTAGATCGAGTGGAAATGGAATTGGAATCTGGGTTAAAAAGACCTTCCCTACAACTTTGCCTTTGTATTCATCTTCAACTTTCGACGAACCACCTTTTTCTCCCCTCGTGATACTTGCTTAGCATGTAGATCATTCATGGGTAGGCAAAGTACTAGATCCAAGATTGGTGCAATTTGGTATTTTAAACCGGCTTCAATCGTAGACACATCTTTCTTGACATTTACATCAGATATCAAAGATCCAGAATTAGCTGCAACCTTTGAGATTTTTTCTTGGAATGTATTGATAGAAGTCTCAATATCCTTGAATAGTGTTTCATCACCCTTTTTCTTCTTATCAGGTGCTTCTTTATATGCGACACTGATTGTGCGAACATCTTCGATAAGAGTTCTTGCCGCAGAGAGCAAAACATCAACATTCTTATACACTCCAAGGAATAAACCATAAATCTTTTTGACTTTAGTAGTGATAATATCATGTACCTCCTTAACTTATAGTTCAACAAAATTTATGAACTCATACAAATTCTTTACAATGATTTCATGTCTCTCCCTAGTAACATTGCAAACTTCATTCAAATCAAACTTAACAGATTTCGTGGTTTTATCAAGTTTGTCATGAAGATCAGTAAATGCTCCTGTCACCATACCCTTGACCTTCGATTCATAGGAATTCACTAAAGAAACAAACTTCCTGCTTGTTGACAAATGAAGAATTGCTACCATAGAAATCGTTGATAAACTGCAAAATCATGTTCATCTTTGAGTTTAGATTCTTGTACTGTTTTCAAGACATCAAAGCCTCATCATCAATGTATTCTTCCTTTGGATGAAAATTTAATTCTCTAAAACCAAAACCTTCATCTTCCATATTTTGAGAATCAAACTTCCCTTAATCAAGAGAGTGATCGATAGATTGTGAGGAAAAAAGTGTTGCAATAGGCTGAGAAAGAATGTCATCATATGCTGGATAATTTGGAGGAATAGATGTAGACGGAATCAATGATATGCGAAGAAGTGAATTTGATGTTGGAGGAACAATCGAAGTTTCTACGATAGATTTCTCACCCATATTGACATTTAAGTCCACATGAGATGTGTGATAGGGTTGTTTGACAGTTATTGTAGATGAAGGAAGAGAAGTCGAAGTTTTTTCATCATTTATGATGTTTTTGTCCATATTAGATGTGTTCACAGTGACATCCGAATTGCGTATCTCCTCTATATTAGATTTGACACTGGCAACCTTTCGTGGTGAAACATGTGGAGTATCATGATGAAATTCATCGTTGATAAAATTGTCAACATCATCTGCATTTGTATCACGATTGTAATGAGAAGATTGTCCCTTCGACATATCGATATCTTTTGTGTCAGTGTCCTCATCATTTATAACTCCAAGAATACTTGCTTTAACAACTTTCTTCTTATTTTTAACTGACATGTTAACTTGCTTCTTACTATCCATTGTCTTCAAAACACCGGTTGTTTTATGTTTCATAGGTTGTTTCTCCTCACCCGATTGTTCTTAAATTAAAACATCCTTTGACGTGGTCTTTGTTTTCTTAGGTGTAAGCACCTTGGGAACATCACCTATCAATTTACTATATGGAATCAAGACAAGATTTGGTAATGAAACTAACTCGAGCATAGCATCAGGTATCCTTCCAATAACTGGAAAGACTTCAGGATCATCAATCAAACTTTTAAGAATTTGGATATAAAAAAATACAACAACGTCCACTCCTTCTAGAACTTGAATTCATGCTTGTTGATATTCTTCGACAAGCACCAAAACTCCTAAACCTTGCACTTGCAATATATGTAGCCTTCTTGGATTGATTTACATAGGTATTAAATTCTTCCCATAATAAGGATGCATAATCTACCTTCATATTATAATACAATCATGTGATATCGGAATATAACTGGAGTTTTTCGCTATCTAGGCAAAAATTCCTTCCAGTTAGACATCGAATGATCACTCCATAGAAAAAACACCACATTGAAGATAAATTGGACTTTCTAAAAGCAAAAATAAGAGTAAGAGACTGATAATACCTCATTTCATTCATCATAGAAAATACTTGATCCATTGACAAAGATTCAAACAAACCATCAGACTTCAACTTCAAAATCAGAGTAAATTGCTTCTTCGTGAGATTCTTCTTGCCTTTCATTTCCATATGAAACATAATGAGTTCATTATCATTGTTGTAAAATGGTAGTTAAACATGCCAAGGATAACCACTACATTGGTATGGAAAAGGAAGCAGTTAAAGCATGATGAAGAATAGAATTGTTCAAGCATTGAATGGGCATCTTCAATTCTTTAAGATAGGTAGAAAGATCGGGATTAAACCAGACGTTGTTAGATTGAATCTTCATTTTTGGTACAAAAGATTTTTCGTCGGTAGTATTAAACAAATCGACTCTAGACATTATAATGAATCGATCAAAGACTTTTTTAGGAAACTGAACGGTTTACGGTTAGGTTTCTTGAGATAAAGTCGGGAGATTAGAAAAACTGTCAAAACCCCTTTTATACATGGCATCAAATTTGAATTTGAATTGTTCACTAATAATAAGCCTCCATGTGTAAAGTGAAAAACTAAAGAGACATTGTCTCTATATGACACGTGTAAAAGTCATGAGTGTTTGCTCTTCATCAAAGAGAAACCAATAATATTTTGTCACCTACTACACAACATTTAATTCAAATTTTCCTCAAACAACAAACATCAAGCATATGAGTATCAAAGATGTAACAAACTTCGATAGGAACCTTACCTTTGAGTGGGTCTCATCCACTTACAGGTAAAGTAAATGAAATCATAAACTAGACTTTGCGGAATCTTTGTACGAGTTGGTATTACTCGAAACCTAGAGGATTCCAATGGAAATATGTATCCAAAGAAAAAGATAAACGCAAATATTTTTTTTTGGTAAGTCGTTGTGACATCCCCATTTTCACGGCCAGAAAAGACCGATTTTGTTTATGCTTTATAAAAATCAGAGTACTTCTTTTAAATGTTGCGGAAATTCTTCCCAGAAAAACATGATAAATACGTTATTAAAGCATTTTCAAAGAAACGTATTTTATTCATTTTAAAACGTTTGGGATGTCATCGTTAACACAAAAACATAAGCATAAACAGAACTTACATTTATTTACACTAGTGATCTACATCTCTTTAAATCTCTCAGTGTAATGTGACTTCATATCAACACCTATGATATAAATAAACTGAGTGGGTCAGGTTGGGAAACCTGGTGAGTACATAGGGTTTTCAACCCACAATAATATAATTATTATGTTTAAACAATCAAGCAATTAAACCCCATTACCCATCCCCATTATATTCTCTATTCTTAAGGATCTACCCTAAGAATCAGCTTATTCCTCGTTCATTCGTTCCTAAGGATCATCCAAAGGAATCGGCACGAAGTCCATCGTTGCCATGGTTTACACAACGGGCACTAAGTCTGCATAGTCTGGGTTTAGGCACTAAGTCTGCATAGTCGTCAGGGTTTAGGCATCAAGTCTGCATGATCACCAAGGTTTAGGCACCAAGTCTGCAGGATCACCAAGGTTTAGGCACCAAGTCTGCATGGTCACCAAGGTTTAGAGTACATCGGGTGAACACATCGTTCACAACACCTACAGGTTGCAAGCCTGCTAGTGTTCCACTGGACTGTCTAGAATAGTTCGTGGTTGTCATCCATACTCTGCTGAACGACGGGGACATCGTTTGGGAAAAAGGCTTCTCACATCATACACCTCTCACCCATACCTCATGTTCTATATCACCTCCCAACTCATCGTCCAACTCAAATTTCATCTATTATATCTACCCATGTTTTCCCCCAACATTTTCGTAGATATAAAATACATATATAGTTTAAATAATTTAAAACATGTATAAAATCTTTCACCGAGCATAGACAGCAAGTAAACAGACAATATACACACATAGCACGTAGTAAATACTTCATATCTATGTGTAAGTTGAAGGGGACCATGCACTCACCTGAAAGGTGGTGACGCAGTACTCGGACAGCGGTTCGATACTCTCAAAACAATTTTCCTTCGATAAAACCTAATACCAGTACCACTAGGGTTTAGTCTAACGATAACCGCGACAAATTAATAGTCTAGCTATTATTATTATTATTATTATTATTATTATTATATAAGCGTTATATAACACTCAATATAACTCATAATAATAGCCCAAATACTCATTATAAGTTCCTAATAGCATTACTATATTAAAACATAAGTTATACTAAAGATTGGGTAGGCATAGCTCGCTTACAGCGGGTTTTCTCGAAAACCGGGCTTCGCTGGAGCAGCATTCCCGAGCCGAAAGGCTCTTTTCTTGGGGCTCCGGGAGCCTCGGGGCTTCCTTCGGGTGCTAGGGGGTTTACCTAGGCTTTAGGGGGGGTTTGGGAGGCTAGAGAGAGAAACTAGAGAGAGAAAGTGAGTTTGGGAGGTGTGAAGAAGAGGCTAGACCCGGCACCTCTATTTATAGTGAAAACATCTGATGGACTTGCCGAGTATGGGGACCTACTCGCCGAGTTGGTGCATGTGGTTTCCTTCTGGTGGTGCCACGTGTCCAATTCTGGTGGTGCCACGTCACCCCCTATCGCGTATCAACTTTCAAACTTAGAAAAATCATAACTCTCGCATACGAGCTCCGTTTTTGACGTTCTTTTTTTCAACACATAGGTAAAATCAAGATCTACAACTTTCATTTTGACTCCGTCGGCTACTTCTCGACCGATCTCAAATTTAATAGTAGGAGGCGTTTAGACTGTTAAATGACCACGAAGAATTCGTAACTCCTTCATACGGACTCCGTTTTCGTCTATCTTTTTACCGTTGAGTTACTATTAATGAGATCTTCAACTCTCATTTAGGTTGCGTAAGCTAAAACCGCTCGAACTAAAATTCGAGTTTCGGGCTGTACACTGCTAATCCGAAACTTAGAAAAATCATAACTTCTTCATATGAAGTCAGATTTGGGCGTTCTTTTTATCGATGTTCTTAGTTTAACGTATTCTATGAATTTCGTTTATATTGCTAAGGCTAAAATTCGCTCTATCGTTAATTCACTATTTACGCTTCCCGGTGCCGTGTCGGTTTTGTCGTAAAACTTCGACGGGCCATAACTTCTTTGTTATAACTTGAATTTCGGCGTTCTTTATATGTACGGAAACTTTGAGACATATTCTAAAACTTGGTTAAGACTATTTATTATAAATAATCTTTTTCCGAAATGTCGTTTTCGACACTTATTGCCTCTAAATAGACTAGCCCGGATCTACGGGCGTTACAGTCGTGATATCAAAGGTACACTCATATAAAGGTTGTAAGATCTTGGGTAAAGATTATCTTCTTTAGACATCAGGAGAGATATCGAATTTTGTGTGGTTTCCCATGAATTACAATTGAATACTTATAGAGAAGTGTCGACAGACCTTTTTTTCATAGGTATCAAAGGTAGGATACGTTTTCAAACATGTTTTCAACTTAACATAAAACCAAAAAATGTAAAAGAGTCCTTGATTGATCAGTGTAATCAACTTTAAGTAATCATGGATAAGATTTTAAAGTAACAAGAGTTAAGAAAAGAATGTTCAGGCTAAAATCTCATTTCAAGAAAAAAAAAACCTGGATCTTATTGGGTAGAAATGACTTGGTATTAATCAATTTAATTAGGACCTCGCATAAGAATGAAAATGAGATTTTAAACATTATGCAAATGGTACATCGAAACATAAATATTTTTTCCTTAATTCCCTGTTAATATCTAGAAAAATAGATTGTTCACCGTCAATTCCTTAAAATTTATTGTTTGGTGGGTTTCACTTTCATCATGGTGATAATGATTTCAAGATCATAAACACAGAGTTTTGGCATGCCGCAGTTCTAGTTGGTTTTGACTATAAATCTACTGGGTAATGTGTCTAAGTGTGTGTATAGTGTAAGAAAATTGAGATTAGAAGATAGATAGTGAGTCTCTCACAAACTCATGGTGATAAAAAATTTGATTGTGGAGACAATTTCCGAATAACCATAATTCCAAGTTTGTTTAAACTCGGAATATCAGGGGTTAAACAAAAATCATGGGTAATAATTCCGTAAATTCAATAGTTTCGGACTAGAATAAAAGATTTCACACACAAAAAAATAGTTTTAAGATTTTTCATTTTTGAAATAAAAGACAAAAATAACGAAAATCTTTTTGGTATTTTAGATTTTTGAACAAAACTGAAAAATAAAGAAAATCTTTTTGATGTTTTTGAAATTTTCAACAAAATACAGAAATAAAGAAAATCTTTTTAATATGTTGAAATTTTGAAAGAAAAGTAAAAAACAAATAAAATATTTTTGGTCTTTTTGATTTTTTTTAAAAAATTAAGAATAAAACGAGAATTGTACCAAAACTTCAATAGTAAGCTTACACCTTTGAATGGTTCATCACAAATGTCGAATGTGAAGCTCTACGAAGTGTTGAATATGAGTAGTAACTACTTAACAATATAGTGGTAATGTCGAAGTTAAATGAATATCAAAATCTACATTAAGAAACAACAACATCAATATCAGAGCCATAAATATTAGCTTGATTTTGGTACATAACATGCATCCATCATTGCCAACCCATTTAAAATTCATAAGAATGATTTTCATCAAGTGGTTAGGTACAAATATCAGCAAGTTGGTTTGTGCTATTGACAAAATGAACTTCAATATTGTCATCTTCGACATGATCTTTGATGAAATTGTATTGAAGAGCAATATGTTTTGTCTTGGAATGTTGATCTAGGTTATGACATATTCGAATTGCACTATGAGAGCCACAAAATAAAGGAATTTTCTTCATGTTAATCATATAGTCACACAGTTGACTTTGTATCCATATCACTTGCAAAGTGCATGCAACAACGACATACTCCACCTTTGCAATTGAAATCGACACACTTGTTTGCTTCTTCAACCGCCAACTTACAAGTTTCCCATCAATAAATTGACAATCACCAGTCGTAATTTTGTTTATTAAGTTGACAACCACCCAAATCATCATCGGAATAGGCTTAAATGAGAAAGTGTGCATTTGTAGGATACCAAATTCCAAGCGTAGGAGCTTGATGTAGATATCGAAAGATATTCTTTACAATAGTGAGATGTGGTTCCCTTGGGTTTTCATGATACCTAGCATAATTACATACAAAAAACATGATATCAGGTCAACTTGCATTCAAATATTACAAAGAACCTATCTTGATTCGATATGTCTTCATATCAACAACAGGTTTATCTAAAGATGGACTTAATCGAGTTCCACATGCCATAGCTGCTTTCACATCTAAGTAGTTGGTCGTGCCAAATATCTCAAGCAAATTCTTCATGTAATATTGTTTATTGATAAAGATGTCTTCTTTACTTTGACGAATGTTCAACCCTGAGAAATAATTAATTTTTCCCATCATAATAATCTCAAATTGACTGTGCATCAAATCCTTAAATTCCTTCGGCAAAGTAGGGCTAGTAGAACCAAAAAATAATATGATCTACATAAATTTGAACAATCATTAGATGATCCCCTACTTTCTTTTGAAATAGTGTGGGATCAACTGATCCTTTTTTAAATTTAGATATTTTCAAAAAATTAGTTAATGTTGCATACTAAGCCACCGGTTCCTATTTTAAACCAGCTTTATCGAGAATATAAAAATGATTAGGAAACTTACCATTCACAAACCCACATAGTTGTTCAACATACACAGTCTCTTCGAGTACACCATTGAGAAAAAGTACATTTAACATCTATTTGGTAAACATCAAAGTTCTTGTGAGCTGTATAGGCAAGAAAAATTCGGAAAGCTTCGAGTCTTGCGATAGGATCAAAGCTTTCATCATAATCAATGCCTTCTTGTTGACAAATAACCTTTAACAACAAGCCTTGACTTGTTATGAAAAACATTCCCTTCTTTATCAACTTTATTTTTAAGAACCCGCTTAATTCCAACAACAAAAACATCTTCTGGTTTAGGAATCAACCCCCAAACTTTATATCTATCAAACTCAACCAGTTCAGCTTGCATAGCAATAACCCAATCAGGATGTTCCAATGCAACCTTAACTATCTTAGGTTTGATCTTGGAAATAAAATCATGAAACATACAAAATTTTGGTTAACTTTTAAAACCTCATTTCTAGCTCTTACTTGTGCTCTTGTTAAAACACCAGAGTTAGGTTTACCAAGAATGTGTTGTTTAGGGTGATCATGCATCCATTTCACTAATGGAGGATAAGATGGATCCAAGTAGAGGTCAGAATCCTCAAAGATTTATTCTACATTAGAAAACCCCTCTACAACAAAAAAAGAATCATTAATAGCATCATTTATATATGCATTACCTTGAGTATCAGGTTTAACTTTGACAATGGTTTGTTGTTCATCTTTGACATGTGTTTGATTGATACTTTCAACATGTTTTCGACATTGCTCCCCCTGAACACATGGATCTACTATATGTTGTTCCCCCTCAACAAGAGCATTCGATATTAAACCCCCCTGCACCCAACTTGAGCAGTTGGTAACAGTTACACCCCTTCAACTCGTACTTTTGTCGAAGATTGCTCCCCCTCGACTTGAGAATTAGGTGTCGAAGTTACACATTAATTAGACCATCCACATGTGACTATGGAGTTATCAGAATTTTCAATGCCTTAGAAACTTGATTACCTTCGGTATTCACCTCAGCATTGATTGCTCTATCAGGAATACCAAAAATTAAATCAAAATCAACATCAAAAGTAAGCATCTGTTACAAATTATCTTGATTATTAGAAAAGATTGAATTTTGAGGAAAAAAATTCTCCATTCTCTTGAAAAAAATAATCATCAAACGTTAGATTAAACGTTTCTTCGATCCTCCTTGTTCTTTTGTTCATCACCCTATATGATACACAATTTTGCGAATATCCAAGGAATATTCCTTCATCAACTTTAGATTGAAATTTGGAAAGATGATCTTTTAACTTCAATATGAAACATCTACAATGAAAAACATGGAAAAAAATAACATTTGGTTTCCTTCTGTTTATGATTTCATAAGGTGTGATATCAAATATGTGATGTATAAAAGAATGATTTTTAGCGAAACAAGTTGTAGAAATAGCCTCAACTCAATAATATTAAGGTAAATTCGCATATGTAATCATAGTTTTGGCTGCTTAACACAAGGATCGATTTCTCCTTTCAACAACTCCGTTATGTTGCGGTTTATATGGAGATGAAAGATTATGAGTAATGCCATGTTGGACAAAGAATGAATCAAGAAAATGATTCTTGAAATTTGTTCCATTGTCGCTTCTAATTCTGCAAACTTTTTTCTTCAAGCTTACTTCGATGCTTTTGATAACGTCTATTATCACTTAAGTAGTTTCGGAATTTTTTCGAAGAAAGTACACCCAAGTAGAACATGAAAAATCATCGACTATCACCAATATATACTTCTTTCCACTAGTGGACTCAATTGACGAAGGTCCACATAAATCAATATGTAGAAGTTCCAATGGTTCAACCATCTTCAATTTGTTGACAATTGGATGTCCTTTTCAATGTTGTTTTCCTTGCACACAAGATGAACATAAAAAATCATTATCAAATTTAAGTATAGGTAATCCATGATCAAGATCATTTAAAACATGTTTATTCATATTTTTGAAATTCAAGTGTGAAAGCCTTCGATGCCAAAGCCAAATAAGATCTGAAGAAGCCATCAACAGTAAACAAAGGGATGGTATACCAATAATGGGCTTAATGTCCAATGTGAACATATCTCCTTTTTGTTTAGACTTCAATAACACTTCATGTGTTAGTTTGTTAAAGATCACACTTCCTTCTTTATTGAGAAACACTTGATTTCCTGTCCCTACAACCAATTGAGACACACTTATTAGGTTGTGTTTCAATCCTTCAACATAGACTACATGATTAACAGTAAAATTACCATTTGTGATTTTTCCATAGCCATTGATTGTGCACTTATTGTTGTTTCCAAACATCACTACACCAACATTCACAAGTTTCCTAAAATCTCTCAAACACTCCTTCATTTCACTCATGTGACGCGAGCATTCACTATCACTATGATCTGGATTTTTCATCCTATGCTTGGATGCACCACTTTGGAGACAAGGTGTGCCACTTATAAGCAAGGTGTACCACCTTGCGATGCAAGTGTGTCATTTATGATGGAGGTGAGACAACTAGAAGGAAGTTGCTCCAACCTTAAGGAAGATGCACCAACTTGAAGGAATGTGTGCCATTTATGAAGAAGGTGTGCCAACTTGGAGGTAGGTGTAACGTACCCATTTTCCACCAAACATTTTCATTTTTTTTATTCAAATATATCAGACTATAATTATATTCAGGTAGAAACATGTTGCTAATACACGTGTGTACAATCAAACCTTGCCCTTTTCACGAATCAATGAAGCACCTAAAAAACATTTATAAACAAATGGGTAAGCACGAAGCTCAGTGAGTTCCCAAAATACCATATACCACAATACATATATCAGGTCCCGCCCAATAAGCATATAAATGAGCCCCACCCAATGAGCATATAAATGGTCCCCGCCTAAACTACATAATAGGCCCCGCCCAATATACATCATAGGCCCCAGCCGACATACATAACCATATTACACATATAGAAACTTCACTTTAGGCTCTAATAATACAGGCACATAGAGGCGATATCTTATATTCTACTAACTTCAAGTACATTAACATTGAGCAGCGAGGAACTATACTATTGGTTCTACTCTACTAGCTCTTATAACCTAACACACATGGATATGTATTGTAATACACAATATAGTGACGTAGCTCACCTGGACAGTTATTCAGAAGATTGACAGTTATATGGGAGATTCCATTGGTGATCCAACTAGCGGGTAACGCGCCTAACTCGTATTAACCTATAATACTATAACTTATTAATCTCTATGACAACTTGGTAATGAAAACTGGATCTTTTTCTAACCCCAATGAATACCAGAAGTTCTATCAAATAAGGATCAATCACGCAGTACAGTTGGGAGGCTGGATCATTTCAGCATATAGCCTTTCTAAAATCCAACAACCAAGCCAACATGACCATTCTAGACACCCCTCCTGTAAGTAGATCAATCAGTATTATAACTGCAATTATTGATAAATCTTATTTATATATTCATAACAACGACTATATATATATATATATATATATATATATATATATATATATATATATATATATATAAGTTACACTTAAAGCGTAGTACGTGCAGCTCAACTTACAGAAGGATTTTTGCAGGTAGGACTTCAATACCGAGCACTTCTATTTATCAGGCGCTTAGATGCCCCAGAGTCTTACTACAGTGGAATTAATCAGACTCTCGAAAAACCTCCAAAGTTTGGAATTGAGAGAGAGATGTATGGAGTGAGTATGAGAAGTGAAAGGAGGTTGGAAGTTATTTATAGACAAAATTATGGGAAGGCCTTCTGCGTGCTAGAGTAACGTCGATCCATTCGCTCCCTGCCACTTTTCAAACCCCTATGGTTCATGTTGCACCTTATAGAAGCGCACGTTGCATGCTCTACACATCGCGCATAGCGCAAATTTGGTAAATTGTGTAACTTCCTCACACAAGTTCCATATTTGACATTCTTTATATCCACGCACAACAATCGATGAGATCTACAACTTTTATTTAGACTGCATTGGCAAATTCCTACATTATTTTAAATTTATTAATTTTAGAAGGATTAGACTGCTAAACTCCATTTAAAAATCATATCACTCTCGTACAACATCCGTTTTCGACTATCTTTATATCGACGTATAGATATTGACGAGATCTTCATCTCTCGTTTAGATTGTTTTGACTAACTAGTTTCTATTTCGATTTTTGTGTTGCATATTGTTGTACTGAAAATTCTTAAAATCATAACTTCCTCATACAGAGTTAGATTTACATGTTCTATATATGCATGCTCTCGTTTTTATGATTATTATGAATTTCATCATGTCTATGTATCCTAGATAGGCCTCTATCAAAAACGCCTATTTACGTAATAGGTCATTTATATTATATGAGGAAAATAGGGTGTTACAGTAGGTGCCCCATCTTGGAGGAAGATGAGCCACCCTTAGAAAAGGTGTGTCATTCATTGCACAAGATGCACCATCTTGGTGCAAGATGTGCAACTTGTGTTCCTTGATGTTCCATGGTATCCCTAGTGTGCCACTTATGTTGTGATGTTCACTATGATGCTCAAGATTGTCCCATGATGCTCAAAAATTGAAGATGCTCAAGGATTATTGCATGATGTGCCATAGTGATCTTGATGTGCCTCTTTTGCATCAAGATGTGCCACTATGGATCTTGGTGTGGCACTCTTGCATCATGATGTGCCCAAATAGATCATCATGTGTCACCAGGATAAATGTTCCAGAAGTTATTGCATGGTGGATTATGATTGGTTGACACCATTAATTGGCCTATAGAATACTGGGCTTGGCCTATTAGGGTTTTAGGTCTGATCCATTCAATATAAGTAAGGATGCCTAATAAGTCATTTATAGTGTCTTTTTAATCCTTAGTGAGTAGGTCGAATCTCTGCTAGTTGTACTTGTAATCTCTATTTGAGAACATTGTGGATATAATATTCCCCTCCCGCCCGTCGACGTAAGTCACCTTGACCGAACCACGTAAATATTGTGTCTTTGTGTGCTTTCCGTTTCCTGTGTTATCTAATTGGTTTTACATGTAATAATGTGGAAAATACCTTAAACTCTTATGGGTATATGCAAACTAATTTGATTTATGTCCTAACTCTATTGAAGCAACGTACTATTGAAAAAAAAAACTTTTAAACCCTAATTGAAATCCAAATTCACAAAAGGAATAACATACCTCTAATTTGTTATTGTAAACAAACCCTTTAGATCCAATTACATCAATCCAACGGTCTCTTGAAAACTAGCTTCAATTGTGTAATGGTTCACACCCACAACATATGAACCCTAGAAGATTTAGGAGAGAATGGAGAGGAGGCAAATTTTCGGCTTTGGTATGTCTGATTGGATTGGCCGAAAATTCCAAGTCCAAGACCCTATTTATAGTTTATTAGGAAACACCTAGAAACCCAAATTTGAACATAAAATAATATTATTTCAAAGAAGGTAATTATCTAGTTCTTTAACTATCTTCATGAAGGATTCTAGAAGACTCCAAGAGGAGCCTCCAAACCGTCAATCACATGAAGATTCTAGAACTTGTCATCTGCTCAACTTTTGAATAATTACATCTATAACCCTTCAACTTTTAGTTAATTCTAATTAACCCAACTCAAATTAATTCTGATTAATTCTAAATTGGTTATAATTATTTCTAATTAATATATTAGTCATATAATATATTAATAAAATATTTATCTCTCACATATAATCAATCTAAGCAATTTCTTGGTTATGAGGGAAACCCAAAAGGACTTTAGTTTTATTGATCAACATTATACCAATTTAGTTAGAACCTTAGACACCTTAATCCAACAATCTCCCACTTGGATAAGTCGTTAACTATAAATGGTCGTACAACTCTGAATAACAAATAAAGAGTGTTTTCAAGACACTACAAGAACATGTTAGTCCTAAGAGAAGTGGTCAACTTTTCCTTCGTTCTTCTCAATATCGTTTGAACATGAGACATGGATTAGAATCAATCTTTTGTCCAAGATTTTGTCTCCCGATAATCTTGTTTTACGATGACGTCATTAGACCACCAAATGAACACATCAATTTAGTCCTGGCTGGGCCCAACACTATAATGTTAACACCAAAACACCAAGGGGCCAAAAGATATAACTTTTCCTATTACGGAAAAAGGAGCAAATAAACTTCAGCTATATAATCATACAATTTCACTCATCGAGCCATAAATGGAATTAAACTTTATAGCACCCAGTTACGAGATGCGTTGGAGTAAACCAATGTACAACCAATTCGTAAAATATAACTTACATATATCTATTTTAAGAATAGAGGATATTATCGTCTTAAAATTACTCTTGATTAAATCCATGAAGTAATATTTAAGCGCGGGTTTAACCAATACTCAAAATCGTTATTTCTAAGTACTCATGAATTCTACAGCAATCCCAATGCAATGTCCAATCTCTATGAACATCTATAAAGAATTCATGACAGTCTTAAATCAATACTTACTCCCAAAGTACGACCGACTGTGGTGCTTCGAATAAATTAATATCCAAGAAGTAAAACATGCAAAGTGAAATGAAATAATAAATTAATTAAAAATAGCATCATAACACTGAATATAAAGAAATCTCCATTTAATTAATAAATATTCAATTAAAATTTTAATTGTTATATAGTTTCAAAATAACATCAACACTAACATCTAAAATTTGAAATTGTCTCTCAGTCCAATTCTCCTAGCATGCTCAAAGTGTTTGATCTTGATCAGACCCTTCGTGAGAGGATCAACAAGATTCTCTTCTGATGATACACGATTCACCATGAGTGCACCCTCTTCAAATTTATGTCTACTATAGTATTATTTCCTCTTGATGTGCCTAGATCTACCATGATCTTTAGGTTCTTTTGTCAAAGCCACCGTACCATCGTTATCGCAGAAAATCTCCATTGGTTCTTGGATTGATGGAACAACTCCAAGATCTCCAATAAATGTCTTTAACCATATAACATCCTTTGTTGCCTCACATGCTACGATGTACTTTGATTCACAAGTAGAGTCGGACATCGTTTGTTGCTTGGAACTTTTCCAAGTTACTGCTCCATAATTTAGCAAGAAAACCCAGCCAGATTAAGAATAACTATTACCTGGATCTGTTTGAAAATTGGTGTCACTATATCCACTCACCTTAAGTTCATCTTTTCCGCAAAAATACTAAGATAATATCTTTTTTTTTCGCAAATACTTATGAATGTTCTTCACTGCCTTCCAATAAGCTAAACCAGAATTTCCCTGAAATCTGCTAACCATGCTCAAATCATAAGTCACATCAGGTCAAGTACATGTCATAGCATACATGATCGATCCTATAGCCAAAACATACAGAATTTGAATCATAATATCTACTCCTTATCACTATTGAGACATTGAGTATTACTCAACTTAATAGTATGATGCATGGGTAAGTATCCACTCTTGGAATTTTCCATATTGAATCTTTTCAATATTTTATCCAAGTATGTACTCTGACTTAATCCTAGTAACCATTACTGCCTATTCCGATATATTCTTATACCAAGAATATATATAGCTTCTCCTAGATCCTTCATAGCGTAAGATTTCCTATGCCAAGACTTGACTTCCTATAAGATTTGGATTACTGTTTCCTATTAGGAGTATATCATCCACATAAAAAACTAGAAACTTTACAATGCTCCCACTAGCTTTGACATACTCACAAGATTCATCTTCACTTATAGAAAATCTAAAATCTTTGACCTTTTAATGGAAGAAAATATTATAGCTATGAGATGCTTGTTTCAGTCCATAGATGGACTTCTCAAGCTTACACACCTTATTAAGGAATTTTGCATGTACAAAACCCTCTGGCTGAGCCACATAAACATCCTCAGCCAATTTCCCAATAAGGAAAGCAGTTTTGACATCCATTTTCCATACTTCATAGTCATAGTGAGCAGTTATGGCAAGCATTACCCTAGTTGACTTAATCTTGGAAATGGGTGAAAAGGTCTCATCTTAGTCAATCCATTGGGTTTGACTAAAGCCTTTTGCAACCAGCCTAGCTTTGTAAGTCTGTATAGTACCATCCATTCCAGTCTTATTCTTGAAGTTCCATTTATAGCTCACTGTCTTTCGAGCAGGTGCTTGATAAACCAACGTCCACACTTGGTTATCATACATGGATTGGATCTTGCTATCCATTTTCTATTTCCACTTAACAACCTTAGGGCTTGCCATCTCTTCCTTGTAGGTAGCAGGCTCATCCAAATTTACCAGTGTTGCAACACTGATAAATGTATATCCTTCTACAATTATATGGAAATCATAGAATGTGAGTGGCATCCTAACACTACTGGACCGACGAAGGGGAAATGGGTTGTCAATGGGCTCAATAGTTTCATTCTCAGGTTGAGATCCAGTATCTTCAAAAGTTGCTTCATCGGATAACTCTCAAATCTCTTCAAGATCAATCGTGCTTCCACTGCCCTCTTTGGAAATGAGCTCTCTATCGTGAAAGACTCATCTTCGAGCTGCAAACACCATGTTGTCACTGGGTCTATAAAACAAGTATCCAAAGTATTTTGTGGATAGCCGATGAAAAAAACTTCTAGGCTCTAGGTACAAGTTTGTTTGAGGTTTCTCGCCTAACGAGAACCTCATAGCCCCAGACCTTGATATGCGCGAGTGAAGGAGGTTTCCCTGTCCACATTTCATAAGATGTCTTGGCAACATTCTTAGTTGGAACATGATTGAGGATGTGGGTGGTTGTTTCTAAGGCATACCCCAATAATGATCGAGTAAAGACCAATTATGCCTCTCAGTTACACTATTTAGTTGTGGTGTCATGGGAGGTGTTAATTGTGAAACAATTCCACATTCCTTCAGATATTCGTTAAACTCGATACTAAGATACTCACCACCTCTATCAGATCGCAACAATCCCTATCCTATTGCCCAATTGGTTCTCTAATTCGTTCTTAAACCCGTTGAACCTTCCAAAATTTAGAGTAAATTACACGAATGGTCCCTATGGTTCGGGGTAATTTGCGCGCTTGGTCCTAACTTATTTTTTTAACCCGAAAGGTCCTATTGTTTGCTTTTGTTACGTTCCTGGTCCCTAATATTTGTTTTTGTTAAACGTTTGGTCCATATCTTACCTAAAAAGACTATTATTTAAATAGAAAAAAATGGCGAGGTAGGTAAGATAACATGAGGGGTGAGATTGGGGGTGTGTTTATTTAAATAAATCAAAAAATCAAGGGCAAAATAGTATTTTTATGTAAGACATGGACCAAGCGCGTAACAAAAACCAAAAATAGGGACCTTCCGAGTTAAAAAAATAAATTAGGGACCAAACACGCAAATTACCCTAAACCATAGGGACTATTCGTGTAATTTACTCAAAAGTTTATGATTTATGTTTGATCAAGTAAATATAACCATATCTACTATAATCATCAATAAATGTAATGTAGTAGTGATTTGCATCCTTTGTGGTAGATCTGAATGGTCCACATATGTCCGTATATATTAGGGCCAAAAAATCTTCAGCTCTTTTACATGTAACAATGAAAGGTGATTTAGTCATCTTGCCCAACAAACAAGATTCACATTCATCATTTGATTTAAGGTCAAATGATTCCAACACTCCATCCTTTGGAGTCGGAGATGTGTTTCTTGTTGATGTGCCCAAGACGACAATGCCATAGGCATGACTTGTCTAAATATTAGAAGAACCAATATTATACACATTGTTGGCTAATTAATTTACACAAACAATAGTTTCACACACCGTCATAAGGATAAGCTTTGAAACTAAATGCACCATCAAAATAAACTAAAATAGTACCATCTTTATTATCAAAACCATAATGATATCATTGTCAAAATAAAGCATGAAAATAAATAATGTTTTGAGCCATTTCTAGCGAATAACAAAAATTATTCAAATCAACCCTAATACTATCAAACATAAGATCATAAGTTCCAATCCTGGTAATAGTCGATCTTTGTTTATTTCCCATGATTAGATTCAGTTTCCCATGCTCGACCTCTTTACCTTCCTATAGTCTCTGCATATCGGAAAAAATGTGGAAATCACATCCTATATCAAGAACCTAAGAATTTGAAATAGTAGTACTGTTGACTTGGATAGAATACGTACCATAAGAAGACCCAATTGCTTTGGCCTTAGCATTTTTCACTTCTTGCAAGTACTTGGGGCAGCTTCTTTTCCAATAGCCCTTTTGGCCATAATGAAAGCACACGACTTCCTTTAGATCAGCAACAGGAGGAGTATTGAAGTTGGTCTTTCAAATGAGAGTCGGTAACTCAAATTTGATAGAAAGACACTGATTCTAAAATTCAATGAATCAACCGGCTTTGGTTTTGATCCACCAAACTCTCCATGATGGAACTTCCCTTTCCATTTGGATTGAGAAGGAGCCTTTCTCTTCTTTCCTTCGCTTTGTTGGATAGCCATGACAAGGGCATTTGCCGAACTGTTGGAATGAGACTTCTTCATTCCTACTTCATCCATTTGCAATCGATTGTGAAGTTCAATCAACTTGGTCTCTGTATTGTTCAAATGATAAGTCAATATGAACTAATCATAACTACTACACAGAGATTTAAGGACCATGTCAATGGCAAGATCCTTAACAAAGTTTACATTTAGCTTTTCCAATCTTTCCACATGCTTCTGCGTTTTCTGCACATGAGCGCACATAGATTCCTTTTCTTTTAGTTTGCACGTCATAAGGGACTTGACCACATCATAATGCTCTTGTCTTTCCTTCTTATAGAACATTTGAGACAAGTTTGTGTCAAGTTCATATGGCTAGTAATCCTCATAAATCTTTTGGATCTTAGGTTTCATAGTTGCAATCATAATGCAAGAGACCTTCATGCCATCATACACGTGTTGATCATAATCATCAATCTCCTCAAGAGTGCCAGTTTCTTTGTTGATTTTTGGAATAGGAGTAGTGAGAACATTCTCTTTTTTCTCATAACGAAGCATCATCTTCATATTCCTCATCTAGTCCAAGTAGTTTGGACCGACAAGCTTGTCCTTAGCAAGGATCGATAGTGGAGTGAAGTTGTGGTTTGATGGAGGAGGAGGAGGAGGAGGAGGAATTTCACCAATTTAAGACATTTTCTAAAAATAAAGACAAGATTTTAGTTAGTTCATTAAATCCTTGATATTTTAACCCAAATTAATATTCACGGCTAGGATCCAATAATGCAATTCGAAATTAAGAAAGGGATGTCGTAATCTAATCACGAATTCATTTAAGGTAGGTAATGCATTTTACCAATTTCAATCTATATGAAATTCCTAGACCATTTGAGATTCATTTAATCTTATCAATGGAATGTTTAATCTCGATTATGATATTCAATTTTGTGACTGGGATGTCAAATATCACAAACAAGATGTGAATAATCATGCAAACTTGCTTGACCGCCTCAATGTCGATTATCATCTAAAATTAATGTGTCGATAAACCACTCACACTCCATTAATTGATGATAATTTTTGAGTTGTGCCATCATTTTAACTTTACATTCCCCAATTAGTGTGTTGGTTAACCACATACGCTCCAATAATGACTCATAAGGATTGATGTGCGTTTCCATGGATTAGTATACACTTTCACATTTTTTACTAAAGTAACTAGAGTTGGAAATTTTATAAAAGGTTCTATTACTTCATAAAATTATACTTTTAATGAGGTTATGTCCTATTGAACCCATTCTGCAAACGACCCTCCACCAAAAAAGAGAGCGGTGGGTGAGAATAGACACCCATTCAACGACCATTTTATAGGTCGTTTCCTTATACCCTCTTTATAGCATGGCTTCGTGAATGAAGCATACTAGCAATTCACCTAACCCTTGTTATAAATATAGTATTAAACTTTATATATATATATATAAGTATAAGTATAAGTATAAGGGTGTATTTTAAACATTTAAAACAAAGTTTAGAAATTTATATTAATGATTTCAAAATTAATCTTTTTAATTAACCAAATAATTAAATTTTAATTAAATCATGAGGATAATTCGAAGATTCAAGATATTAGGAAATCAGATTACCAAATTAAATATGCAGATTTAATCCAATTAAAGCAATATCTATTAATATAATTATCCTAATCAAAAACTTAATTATCCATAAAAAAATTCGTTGAATAGAGATCCCTAAGATATGAAAAATAAAACTCCACGTCGTGGCAGAAGAGAAAAAAACGTGGATCATACATTGGTCACGACGTGGCAGAAGATCCCATGACGTGTTGATGAAACAGAATTACGATTCTACAATCCTTCAATTGTTTAAGTTCAACCAATGCATATTCAATTGTTAGGCAATTTAATTCTATGATACCACTAATGGGCTTTACATGTAATAATCCTGAAAATACCTGAAACTCTTAAGGGTACATATAACTTAATTTTATCTATGTCATAACTCTATTGAAGCAACATACTATTGAACAACAAAACTTTTAAACCCTAACTGAAATCGAAATTCAAAAAAGGAATAACATACCTCTGATTTTTTTATTGTAAACAAACCTATTTGATCCAACTAGATCAATCCAATAGTCTCTTGAAAACTAGTTTCAATTGTGTGCAAGCCTCTAATGGTTCACACCTACAACACAAGAACCCTAGAAGATTTTGGAGAGATGGGGGAGGAGGCTAATATTCAGATTTGGTATATCTGATTGCACTGGCCGAAAATTCAAAGTCCAAGCCCCTACTTTTTTTTTGAACCAGCAATTCTAATCTACTCCTAAGCTACCAACACCTATTTCACCTATGTCAACAACGGAACTTGAACCCTCGACCTCAAAGAGGGAGGGCACCACCTGAGAAACCCTAATTTGAACATAAAATAATATTATTTCAACTAAGGTAGTTATATAGTTCTTTAATTATCTTCATGAAGGCTTCTAGAAGATTCAAATAGGAGCCTCCAAATCGTCAATCACATGAAGGTTTTGGAACCTGTCATCTGCTCAACTTTTGAATAGTTAAAACTATAGTCCTTCAAGTTTTAATTAATTCTAATTAACCCTCATAACCAATAAATTGCTTAGATTGATTATACGAGAGAGATAAATGTTTTATTAATATATTATATGACTAATATATGAATTAGAGATAGTTATAATTAATTCTAATTAACCCAAAATTAATTCCAAATCAATTTTGATTAATTGTAAATTAATTATAACTATCTCTAATTCATATATTAGTCATATAATATATTAATAAAACATTTATCTTTCTCGTATAATCAATCTAAGCGATTTATTGGTTATGAGGGCAACCCAAAAAGGACTTTACTTTTATTCATCAACATTATAACAATTTAGTTACGACCTTAGACACCTTAATCCAACATTATCTACATTACTTCCTAATAAGGTTAATTAGAACTGGACAAGTGGCATCAAATTTGTTCTGACTCTTGACAATTATCGTTTGATTTTCATAACAAGTGGTATTAGAGCTGCGGTTGGTGTTCTGTTGATTGACTATGTCATCTTAGAAATTCAATTTGGAGAAGTTCAATGGTTCTAATGATTTCACTTTGTGGAAGGTGAATATGAAATCTTTTCAGGTTCAATAAGTATGTGCAATGACATTGGAAGGAGAAGCAAAACTACCAAAGGACATGGCAGATGAAAGGAAGGTGAATATTCTGGCAAGAGCGCATAACATTATTTTGTTGAGTTTGACAAACAAAGTATTGAGAGAGGTCATGGATCAAACGAGTGCATCTGGGATTTGGGAAAAATTATGTGACAAGTATCAGAACAAATTTCTGACGAACAGACTATACCAAAAGCAACGCTTGTATACTCTTAGGATGTTGGAAAACACGCTAGTGAAGGATCATTTGGATAACTTCAATATGTGCATCTTGGATTACAAGGTGTGAATATAAATATTGAAGATGAAGATCAAGTACTTATCATCTTATGTTTCACTGCCGAACCCTTACGAGAATTTCGTTGACACCATGTTGTATGGTAGAAAAACAATCACTATGAATGATGTGAAAGATTCTTTGATGTCAAAGGAACAAAAAAGAAAATTTTCAATTGGAGAAGAAGTTTCTAGTTATGGTTTGTTCGCAGTCAGAGGAAGAAAATTCGACATATGATGAGGTAACAAAAAGAAGTCAAGTTTCGAATCTAAGGCCAACATCAAATGCTAAAATTAAAAGGAAAACGGGTTCTTCTATAATGCCCGGTTCCTGGTATGTATTTTAAATGAATTTATTCATTTTTGTATGTTCAGCAGCGAGGGCTAGGCGCTACCTTCAGCAGAGTTGCGCAGGTTATGTCGCCTATATTATGAATACCCGGGAGGCGGGTAGGGCGACAGTGGGCGATGTGCCCGTAGTATGGGAGTTTGAGGACGTTTCCCCGAGGAGTTGCCCGGTGTACCTCCAGGGAGGCAGTGGAATTCATAATCGACCTGGTCCCTAGTGCGGCTCCGGTAGCCAAGGCACCGTATCGGTTGGCTCCTCCTGAGATGCAAGAGTTGTCTACATAGCTACAGGAGCTGTTAGACAAGCGATTCATTAGACTGAGCAGTTCACCCTGGGGAGCCCCGATTTTGTTTGTGAAGAAGAAGGACGGGTCGCATCGGATGTGTATAGATTATCGGGAGCTGAATAAGGTAATGGTGAAGAATCGTTACCCACTCCTGAGGATTGGTGACCTCTTTGACCAGCTACAGGGAGCATCTTGGTTCTCCAAGATCGATCTGCGATCAGGATATCATCAGATGAGGGTCAGAGAGGAGGATGTACAGAAGACGATGTTCCGGACGCGCTATGGCCACTATGAGTTCGTGGTGATGCCTTTCGGGCTCACCAATGCTCCCGTCGCGTTCATGGATCTCATGAACCGCGTGTGCAGACCGATGTTGGATCGGTCCGTGACAGTTTTCATCGATGACATCTTGGTCTATTCCAAGATGCAGGAGGAGCATGAGGAGCATCTATGAGAGGTTCTGGAGACTTTGAGAAGGGAGAACTTGTATGCTAAGTTCTCCAAGTGTGAGTTTTGGTTGCGCAAGGTGCAGTTTCTTGGGCACCTTGTCAACCAAAACGGGATTTTGGTAGATCCGGCGAAAGTGGAGGCTGTGATGAGATGGGAGGTTCCGAGGTCTCCATCTGAGATTCGGAGTTTCCTAGGATTAGTCGGCTACTATCATAGATTCATCTAGGATTTCTCCAAGATAGTCGTACCCTGACCAGGCTAACAAGGAAGGTCGTGGTCTTTCGTTAGGGGCCTGAGCAGCAGGCTGCATTCGAGACATTGAGGCAGATATTGTGCGAGGCGTCAATCTTAGCCCTGCCAGAGGGCATGGAGGATTTTGTCGTGTATTATGATGCGTCAATCTCGGATTTGGGCGCAGTATTGATGCAGAGAGGGCATGTCATTGCTTACGCTTCGAGGCAGCTGAAGCCTCACGAGGCGAATTACCCAACGCACGATTTAGAGCTGGGGGCTGTTGTGTTCGCCCTCAAGATTTTGCGTCATTACCTCTATGGGGTTCGTTGTACGATTTACACGGACCACAAGAGCCTGAGGTATCTCATGGACTAGCCAAATCTGAATATGAGGCAGCGTCGGTGGATTTATGTGGTAAATGATTATGACTGTGAGATCCTCTACCACCCAGGAAAGGCCAATGTGGTGGCCGACGCGCTTAGTCGCAAGGCAGCGCCGATCAGGGATATCTGTCTGAGGATGATAGTGGTGACTCCGCTTTTGGAGCGGATTCGGGAGGCCCAGCAGGAGGCCATGAAGGAGGAACATCAGAAGAGCGAGCGGATTGTGGGACAGGTTTCCTCATTCGACTATGACAGTCGAGGATTATTGACACTACATTGTAGGGTGTGGGTGTCGTACCTCGGAGGTGTGCGCCAGGTTATGATGGAGGAGGCACACAAATCCTGATTCTCCATTCATCCCGGGGCGACAAATATGTATAGGGATCTTCACCAGGACTATTTATGGCCCTGCATGAAACGAGATGTAGCATGGTACGTGGAGCGGTGCTTGATCTGTAGGAAGGTCAAGGTCGAGCACCAGAGGCCACACGACAAGATGCAGTTGTTAGACATTCCGCTGTGGAAATGGGAGGACATTACGATGGATTTTATCACAAAGCTTCCCAGGACCGCGTGAGGGGTGGATTCGATTTGGGTCATCACTAATCGATTGACCAAGAGCGCTCATTTTATTCCGATTTAGGAGAGCATCTCGGCCGAGAAGCTGGCCGACATCTATATCAGGGAGGTGGTGCACGGCACGGGGTGCCAATGTTGGTGATTTCAGACAGAGATGTGTGGTTCACTTCCAGGTTTTGGAAGAAGTTTCACGATGAGCTGGGTTCTTGTCTGCATTTTAGCACCGCCTTTCACCCTTAGACAAATGGTTAGAGCGAGCGGACCATCCAGACTCTGGAGGATATGATGCGAGAATGCGTGTTAGACTTCGGAGGTAGTTGGGATACCTACCTCCCTTTGGTGGAGTTCTCCTATAACAATAGTTATCACTCGAGTATCGATCGTCCTCCCTTCGAGATGTTGTACGGGAGGAAGTGTAGGACCCCAATATGTTGGGGCGAGGTTGGCCAGAGGGTAATGGGGAGCACCGAAGTAGTGCTCAAGACGATAGAGAGGATCCATCAGGTCCAGAGCAGGCTTCAGACTGCTCAGATTCGGCAAAAAAGTTATGCTGATAAGCGCCGATCAGACCTGGAGTTACAGGTCGGGGATATGGTTCTCCTGAAGGTGTCGCCATGGAAGGGCGTTATCCGATTCAGGAAACGGGGCAAGTTAGGACCCAAGTACATTGGACCGTTAAGGGTTATAACCAGGGGTGGGCAAGGTGGCCTATAGGCTAGATCTGCCAGCCAAACTCAGCAGATCCACAACACTTTCCACGTTTCCCAGCTGCCAAAGTGCCTGGTGGACGACTCGACAGTGGTAACCTTGGAGGACATTCAGGTTGATGGCAGCCTGAACTACATTGAGCGACCTGTGGCGATCCTCGACCGGAAGTCGAAGGACCCGAGGAACAAGAGAGTGGAACTCATGAAGGTGCAATGGCAGCACCGAAAGGGCTCAGAATGGACTTGGGAGCCGGTGGACGAGATGATGGAGCACTACCCAGAGTTGTTTCAGGAACGAGCAGCAGACTTCGAGGACGAAGTCTAAAATAAGTAAGGAGATTTGTAGCACCTGGTTCTTGGTACGTATTTCTTTTTATTTTTATCTAAGTATTTTGCATTTTTGGCCTTGGACTCGGCGAGTTGAAGGACCAACTCGCCGAGTAGAAGCGGGATGGGACGCGGGGTTTAAGCAGTGGACTCGACAAGTCGGGTCCCGGACTCGACGAGTAGACCCTGTCTGGACAAAAACCCTAATCCGAGGGTTTTCACTATATTTAAACAATGTTATGTCGGCCACAACGTCCCTTATGCTCCCAGAACACCTCTCATTGAAACCCTAGCCATTATTGAAGCAATCTAAGCCTTGTTGGTGGATTTTGGTGTTTGTGGTCTTAAGAAGGAAGGAGAAAAGCTTGAGGAAGCGAGTAGAGACCAAGGGAACCCGAGTTTGTGCACCTTCTATATTTCATTGAAGGTAAAAAGCTGTAACCTTGCCCTTTCATTAGTTAGATCCCTCTTTTGGGAGATTTAGGGTTTTTATAAGCCATTTTTGATGACCAACCATAATTGCAAACATGGTTGGGGTTGGGGATTCTAAATCAAGTCATTAAGGGAGTCACAAGGCAGTTGGGGGCTGCTTTTGTACCCATGAAGGGTCCCATGCATCTTAAGAGCTTGTTTTATGTCTTTTCGAGCTCAAAGTCCCATGCAAGCACGTAAAGTTTGTAACTTTATGTGCTAGATCGATTGTAGAAGCTTGGATCTATCTTTTGATCAAAGGATGTACATCAAAAATCGAGGATTTAGAGTGTGGACGTGACCGACTTGACGAGTCCGTTCCTGGGGCTCGACGAGTCCAAGGCTTTGAGTCCCAAATCTGTTGAGGGTCAAAGAACTCAGTTGAGTGTTAAAAGGGTTGTAGCCGGGCAGAAAGAGTGACCCAACGCATTGGACATAATTTTAGTCCTAGAGTTCATGGGACTCGACGAGTGCTAGAACAGACTCGGCGAGTCCAAGGCAATCTCCTTAAGATTGGAGATGAACTCGACGAGTTGTTCATACAACTCGGCGAGTCGAGGACAGGACTTGTTCATCATATGAAGGTGGACTCGACGAGTGTTCATACAACTCGGCGAGTCGGATGAGGTTCATACGGTGTTCATATGAGAGAGGAACTTGTCGAGTCGATGCCAAACTCGACGAGTCAAGTCATGGATAAGGACGAGTAAAGGGTTAAGGACTCGACGAGTCGGGTCAACTTGAAGTTGACTTTGACTGGACTTGGACTAACCCTGTTTAAGGTTGCACGTGCTGTGTGTTGACTTGAAGGTTGTCGTGTAGGGATTGAGGAGTCGAAGGGAGTCAACTTGTGCGCCGAGGAAAATTCAAACACTGCACGACATTGAGGTGAGTTACCTTCCAGTAGGGTTGGGTCTACGGCCACAATGTCGGCCCACCAAAAAGGGGTATTTAAAAGATGATTGTCTTCGTGATGATTATCTTGGTCTGGTTATGTGCTTTGGTCATGAGATTTATTTGTATGATATGTTATGTGTATAGTAGGGATTAGTTCCCCTGACAGTGGTCCTTAGGACCAAAGGGTAATTCAGTACCCGGATATGCCTGACTAAATGCTTATATCTATTGTTGTATGCTAGTAGTAGGGGTGAAATAGTCCCCAGTTACCGGTTGAAAGATACTGATGACGGTTACCGGTTGAAAGATACTGATGATGGTTATCGGTTGAAAGATACCAATGAAGGCTACCGGTTAAAAGATACTGATGATATTGTATGGTATGTTGTATGATGGGGGAACTCACTAAGCTTTGTGCTTACAGTTTTGGTTTTGGTTTCAGGTACCTCTTCGTCGAAGGGGAAGGTGTCGGCAGTGTAGCAGTGCATCACACACACACACACACATGGTTTCCGCATTGAGTTTCTGGGATTGTACTTTGATTTTCATTACTTTTGATGTCATAGTTTGGGACACAACATTATGATTTTGAAATGTGTTGTTTATTTGACCATATTTTGGTAAAAATGTTTTTTTTACTTATTATATCAAAATGAAATTTTCGGGCTTGAATTTTGGGATGTTACATTTTTGTTACAAATTTGATTTGAAATTACTATTATACCATTTTACAATTTAATTTTCCTTTTTTCATTTATGTAATTTTCCTTAAAAAAGAAAAAACCCAACCCCCATTCATCCTGTCTTCTCTTTCTCTCTCACCCTTTATCCTTTTCTCTTTCTCTCTTAACAACCTTCTTCATTGTTCAATCACTTCAGCTGCCACCTTCCTCCACCCTATCACTGCATTAATTTTCCTCACACGTTCCATGATTTCGTCAATAAACAAACAATTGGTGGAGATCCAAATCTGATAACTAATGGTGGTCATCACTCATCACAACCATTGTATCTACAAACAACCAGTAAAGTCATTAATACTTGTGGATTAGAATAGGGAAACATAACCATGACATCCTAGATTCATATAGAACCATGGCATCCTAGATTCATATAGAATATAACATTGTTCCTCTATTAGATTCCAGAACAAGAAAAGCAAACACTACAAGCAGGCAAAATCCCAAAAAGGGCATTTGAAACAATACATAAAAATGTATAGATCTCACAACAACAAAACGTAACGGATAAAAGACTATATGAAGAACAACTATTCCACTGGACAGAAAAATAATAGTATTGTAACACTCGGTTTCAGACTTGCTTCTTTATTTGGGGCTGCGGCCCAATCTTCAAAGTTCATGAGGCTTAGAGCCTTGGAAAGAAAGGATTTGGCCCATTTCAGATGTGGGAGTCATAGTATAAGTGATCAAAGTGTTCGATTGTGTCTTCGGAGGCCAAATGTATAATCGTAATTGGATATCTCAATCTTTTATGGATTTTGGCTTTTGTTCAGGAGGTCTTAAGGGTTGGGTGTGTTGTTAGGAGCATAGGGCTTCTCTCCACCTTTTCGTGGATATAAGGTTCGTTGGAAACGAACTTAGGACGAGGGAGTTATGGTATTTTGAAGAATTTGGCAGTATTGGCCCCTGATGAAAATATTTGGCAAATCAGTACCATGCATGCAAGGAGGGCAAGCACGTGTTGGTTGAGTACGCCCAACATAAATTTCGAAAGAGGACGTAGGGGGTTTGAGCTGTACACCCAGCATACTAGAACTACACCCAACGTAGTGTGCAGGATCCCAAAACCCTAAATTTTAGAGTTGACTCACTATTTAAACACCTTAACCATGTGTGATAGGGGTGAGCAAAAACCGCACCGCAACAAAAATTAACCGCAAAAACCGCATAATCCGCAACCGATTAACCGCAACCGCAATAAAAATCGATGGTGAGGTTTTCTTTTTTCCAAAAACCGCAAACTTGCGGTGCGGCGCGGTTATTGGTTTTCAAAAACCGCAAAAAAAACCGCACCGCACCGTATATATTATATACAAATTTTTTATTAATTATTAACATATTAAATATTAAAAATAAGACAGGTTTCATGGATGAAATATGGATAAATACTAGAAGACAAAAGTATTTTATGTTTAATTTTAAAAAATTGTGAAATTAGACAATTTTAAGATATTTATTGTTACTTACTATTGATTTGATGTTTTTAAGATATTAGTTGTTTGTGATTTAAGTTAATTTTCTTATACCTTAAGGTTTTTTATATTACTACAAGTAATATGTTTAAACTCTTAAAACCGTTTAAGCTCTAAACTGTGGTTAAAAACCACATAAAATAACGACACAAAATTCATGCGGTTAATAACCGCAACACAAAAAAAACAAACCGCATCGCAAAAATAATCGCCTAACCGCACCGCAAAAATAACCGCACCATCTGGTTTTGAAAATGGATTAACCGTATTTGTGGTTAGTGGTGAGGTTTTAGCTAATAACCGCACCGAACCGCGCCGCGCTCACCCCTAAATTGTGTGAGCCTCTCTTTCATCCTTCATTTTCATAAACCCTAATATTGAGCTGTAGCCTCATCCAAGGGTGTTGTGAGCCTTTTTATGTGCATCTTTGGTGGGTTTTAGTGTACATTCAAGAGTGGAAGTGTTTGCAAGGTGGTGAATTAAGGGGAAGGCTTGTGGATCTGGACTGTTTGCTATATTCTTAGCTCATAAAAAGGTAAAAAGTTCTTAAATTGCCCTTTAGAAGTTGAGATATAAGATTATGTGGGTTTTGGTCCCATTTTGACCTCAAGAGTGAGATCTAGTGGTTGGACACCACTCTAGGAGCTTTAAGTTGCCACTTTTAGAAGTTCTAAGGTCATAAGTTCATAAAAGTGCTTGCTTGGTGTTTAGAAAATGTCCCATGCATGTTCTTGTTGGGTCTTAATGGATTTAAATGGTTATTGGGTCCTATTGAGTCATGTAAATGCATAAAGGTGCCGAATTTATGCATTAAGAGCTTAGTTGGAAGGTGTTTTGAGATTTTGATGGAAGGACTTAAGAGATTAAGTCATGATATGAGTTTTGGAGAAATAGCGGATATGCCCCGCATAAATTCATGTGCCCCACGTACCGACTTGAAGCCCCAATGTGTATCCTTGAGTACGCTGAGCGTACCTAGGGGGTACGCCCTAGGTACACGCATCTGTGGGATTTTGGGCTTGTTCATGTTTGGGCTTCGGACTTGGGTTTGAGTTTTGTATGTTGGGATTATTGGTTAGAGGAATCTTAGAGTCATGGAATCTTGTTTAGGCATGTCTAGTTGGGCCTAGGTTTTGTATTAGGCCTTGGTGGGCCTAATGGTTTTGGACTTTTGTGGGCCTAATGGGCTTAGGCCTTTGGGCCATCAGAGATTTATTATTGGACCAGAAATTTTTGGGCTTTAGGATAAGGCCCATATAGGGTTGGACCCAATTTGGAAAATTAGGCCATTAGCGGGCTTTTATGTATTTTATAGTTTTGGGCCTTTTTGGTTTCGGGCTTCGGCCTTAGTTTTGGTTCATGTTGGGTCAAGGGTAAAATGGTCATTTTACCTCAAGTATGGATTATTGATCATAGTTTGAAACCCAATGGCTAATCGGGTGATATTCTGGTATTGATAGCTTGGGAAGTCGTCAGGTCAGCAACTAAGAATTTCTCGTAGTGAGCTTCAACATTCAAGGTGAGTCTCCTCGCTGTTCTATGGGTCGAAGGCACCAATGCCGACCCATTTGGTTTATGTATGGTAGGAAGACCAGGAGGTGATTAGTATTTTGCATGAAAGACCAGAAGGCGGCTCCTGGCAATTTGTATGAAAGACCAGAGTCTGAACTTTGACAAATGTTAGTTAAGTAGTTGTAGATTGTATGCTAGTTGTCTTTGTGATACTTGCATGGAAGACTAGGAGGTGGCTCCTAGCACTTGTCTGTAAGACCCAGGTTTGTGGCCCCCGACCTGGCAAGGAAGACCACAAGGCGGCTCGTGGCATAATGGCAAGACTATGGTTGGCACATAACACCCCTATTGAGTATGTTTATGTATGTTATGTAAGGCTCGTTTGATGTGTATGATATGTGGTATTTGGGAAACTCACTAAGCTTCGTGTTTATAGTTTGTAATTTTCAGCTTCAGGTATTTCCGATTTGAAGGGAAAGGGCACGGCTTGATCGCAACGCATACACTCGTGTTTTCCGCAATATGTGATCTTTGAAAATGAACTCTGATAAATGTTTTGTATTGAAATGTTTGGTTATGTTTGGAAAGAATTACTCTAGTGTTTTGAATATAATAAAAATGAAATTCTACCCTTAATTTTTGGGATGTTACAAGTATTTTTGTATTAACACATCAAAATCAAAAACCATGATATATATATATATATATATATATATATATATATATATATATATATATATATATATATATATATATATATATATATATATATATATATATATATATATATATATTGAACAACTTGAAAACCATGATATTAAAGGATCAAATGAAAAATATTATACTTATACAAAACATAGACTACGATTATTGGACAAATAGAACATGTCCTTTTAGAATGGTTCAAGCTGATCAACTCAAAAACTTATAAAACTGAAGCATATATTAATTAGAAAATTAGAATACAATGGCTCAGTAGCAATATCACCATCCATTGGCAGAGCTTCAGACCCATCATCTTCAACAACAGTTACAAATCATTCTTCCTAATCTCCAAATATTTTTTCATCTTTTATTATTTCTCCGTAACAGTACGATTCTTGAAGATTACAAATTGAAACTCTTAAATCATCCTACTCAAACTCTAATCCTCTTTCTTGCTAATCGGATTTAACCAACGTAAAATTGACATTATCATGATTATTAACAAATCTGTGTTGATTATTCACAAAAGAATCCCTTGCTGGCCTATGTATCCTATGAAATTTTTATATGCTTGAAGCCTCGGTGTAAAATCTATTTTTCCGATTGGTCACCATCGATTTATGGTCCGAGATACAACTCCGTAAAATGAAAGAGGGGAGGAAGACGATCATGGCGCTGGAGGTTTGGTCACAGTGGTTTGTTTTTACCAAGTGAGAATAGAGGTAGGGTATAGAATGAGAAAGAATGAGGGTATATGAGGGTTAGGTGATGTTTTTTTCTTTTTTAATAAGTTTTAGTTAAAGAAAAAGATAAAAAAAAAAATTAAAAAGGTAAATAAGCCATTTCATATAGTTTAAAAGACTAACACACAAGTTTTAAAAAATTATAGAGATCATATTCGTCAAAATAAATTAATAGATCTTTATAACTTTATTAAATGGTAAAATAAAGAGTTCGTTTGTAAAAGAAAACTCTTTATTTTACCATTTATAACCGATATACCCTTAGCCTAATAAACCTTATACAGCGACACAAACGCCTGCTTCTGTCGATCGTCGCCTCCTCAAGCTAGCCATCCCTGCTCACCTCCTCCCCTGTGAAGCAACCGGCCGGAGACAAGTCGCACCCCACAGCAACACCGACGACCTTCGACCCCACAGCTAAGGTTCGTTTTTGTTCAATTTTTCCTGCTGTCGAGCCCTCTCTTGCTGTCGATTTTATTTCCTAGCCTTTCATTTTTTTCTGTTCCTGGTTTTTGTTAGATTATTTTGTTAGTTCTATCAGTTGATACGTAACAAACTCATAAAAGAGCTTGAAGGATTGGTTTTGAATTGGTTTTGAATGAAATACCGAGGAGTTTGAAGGATTAGCCAATCACTTTTTAAAAACTCCAAACCGCTGTAACTTAATAAACTATAAGTTAAATAGTTAAAAGCATTTTTAATAAGCTTAGCCAAGCACCCTCTATCTCTCACTCGATTCACGCTCGATCTCACTCAAACAAGGTCAGTTTGTTTATGTTTATTGCTCCAGTAATGATTACTGATTAGGGCAAATTTTAAATCCACTGAATTAGGATTAGAGCTGGTAATTAAATATCCATTACAATCAATTGGATTTTTCTATTTGAATTAGGATTAGGGTAACTGTTTACTTTGTTTTTTATTTGAAATTCATGAGTACTTGAACTTGATTGCAAGCCTTCTTAGTTTTTTATTTTCTTATTTGTTCCAAATTGTTCTTTATTCCAATCAAACTAAGTTACTAAAGAAAGCAATTCCAATCAAACTAAGTTACTAAAGAAAGCAATCAGTGTAAATAATTACTTGTTTCAACCTGTAACTTATTTAATCAAACCAAGTTATCAAAGAAAACCAATCAAATTCAAATAGTTAGCATTTTGCAAAAGAATCATTAAGTCCAAAACCAATAAGAGTCTAAACTTCTCATTTCTTACATGATGTTGTGTTTCTATAGGCAATTAGGCACCCAATCCAAAGATGACAGATGGATTAGGTTTGGAATGCCAAGTTTGTGGCTTTGTGGGATTGGATGATGGTTCAGATGGCTTCTTTTACTGCCAAAGATGTGGCTCTCAAGCAGATGGAATCAGGGATACAGCTGTTGATGATGATGAGATGCTTTTAACAAAGGAAAATGTTGGTGGAATTGTGCAAAGACGTGTAGCTGTGGTCAAACCTGAACCTCTCTCTCAATCCCAACCTCCTTCACAGTTTTGGGAAACTTTAAGGACTCAAGAGAATGATGAGGAAGATGATGGGGTGGGTCCCACTAAGCCTATTGATTTTGGGAGAGGGCCAAGAACATTGAGTTATGAAGATTATTATTCAGAAATTAGGATGAGGTATGTGATGGGAGTGCAGATCATGATTGAGTTGCAAGTTAAGGCTTTGGTTGAAAAATTTAACGTGTGTCCTATAATTGTTGATATGGTGGAGCCCATTTGGTTAAGATTTGTGGCATCCACTAAGCTTTTCACTGATGATTGGGCTGATGAGGTTATTAATGAATCAGAATCTCAAGTACAAGGTATTCGTTTTATTGTTTTCTTTTGGTATTTTTATAAAGAGAAATACTTACATTTACTTATTCTATTCATCAGGGGAAACAGAAGCTGTTGCACCAAATGCTAAACACAAATCCGAACCTCATAACATACTTGGAAAAAGATCCGTAATGATATGGTATAGATCCGTAAGCAAAACAATACCCTTACCCTATTCTTTAGCCATTTCTTTTTTACTCTGCCACCTGGCACGAGAGCCAATTTTATCAACTGATATAGCAAAATGGACACTCGAAGGAAAACTCCCTTATTTCACAGCCTTTCTTGAAATAGAAAAACAAATCGGATCCCCAACTAACGCGTGTCCATTAAGTTCAAGTCGTATGTTCAGACCATTACATTGTATTTCTATTCAGAAGCTGGAATCATTAGCTGCTTCAATTGCTCATTCCATTGGATTGGAATTACCTCCGGTCAACTTCTATGGAATTGCTGCCCGGTATCTTGGGCAGCTGTCTCTTCCAGTTGAGACCATTCTCCCTCATGCTTCCCGGATTTATGAGTGGTCAATGCCGCCTGAGCTTTGGTTGTCAGGGAATGAATTCCGGCTTCCTACACGTGCTTGTGTGTTGTCTATACTTATTTTTTCAATTAGGATTCTTTATAAGATACATGGTTTTGGGAAATGGGAAAAGGGTTTGGATTTATCATCTCAGAAGAGAAAAGACGGAAAGGAATCTAAGATTTTGGATAAAAAAGTGGAATCGGAATCGGAATCGGAATCGGAATTGGAATCGGAATCGGAATGCAAGATGTCGTCTCTTTCTAATAATCTTGTTTCTGAGAGTTATGATAAGCGACTACCGAAACAATCGAACTTGGATGCTACAGAGATTTTACTTTTGCTTGAGTCAAAATACAGTCAACTCATTGATACAAGCGGTAAGCTCTTACAAATTTCAATTTAGACTCTATACCCTAATCTCAAAAATGGTATAAATCGTTGCAACCTTTGATTTTCATGAAATTTACAATACGTTAAGTTGTTTCATATGTTTAGGTTAGTGATTGAATAAGGAAAGGAATGGAATTGTTCATTCCATTCCGCTCCTTTGTTATTCCATTCCATCCAACTACACCTACTCTTAGTATTTTTCTAACAGATTGTCTTGTCTTTGTTTGGTAGTTGATGGTAGGGATCTTGAAACGTATCTTGAATATTGCAAGAATGTGGTGTTTGCTGGTGTGGAATTGTCATTTGAGGATCATGAAGAAGATCAGATAATAGAAGATCTTTGGAATTATTATCATAAAGAAGAGGTATGTATGACATGATATAATTGAGGAGAGATTTACATATGGAATTCATGATAATTTTTGTTTTTTTTGTAGGAGGATCACAAGCCATCATCTCCAAGCTCTAATTGTGGTTCCCACAAGAGACCTCTTGATTTTTCCAAAACCAACACTAACATGAACAAGGTCAAGAAACCTAAAGATGAGAATGCTTCCGAAACTAGCAATGAGACCCAAAAAGAAGAGGCAATAAGACGAATGATATCAAATATGGAAGAAAAAAGATTTTGTTATATTCCTCCAAGGACTAACATTAAAAGACCCGATGATTATTTACATTATACAAGGAAAAAAGACGATGGAAACTATACTTATGCTTCACATGCGGATTATTATATTTTATTAAGATCATGTGCGAGAGTTGGTCGACTCGATGTTAGGGTTATGCATGGTGCAGTGTTGAGTTTTGAGAGGCGATTGGTGTGGCTTGAGAAGAATATTGATCAATGCGTGAAAGAAATGCCTAGTTTTCAAGTGTCTTGTGAGCTTTGTCAACAAGATGATATGAATGGTGATGAATCCATGGATTTTTCTAAGTTAAACTTGTAACATTTCTTCATATTTATTGCATAACCAAAATATAAATTATCCCAAAGGTGAGAGGTTATATGATCTATGACGTGAAACATACATTGATTAACATGCTATTGACTCTAAATCATGGTTATTGTATATACATGTTTTGGTTCGTTGAAATCGGTTCTAGGACCATTTGGAACACAAAAATAGCCTAAAATCTTATGCCTTTCTAAATCAGCTCATAAAACTGATTTTTGAGGTTATTTTAGGCTCCTTAAATTGTAGCCCATAAAGCTGATTTTTGTCCAATAAAATGACATACGTCCCTATTGATATAACAAACCTAACTTCCTTAAATTACAAAGAACTAATTTAAACCGTTCGAAACCAAAGTACCAAAGATGTATCATCATTCAAAAACATTTAAAAACAAATGTAAGAGAGTAACAAAGTATTAAATGCAACAAACTATGGTATGTTTACATATTTGGTCATTGTACTTTAATTTTACACGATTTACCATTAACTCACATGTGATGTTTGAAATCTACCATTTTGATCAATAATAGACGACCTAGTCGGTTTTTGGTGACCCTTTAGATAGGTTAATGAACTTTAAGTATTAAATGTAACAAACTATAGCCCGTGTACATATTTGGTCATTGTATTTTATTTGTACAAAATTTACCATTAACTCACATATAATGTTTGCAATCTACCATTTTGATTTGTAATAGACGATCTAGCTGGTTTTTGACAACCTTCCAATTGGTTAACGAATTTATAGGGTATCAAACTATGTCTTTGTTTACATTTAGTCTCTTACCCCATTTTCTTTAAGCAAATTACCATTAAAGTAAAAATTATGTTAAAAAACCATTAAACTTTTAAAAACCATTTTACAAACTTTTATTACCACTTTTTATAAAACTTGTTTTGTAATTTTTTTTTATAATTTACAACTTTCCCCCCATTTTTTAGTATTTATTTATTTATTTTTATATATTTTTATAACTTTTAGTTGTTTTTTTCCTACAAATGAGTAATTCTCAAAAAGTTGTTAAAAATATATGAAAAGTTGAAAACATCAAAATAAATTATAAAAAAATGTAAAACAAGTCTTAGAAAAAGTTGAAAAGAAGTTTTAAAAAGGTTTAGAAAAAGTTGGAAAACAAGTTTAACGGTGTATTTCCAACAAAATTGTCAGTTGATAATTTATGTAACGACTATCTATGTACAATGATAATATTTTTTTTATCATATATAAAAGTCATTAATTTACGGAAAGAATCACCAAAAACTGGCTATACCGGTATGTCTACCAAATAATATATTTTGAACACATTAAGTATAAATTCATATTTGTCTACAATTAACATTTTAATGCACATTTGCTTCCTAATAACCTTTTGACTTTAGGATCATAGGCCAATACTTAGGTGAAGAAACGATAAAATATTCATTTTAACATTGCAATTGCAATGTCCTAAACCATTGATAAATAAACATTTTAATAAATTAAGTTTGTCTACAATTAACATTTTAATGCACATTTGCCTCCTAATAACTTTTGACTTTAGGATCATAGGCCAAGACTTAGGTGAAGAAAAGATAAAATATTCATTTTAACATTGCAATTGCAATGTCCTAAACCATTAATAAATAAACATTTTAATAAATTAAGTTTTTCTATACAAAACAAGAATTAAGCATATTAATAAGTTCAAAATTTAATATGCTTGTTTTTATAAGCCAAATTAGAAAATCTTAATTTTGGAAAGCTTTTATAATATTTAACCGTTGGAAGTCGAAAGGGCTTCGTTTTCCCGCAATATATACGTTCTTCAGGTATCCCGCTCTCAACGGACCCAAAAAAACCCCGGGGACCCCTGACGATCTCTCTAACTCCTCTCCCCGGAGACCAATACACCACCTTCCTTCGCCGGAGATCTAAGAAAACCCTTTGAATTCGAAAGGATTGGTTTGTGGTCGCGCGCTCTTCATTCATTCCGCTCTCAGCAAACCCAGACACCCCCACACCCATAGTGATCTAGGTAGCGCCACTGCCGGAGGCCTAAACACCCCCAACCTTCTCAGGAAACTCTCATTCATCTCTCTACTCCAAGAAATTATCAAGATCGTTGTAAGTTTCTCTAGGGTTGTTTTTTGTGATTAAGATGTTGTAATTTCCATGTAAAATTAAAATTGGAGTTTGAATAAGAAAGAATCGAAGGTTAATTGGTATTATTTTAATTTGCTAGTATTTCCCTGCCTTCTTCTTCATCTATTTTGTTGGCGGGTTTTTTCTGTAAACTCTGATTTTGTCAGGTTAACTAACTGCTTTAGATGCATTACAACTTAAAAAGGAAACTGCGTTTTATTGTTCTCTTCATTGGGATTCTTGGTGTTCATCTTCTTCTTCACCTTTTCGTTCTTATACTTTTTTTTATTCGTTTATTATACTTTATTTCTTCAGGGGTTTTCTGCTATTGAGATGTGATTACTGTATAGACGTGAAATGTAATTCTATCAGATCACGATGTTTTAGTCAACAATCTTCCCTCGTATTTCAGTATTTACTGTTTTTGTTTCTGTTTCTGTTTGGTTAAAAATATGCAAAAACACCAGGTTTGGTTAACTTTACAAAGGCAACTACATTCCATTATAAAAGTAGTGAACAATGTTGAAGAAGCCATAGAACATATACACATCAATTGAAGGTAATTTAGGTAAATATTTATCTTTGTTGCCGGTATTGTATTATTATTATCATTATTATTATTATTATTTTTTTCCAATTTCAGTTCCTACACTGAGTGCAATGTAACTTTCTTTTTCCATTTCTTTCTTTTTGACATGTAACTCTGTTGCTATTTTGTGTAAAAAATAAAGTTACTTGCACATATTGGTAAAAAGAGTAAAATATGTTACTCATCTAACAAATCCTCTTTTTGTGGCTTTTTGATAGAAGAATAACTTAACTGGAGCAGTTAAGAGCACCTACAAATCTTGAAAAAAGCTAAATGACTTACTATTATGCGTCTGGATGCCAAACTATTTGATAGAATAACCTCAACACATGTTGCATTCATTCAACCTTCAATTCTTCCATATAAAAAAGCAATGTATCTTCTATTCCATCGTAATTTTTTTTACATCCATGCTTAGTGTTAATGCATTTGAAAAGCTTAATTGTTTGATTGTAAAATTGTTTTTAAACCCCCCTAGGGTTAAAAGCGGTTATATTTACCATTTAATTATGTCTTATGCAGGTGTTACATTATGTTATGAACCAAGAGTGAATGGTTTGGTTACCTTTTACTAAGGCAACTACATTCCATTTTGGAAGTAGTGAACAATGTTGATGAGTATGTTGTTTTTCTTTCTTATTTTTTCAATAGCATGCTTATTAAGAAAATAAACTTCCGTGATCATAGTTTGATGCATAATTGTGTAGAGTATGAAAATCAGATTTCTCAAGAAAGTTGATTGTGGCAAATTGCCAAGACACTGAGAAAGAGCAAAATACTTTCAGTTCTTAATCCAGGTATGTTATTTCTACTAAACATCTATTTATTTTGTTGTGTCTTCCAAAATTCTTGTTGTAGTTTACATTGATTAGCACTTCAAACCAAAAACTTTAATAAGCAAATGGGCTAAATGCAATAAATAGCTATAAATACTGCTATGAACTTGACTACAAATTGATTTATAAAACAAGAACATCTGATTAAGTCGGAATCACTCAAAAGATTACAAGAAAATGACAATGTGCTCTCCTTCCATTCACGTAACAACCAAGGGACAAAAATGACTAGCCAACCCTCCTAACAGAAATAAAACCAAAAATGCCTAAATTACCCTTCCGTTACCAAAGATGCTTTTTTATTTGGTGAATTCCCCTTTTTATCCTCCTTTAGAATGCTCGACTTTGTTGAGGCATGGAGTGCACTTTTCAGCTTTCTTTTGTATAAAACATCGTACAAAAAATTTCCAATCAAACCATTTTACTTAAAAAAATCCACCAAATTTAGCATTGCACTTTCAGTTTTCTTATTATATGCATCTTTCCCTTTGAAAAATAAACCCAACGATATCATTGCATTTTTCAGATTTTTTGTTAAAAGATTGTAAATTTGTATTTTTCTTTTCATATCAAGGCATTTTACTTTGAAAAATCTACCAATTAAAGCATTGCACTTGAATTTTATTTTTAAAAGCATGTTTCTATTTGAAAATTCAACCCTTTTACAACATTGCAATTTTTAGTTTTCATTTGTGACAACATTTTAACTTTAAAAAGTCTATACATTTTTTCTTTATCTAGGCATGTTAATTTGAAAAGTCCACTAATTTTAGCATTGTACTTTCATTAGTCTGTTACTTAATCAATTCATGTTGCTTTACACTTCGATATGTTTTAGGGCACAAATAGTTTATGTCAAGGACAATGTAACATTTCATACAAGTCAATATGCCTTAAAGTTGATCAAACAAGGTTCTTCATTATTTGTTAATGTCCTAATTTTCTAAATTACTATTTTAGTTTTTTGTAGTGTGATGATCTACTTAATTTTAGGTCTAGCATTCCCTCCTCTTTACTTCTAAAGTGGAGGAGTCCAGGAGTTTCTTGCTGCAATTCAACATGTCCTCATTATCAGGTTTGTGGTTCAGGTCTAAAATGATACAGTAGTTACTACTTCAGAAGACAATCATTCGGGCAGTGGGCAGAGGCAAAAAACTCACAACCCTGCCCGAGATTTTTCGGTCAACTTTTAGAAAAATTATTTCTTGTGACAAGGATTGCCTGGAAAACAACTTCCCAACTCTTCTGTGACAGCCTTGTTGATTTTTATATATGGTAAATTTCAGGAAATAGCAACATCATTTTTTTTATCAATGTTTTGGCAATATACTTTACTTTTTACCCATAATAGCAACATACTTATATATCTTTACATATAAAAACATCATACTTGCTTACAATTCCTTACTCATAATAATAACATACTTAAATCTCTTTACAAACAACAGCAAAGTATATTGCTTTTATCAGTAAAGAAATGTAAGTAAGTTGCTATTAAGGAGTAGTACATTGGTTCTATTGGTAAAGAAATGTAACTACATTGCTGTTATTGGTAAAAAAAATGATTATGTTGTTATGTAAAAACTAATAATATACATTGCCAATATTGGTAAAAGGAGTCAAGTACATTGCTTTTCCATGCAAGTTGCTTTTTGTATACTCATATAAAAATTAATCAAGTAATGCTAATTGTGTTGTACACAGGTCAAAGAAGGTCCTCCCTCTATCTCAATGTATAAGAAGGGTCTTTTGGTCATTTAGTTAAAAAGAAGAATGAAATTGAATCCCTTCCACCTGTCCCTATGAATGGTTGAAGCCCATCAAATATGAAATTTAATTTTGAAATAAACAACCAACTCTGCCGGAATCCATGATTCCATTTTTTTTTTCGCTGTGGTTTCTAACATGTTTATTATTGTTTTGATATGGCAGCTGCTGGAACCACTCAATAACCCATTAGTTCAAACAAAACGACAGCTTGAATTACTTCTTCTGTTTCCGTTAGATTCCAATCCAATTCAAAAGGCAAGTAAATTTACTCTTCTACCCTCGCAAACTACAATACTAGTTACAATTTATGACATGGTTTCAGTTAATTTGAATACAATAAAACAATAAGATACGGAGCCAATGTGGTTGACGAATCTTGTTGATGAGTCAACGCAGACTGCAACTGACGAGAGAACTCGGACTTGTGCTGTAAGTGAACGTCATAGCTATGGTGTCTTGTTCAAGTCATCCAGAAAGACATCAAAATGAAAGTGACATGTGATCTCTCTATACAGATAAAAGAAAGGCCACACAAAAGATAAAGAGAAATGTCGGCTCCACTTTTCTTTTCTTTCTCATATGACACCTTAGCCTCTATATTTTCTAGACTCTCTTTATTTAGCTCTACACTATGAGACCCTACCTAAGTCAGAACCTCATTATTCCCTTATAAAAGCAATGCCATCGGGAAAAGTCTTATGGGTTGTTCCTGTCAGCTCAAAGTCAAAAAAGTAGATTTGATTGTCAATTGAACGGTATTTAGGTCCAAATTGTTCAAAGAAAGAATTTATATTCAAGAAAGAAAAAGGATGCATGATACAATGTTTATAGTTGTTCAATGTCTTGGAAAGATGCTTGCTCCTATTATGTGACATGACATCTTCTTTGTTATGTAGTGTGCTCACATGATTCTTTACGAGTCTCAAATAGAGTGAAGACAACAACACAATCACATGTGGACCATGTCGAGCTCCTTAAGTACATGTATGTATGGTATTGCATTAAGAAAGAATTCGTTTGTTATGATGGAATTAAAGCTGCTACCTATCATGAATTTCTCTTTATTTTTTATATATTTAAAAGTTTAATGAAACATGATATATCATGCGACAGAGAGAAAATGGAATAACCTTTTTTTTTTTTTTTTGGGTTAGTGGTGGAGTACATGGCATAGTACTTTTAATGGCTGCACTGTGACATGTATGCTATATTTGGTATTATGAACTATAGTTGTCATATCTGTCGAAAAAAGGCATGTGTTGGTATGGTTTTTGTGTAAAGCGAAGAAGTCTTTAACAAAGAAATTAATTTTGATATGAAGCATGTCACGAGGAATTGAGTCTCACGTTCCTAGTAATAAAGTTAAAGCCATTAAATGAATATTCAATCGTGCTTGTCCCAAAACCTCGGATGTTGAAAACACGTGTCACGACACATCTGATCCAGCCAGGGATTATTCTAAGCTAGTGGAGCCCACTTTTGAGTCATTACGTCCAGTTAAACCCACATTTGGGCCTTTTCCTAAACACGAAACCCACCACCACTTTCCTTTTAATTCTTCCCAGGCCCAAAAAAATGAACTCCCATCTCGCACACAATCTAAAGCGGAGGTCCCAAACCTAAAAAGAGAAAGAGAAACAAATTGGGAATCGGACAATTTCATCACCTTCCCTCACCCCATCCTCCTCCTTCTCCATCACCGGTTCGACCACTCCCATTGACAATGGTGTCGTGGCTCCTAACATATACCACACCCTTGAAAATGATGACGACGATGATAAAAGCTCAAAATCAGAAGACGAATTACGACAAACTGTTGAAATTGGGGCTGCTATCGGTTTTCAAATCGATGTGCACAACCAATTTTCTCAAATAGATTCGATTTTTTCTTAATTTTATTTTAGTTTTTTTATATATTTTGATTACTTATATCATTTATATATATATATAGTTCAATTATTTTAAAGAAGTTTAGAATATGAACAATAGGCTAAAGGGTGTGGTGATGCTTTTGCCAATAGTAAAAGAGTGACACATAGGCGCCCCATAAGTTTTTACAATTTTTGTCATAGTTTGTCTACGAATGAGGTATGGTGGTTTTTTTACCAATGGTATATATAGTGGTATTTATGTTAAAAATAAAAAAAGAAAAAAGAAAAGAAAATTACAACGACCAATAAAGAAACAAAAAAAAAGTTTACCATTGAGAAATGTTATTGGTAAAAGTTCACCATTGAGATTTACCACCAGCAAAAAAAATGGTTGGGGTGTGGTGTTCACCATCGGTAAAAGTGTCACAGAGGAGGCTTTTACCGATGACAAAACTCTCCCACATAGTTTAGAGGGTGTTTGACTTAACTTTTAAAATGATCTTTGACTTTTATCTTTTAGAAAAAGTCAAAAAGATGTTTGGTAAAGTGAAAAGGACTTTTGTAAATGACTTTTCCAATAGAGTAAATTGAGTCTTTTTGAAAAGTCACGTTATCGTGACTTTTCCAACTTTTCAACAGCTAAAAATATTAAATTACCAATATACCCCCCATCTATCCTAATCAATTCTTCAATTCACAGCATACGATTCCCTCATTACTCTCTCGTTCGATCGTTCCTGCAACACTAGCGACCTGCAACACTGCAACATCGGCGTCTTCTTTCTCTATCTCCGATCAGGTAAGTTTTGTTTTCTTTTCCAGTTGATTCTGATCTCCGATTTACAATATCTTCCTGTCGATTTCCGATTTTCAGTAGCAAAGAAATGTAGTTTTTGAATTTTCCTTGAACTGTTCTGTTCTCTCGCATCTGAAATAGTGATTATTCTGTGCTTTGTTCCTCCCGATTTCTGAAATTGATATGTTGTGATATTCTATGATTAACATACCTTTGTGAAATTGATGAAATATGGATGAAATATTGATTAATAATTAGTGAACTTGATGAAATATTGATTAATAATTAGTGAAATTGATGAAATATGAAGTTGATGAAATTTTTTGTTTAGGGATGATATTTGTGTTATTTGTGTTAACAGGTAACCGATTTGTGAAATTGATATTCTGTGATATTCTATTTTTTCTGTTTTGATTAGAATTTTGATAAATTAATGAAATCATTTAGGAAGGTTAATGAAATTGTTTTGTTGTTTAAATGTTGATACTATATGTAATTCACAGATAATGGATGAAAACAACACTACAATTATTGATTATGAAACATCTTTAAAAATGAAAAACCAAAATTTGGGTGGGATAATCGTAACTTCATGGTGTTTGTTGATTCGTGCTTGATTGAACAAAAAAAGGCCATAAACCTGGTACCTCCTTTGATAAATTTGGATGGGAAAATATACAAAAACGCATTAAGGAGAAAACAGGTTACAACCTTGAAAAAAAACAACTAACAAACAAATGGGAGAACATGAAAAAAGAGTGGAAGCTTTATGACCGCTTAATGAGGCTTGAAACTAGACTCGGTGGGACGAGAAGCCTAGTAGATGTGTCGCCTGAGTGGTGGGAGGAGAAAGTAAAGGTATGATTAGTATTCTTTTTAATTATTTTAAGTTATGATTGCATATAGATTAAACATATTTGATTTACAATATCTTTTTGTCTTGCAGGAGAATAAAGATTATGCCAAATTTAGGAACACATATTTGAGCATATTTGATGATGGTACTTTGTTTCGGGATTCTATTGCCATTGGAGATCAGACTATGACTCCGTTACAATTTCAAAACAATAGCAATCCAAACGAAGAAAATATGGAGGGAAAAGGAGATAGTAATGAAATCAATTTAGATGATGATGAGCCTGTTTTTCCTAGTCTCCATGAAAGTAATTCAAGTAAAAGGAAGAGGTCTAAGTCTGCTTCCAACAACCGTTCAACCAAGAGTAGAAGTTCAATTTATGAAGAAAAAGTTGATGCTTTATTGGATGCCTATCATCAAAAAGCACACAAACTTATCCACAAAATAATCCTTCCCCAACAATAGCAGATTGCATGGCCATTGTCATCAAGTTTCCCGATTTTCGTGAAGAGTCCAACGAATTTTCACAAGCATTGCTTGTCTTCACCAAAAAGCAAAATCGTGAAGCTTTTATGTTTCCAACGACCGACGAAGTCAAGATGGAGTTTCTTAAGTTACTTATGAAATAATGATTTAGCAATATGTGTTGTGCTTTGACATTTATGTTCTATCCCATGTTCAAGGTATTATCCAATGTTTATTTTCTTGGTAGTCAAACTTTAACAAATAATTTATTTATGATATATTTTTATTTTTGAATTTGAAGGATTGCATTGGTGTTATAGATAGGACACATGTCAGGGCATCAGTTCCACAAAAAAATGAAGTGAAGTACATTGGTCAAAAAGGATATGCAACACAAAATATAATGGTTGTTTGTGATTTTAAAATGTGCTTTACATTTGTTTGGGCCGGTTGGGAGGGGATTGCACATGATACAAGAATTTTCAATGAAGCCTTACAGAGACCAGATCTTAATTTTCCCTATCCAACGGGTGGTTAGTATTTTTTTTTTTTGGAACACAAGTTTTATGTTTTTACTACTTGTTTGAAACGAATAATAAATGTTTGTTTTATTTACAGATAAATGTTACGTTGTTGATGCCGGATATCCAAATATGAGAGGGTGTCTTGCTCCATACAAAGGCACAAATATTCGTTATCATTTACCAGATTTTTGACGTGGACACATGGCTGCTATTCATGAACCTCGTGGACCGAAAGAGAAATTTAACTATCTTCACTCATCATTGCGAAATTTCATTGAACGAACTTTTGGAGTGTGGAAAGCTAGGTAAGCGTTATTAAGAGAGATGCATGTTAATTACAAGTATAAGAACCAAGTGAGAATTGTGATAGCATTAATGGCGATCCATAACTACATTAGAAAGGTTGGTAGGTCTAATGAAGCGTTTAATAGGGCACAACAAGAATCCTACAATCTCGTACGAGGTGATACCGGTAGTGATGTTTACGAAGAAGGTCCAAGTACACGTCGCACGAGCGATGATGATTTATATATGGCAGTGATACACAATATTATTGCACAAGATATAATCACATTGTGAAGATGAATGTAATATTATCTATGATATTTTTTTATGAATTATTTACAATTTGTATGAACGTAATTTTAATATTGTCATGGTCTAATCCAAAAAATTAGAAATATTTTAATTTGTATGAACGTAATTTATATTTTATATTTGCATGAACATAATTTTAATATTGTCATGGTCTAATGCAAAAAGTCCTCTTATGAATTATTTACAATTTGTATGAACGTAGTAATTTTAATATTGTCATGGTCTAATCCAAAAAATTAGAAATATTTTAAAAGAAATTTATATTTTATATTTTCTAATAAAATGTTTACAAAATTATAATATGTGTTTAAAAAAAATTTAAGTATAAAATAATATATGTAAAGTAGTAAATCAATGTAAATATATAAACATGTCATTTTTAGTCATTTTACATGTAAAAGTTAAACCAAACACTTTAACTTTGACTTTTTCCCTTCAAAAACTAATCCAAACATATTTTAAAAAACAACTCTTGTAAAAAGTCCATTTAAAAAAAAAACTTTTGCCCCACAAAAGCTAAGTCAAACACCCTCTTAGTCTTATAGTATTAGTTATTTATATGTTAGTTTGTTGTATTAATTCTTATCTTATGTACCCTAATAAATAAATATCATTTACATGAAATGTTAACTTTTTTTTTTAATTACACACATGTCATTTTTTGAGAATTTTAGAACTTTATTTCACTTGTCATCTTTTTGTTTTTATTATTATTTTTTATTCAAACATCACTAACTAAATGTCACCTCATATTAATTAGTTTTATTAATATATTACTTAATTTATATTAATATAGATGGTAAGATTCCATTTATTAATTTTTATATTTTAGATTTGAAACAAAAAGGAAAAAAAGATTCTTTAAAATACATATTTAAACTATAAAATAAGAAAATATTGTCGATTTTGAAATCAAAATCAAAACTCTTAAATAAACGAATAGTTAAATTTATAAAGTTGAAAATTATTATTATTATTATTATTATTATTATTATTATTATTGAGGTTTGAATCGAAACTTGCAAGTCATATTCGTGAACTCAAACATCTTTAATGATACTTTGTAAACAAAACCATCTAATTTTCTTTCTAATTATATTTATTAAAACAAAGATTCTCTCTCTCTCTCTCTCTCTCTCTCTCTCTTATATATATATATATATATATATATATATATATATATATATATATATATATATATATATATATATATATAAACATGACAATTTTGACATTAACCCGTTTCTGTACGGGCTATACTACAAGTGACGACTTGCGTCCATCAATATGTGATTTAGTAAAATTTAGTTTACATATATAAATATAAATTTGAATTACGACTCTATTAGCATATTTTCTTTTTTAATATTTATATTATTAATTATTATTATTATTATTAATTTTTAGTTATTCAATAAATTTAATATCAACAAAAATAATATATTATTTTTATAAATTTTTATATTTATAAATTTTGATTATATATAATGATATTTTGGTTGAATCAATATAAATTAAACATTTATATAACGTTTGTTTTAAAACTAAAGAATAACTACTCAATTAAGAAGCATGAGAATGTGACTCTACTTTAAAAACTAAATTATAGCTACTATAAAGATGTGAAAATGGAATATGCTAAAGTATAATGTAATTATGAAGCTTTCTCTCAGTGTCCAGGTTGCTTAAATTTGTGAAAAATCTTAATGTATATGTTGATCTTTGAAGGTTTTTAGATATGTTTACGACTCCTGGATGGTGTTGGTGAATTCTGGAAAATTCATGGGTCTTATTGGTTGCTTTTTTGTCAGATTTATTAATGTTTAAGTATTTTTTTAGTGCTAGGATGTTGTACTATTAGACGTTAGCATGGTGACTTGAATTCATCATAAATTGTTTCAACAGGTGATGTGAGTTCCTTGAGTTTTAGCTACACAAAATTTGTCCTCTTTTGTTGAATTATATTAAAGGATATAAAGATCATTATGATCAAGTAACGACTTGTGAATATGAATTACACTGTCAACTGTATAGATTGAATTACTTATTTATTCATCATTTCGTTTGTATTTATTTCAAAGTTTTAATCAAACAATGTAGTACACGGGTATCACACCTAGTTCACTAATAAAGAAATAAAAAATGCGGTTTGGGCCTGTAGGAGCAAAAATGCTCTAGGGCCTGACGGGTTCACATTCAAATTCATCAAAACCTATTGGGATACATTTAGGGACGACATAATAAGGTGTGTCATGCACTTTGAGGAGTTTGGTTTCCTAGCACGAGGATGTAACTTGTCTTTTTATTACACTTGCGCTAAAGACTAAGGACCCTTCCAATCTAATTGATTATCATCCCATGAGCTCAGTTGTATCAATAAAATTATCTCAAAGATCCTTGCCCTCCGTCTCAAATCAGTAATTGGTAGGGTCATCAGTGATGTCCAGTCGGCATATGTTGAAGGTCGAAACATACTAGGTGGTCCTATGGTGATCAACGCACTATACTCTTGGGCCAAGAAAGTAAACAAAAAAAATCCTAATGTTCAAGGTCGACTTCGACAAAGCGTTTGACTCCATTAACTGGGAATATTTGGACTCTGTCTTAGCACAAATGGGATTTGGCAATAAGTGGCGCATGTGGATTAAAGGGTGTCTTAGATCATCAAGAGCACTGGTCATCATCAATGGTAGTCCCACGGTTGAATTCGAAATCTCCAAAGGGGTTCGACAAGGAGACCCCCTCTCACCTTTCCTCTTCATAATTATCATGGAGGGGTTACACATTGCTCTTGAGGAAGCATGAAAAAAAAAGAATTTTCAAAGGCATACAAATCCCCAATGGTGGACTAGAACTCACCCATTTATTCTATGCTAACGACGCGTTATTCGTGGGTGAATGGTCCCGGCCAAATCTCAAAAAACTTGCTTGCATTCTCAATTGCTTTCATATTGTCTCAGGCCTTAAAGTCAACTTTAACAAATCTAGGGTATTCGGTATTGGTGCTATGGAGGGTAAGACATCGAATTGGGCGAATATTCTTGGTTGTGAAGTTGGCACATTCCCTTTCAAATATCTAGGTGTTCTAGTAGGCGCAAATATGAAGACAAAAAAGCATTGGAAAATCATTATTGAGAGATTTAACTCCAAATTATCCACATGGAAGTCCAAAACGATTTCCTTCAGTGGATGGTTAACATTGCTCAAATCTGTTTTGGGGAATCTACCCACATACTTCTTTTCTCTATTTATTTCCCCGGTGGCGGTAACTGATGCACTTGAGAAAATTAGACGGAACTTTTTATGGGGTGTAGAATATGTCAAAAGGAAAATCCATTGGGTCTCATGGCATAAAATTGTGGCTTCTAAAACTAATTGGGAGTTGGGAGTTGGATCAATCAGAGCCCTAAACATTATCCTAATAGTCAAGTGGTGGTGGTGAGCGAAAACTGAGCACAAGTCGTTATGGTGTAAAGTGATTACATGCATCCACAATTTGCATAATAAACCCCATGATCAAATAGCAAACAAACATCTCAACGGTGTATGGAACAACATAACATCAGTGAGGAAAGATCTTATAAAACACGGGATGGATGTTGATGACATTTTCAAACTACATGTTAAATCAAGAGGCAACACGAAGTTCTGGTACGATAAATAGATCACAGAGGTACCCCTCAAAGATAAATACCCCCTCTCTTTAACTTATAGTCAAAGAAAAAATGTGTAGTAGCATATAAATTTTACGAAGGTGAATTTGTGGGCAACTGGAATGCATGCCTGGGAACAACTGGATTAGCACAAGATCCATTGTAACATACACGTTCTGAAATTGTGTATTGTTATTATTAAAAGTGAATAAAATTGAGTGTTGAGTTCTAACAGATAGTTTTTACTAGAAATGAAGTAAAACTATGTTTAGAATCACTCATAAAATATTGGAAGTCTTATGAGATTCCAATTAATAGTCAAATAATGAAAATTTAGCGAAAATATAAAATTTGAAATAAGTAAAATTTTATTATTTTATGTTGTAGAGAATCTCTTTAGAAGTGTTTAGGCGAAAACCTCGTCGAAATCCGAGTTATAACGAAGAAGTTATGACCAATCGAAGATCCGCGACAAAACCGACACGGCGCCGAATGACGTAAAAAGTGAGTTTTTGATAAACTAATTTTTAGCCTTAGTAATCTAAATGAAAGTCATAGTAGTTGTTAACTTGAGAATTTCGATAAAAAGAACGCCAAAATCTGACTTCGTATGAGGAAGTTAAGATTTTTCGAAGTTTCAGCTTAGCAGTAGACAGCTAAAAACTCGAATTTTAGATCGAGTGATTTTTAGCCGACACAACCTAAATGAGAATTTAAGGTCTCGTCATTAGTAGTACAACGGTAAAAAGTATGACAAAAACGGATGTCGGATGAAGAAGTTATGAATTTTTAACGGATTTTCCTGTCCTGGTCTGTTAAAAATAATAATATTAAAATTAAAGTCAAAATTAGCCGACGAAGTCTAAGCGAAAGTTGTAGAGCATAATTTTAGCTACGCGTGCATATAAAGAACATCAAAAACGGAGCTCGTATGCGAAAGTTATGGATTTACAAGATTTGGCACAAAAATCGAGAAATTTCGCATGAATATTGTTGCCACGTCACCTCGCATGAACAGTAGCCGCTCTACCCGGATCCAACGCGTGTTGCCTTCCGATTCGCCCAAATCTTCGGCCCAATGCGCGTCCGACGCGCCTCGCATCGTTGGAGCCAGTCCGAGCCTCGCTGCTGACTCGCCTTCCCCCTTCGCGTGTCTCTCTCCCTCGCTGCCACCGAGCTGCTTTGCTGAGTCACCCTTCTCGGCCGAACCTCGCATGCGAGCCACGTGCTCTCTTCTCATTGCCTCGGATCCGAGCCTTCGGATCTTCTCCCTATAAATACAAGGCCTGCGAGCCTTGCTGAGGAATTTTAGACTTTTGCCATCTTTGACCCCAAAATCAATATTTTTGTTATTTTGACATCCCCCGAAGCCCTAATATCATTTTTAGCACCCGAAACACGCCCCGAAATTCCCGAGAAGCCCGAAAAAATTATCTTTTCGGTTTTGAAGCTCTACCTTCGCAGAGCCCGGTTTTTCAATAAATCTCCCGGTTTTCAACGAATAAAGTCATATTTAGAGCCGAAATGCTGCACAAATTATTATTTTGACCCCCGGATTATTTCAAAGTGAGTTCAATATACAGGAACAATTGTATGTTATGTGTTATATGTGCTATGTGCTTTTCAATGTTATTATTCTGAGTTATTTTCCCGTGTTATTTTATTCGTTATTTTTAATAGCAAAGTTATACCTTTGACCATGTGATCAATGAAAAGGACTTAGATTCACGGTGGTACTGGTATGTAGCCTCTGGCCATGTAGAACATGTCTCATAAGAGAATGACTTCTATTCTATGGCATTGGCAAAAGGTTAGATAGGACTAGTATGTAGCCTCTGACCATGTAGAGCATGACTCCGTAAGAGAATGAACTCTATTCTATGGTATTGGCAAATGGTTAGACAGGGCTATAAGCCTGAAATCTACCAAAATGTTAATCAGAAATTATATGTCTTTTGTGCCATTTGGGCCAAAGCTTTATTGATGCATATCAAGTATTGAAATCGTTATGTCTCATTGATCGTAAATCTTTGAATCAAATCTTGAGTTGATATTGAAAGCATGGCATATGATACGCATATGCTATTGTTGTTCTTGTTCCCTTTTGCTTCTGTCATATTGGTATATATAAGGCATAAGATTATATTGTATCTATTTATTGAATTCACTAAGCGTTATCGCTTATCCCTCTCAATGTTAAACAATTGCAGGTGATGAGTATCCAATATAGTTTTATACTGCTGAAAGATTTAGAATAGTTAATACTATTTCTCTGTATTTTAGATGTTAAAGTATGTATATGAATAGTAGATTCCTGGGTAGATATAAAATGTAATAAAACTTAGTCGGTTTGTATCCAATCTTTTGTAATCACTTTATCAATATAAAATATTGTTTTATAAATATGCATGTAGCATGTTTTGAGGAAGTAACTTAAGAATAATGTTGGAATAGTATGAAAGTTTGGGTCTTTCAGAAATATGAAAGTTGGGGTCTTTCATCCATCCAATCTTCACATGGATCTGAACTTAATCCAACTTTAAAGCGGTGAAGATAGATGGAGCATCTTACTTGATGATGATCGAAAGTTCATAGTTGGAGCGTTAAGAAGGAGATTTGACCAACAGGTGACAACACATGTTTCTACCCCTCACCCCTAGTGGAACAAAGAAATTTCAATAAAAGTAATATGTTTTATCTGGAAAGCAGTACAGAAGAGAATTCTGACAGTGAAGGCACTACAAGAGAAGGGCGTGTTAATCAAATCATTAGGCTGTGGATCTTTCATTTCTTGTTTCGACTGTGTTGATCACATTATTGTGCATTGTCCATTCACATGCGAGATAAGAAGAGAAATATTCAAATGGTGTGGTATATATCAGAGCATGTTTAACAATCTTGAAGATATAATCAGTTTTATTAACACTTGGGGGAATGGTTCAAAGAAGAATAATCGGTTCATTGCTATCAATTATGGAATGATATGGAATCTATGGAAATATCGAAATGATATGCTATTCAAATCGATATTCACTAGCCCATCCAAAGGTGTGGACTTCATTAAGTCATCAGTGTACCTATGGATCAAAAGAAGGGGTAGAGGTGAAATTTGTAAATGGGGTGATTGGGTGTCATCCCCATTCCATACGTGTTAACTTTGTATATGTTCTCGTTAATTTCTGTACTATGTTTCTGTTTTTTGTTGCTGCTCCTCCGCTAGTTACTTGCTTGGCGGTGGCTCGTTTTTAATATATTTGTCGTTTAAAAAAAACAATATTTGACCTCGAACAAATGGAAATGTAACAATACAAAGATAAATTAATTTTTCCGAAGAAATCTAAAGTTATAATTAAAGTCTCCATGGTATTGTCATTAAGGAGAATACACATAATAAATATGATTTGCATTATGGGTTATGAATACATGATGATGAGATCATTTAATGTCCCAACACATAGTAAAAATGTTGGTCATGTGTATGTTAGAATAAATTTATCGGCATGTGTGGATTAGAGCTTTAAGAGTATTAAAGATTAGTTTAAAATCATCAAAGTAATTCATGAAATATAGCACCTTCTGGAAGTATTGTTTGGTTGCCCGCGTATAAGAGAGTACACCTAGTAGGACAGTTAATGCAAAACAATTAAACCACACTTGACTTTTAAAGCTATAATTAATGTCTCCATGGTAGTCATTAAGGAGAATACGTATAATAATTATGGTTTGAGTTCATGGGTTATGAATGTTGGATTAGGTGTCTAAGCCCATAACTATATTTGGTATGTACTTGATTTGATTATGAGCATGGTCCTTTTGGGCTACCTTCACTCATGCAACTTGATAGGATGACAAGTGGAGAGAGAGTATGATTTATTATATGAATAATAAATTGGTACTCAGAATGATTTTATTAACATATTACAAGATTAATATATTATTTGGAAATCATATTATTAGTTAGTAATTAATCTAGTATTAATTTTAGGATTAAAAGGAACTAATTAATAATAGAGGGACTGGTTTTGCAAATCATTGATAGTTGCAAAATGGGCTGATGGACTCAATAGAGTGGAGTGGACGAAATCTATAGGGCTTCCCTATAGATTTCGTCCAAGGGCTCTAAGGAAAGAGTCCATGGGTTGCTTAGGCCTTAAGCAGGAATTAGGGTTTCCTCCAGAAACCCTAGCAGCATACACAGCTATTTAAAGACCCCTCCATAAGGAATTCCGGTCCTAAGCTTTAAGAAACCCTAACGTGGCCGATTTTCACCTCTCTCAAAGTTATCCTTTGCATTGAGTGTTTGTGACTCCATTAGAGGTGCAACACTTGGGGCACTAAGCTTTCAAAGGCCAAGGTGTTCTTGTTATTGCTACATAACAAGTGAGGTAATCATCAAACCCTAACGTTTATATGATTTTCGAATTGTGTATGCTAGTTTTAGGGTTCATTGCTTTGGTATTCAATTTGCATGTTCAATAGAGAAAAACGTAGACCCAAAGCAATTAAGGTTTCATGTACACCATAGGATTGTTGTAGTGTTCAAAACCCATTAGTGGTGTCAGGGCCTAGGATGTTTTTCAATTGAATTGATGCAAGAGTGAATTGTTCAAAGCTGAAAAAAAAATCGTTTTTTGTTGTTTGACCGACGGACTCGACGAGTTCAGTTTTGGAACTCGACGAGTTGGCCCTACTCGAAGAGTGCAGTGCCCAGAACTCGACGAGTTGGCCCTACTCGGCGAGTGTAGTGCCCAGAACTCGACGAGTATGCCCTACTCGACGACTACACTACCCGGACTCGACGAGTAGGCTTATCAACTCCCCGACTTTTCGTTTTTTTCATGTTTTTAATTCCTAAAATTGATTTTTCTGTTTGGTATGAGATACCCTAATCAAAATTTAAGATTTTGGTTAAATATGGATAATATAAGATTATTTGATTCAAATATTTGACCGAGTAATTTTGAAAAAGTTTTAAACTACACACTTTTGGTTTTATAGTTTAAATTTGAAATTAAAGGTTTTAGGTTTAGAAATTTGAATAGTTAAACCCAAGTATTTTGAAAAGTTTCAAAAGTGCACCTCATGGTTTATAATTTAAAATTTTATTAAATAGTTTTAATTTTGAAATCTTAAATTTAGATCCTTGGTATTTTGAATAGGTTAATTTACCCCTTATGGATTTTCCTAAATTAATTAAGTGTTTAATTAAAAGAGAAAATTAATAAATCCATAATAATATGGTTTAAATTTAACTAAATTAAAAGTCTAATTTATTAAAAGATTAAACCACACCCTTATACTATATAAAATTAAAAGTCTAATATATATATATATATATATATATATATATATATATATATATATATATATATATATATAAGTAAAAGGTAAGTCTTACCATTACTAGGCCTCATTCACGAAGCTGGTCTATAAGGGGTGTTTAAGGAAGCGGTTTGTAAAATGACCCTCATTGGGTATCCATTCTTACCCACCACACCCTTGACCGGTAGAGGGTCGTTAGCCGAACGGGTAGGATATGACACCAAACTCTCATTAAAAGTATAATGAACATATGTCACAACTCGAAATTTTTAGATCAACTAAAGCCTAAACTCTAACCTGGTACAAGTGAAACTGCATTACAATTCTTGTTGCATTTTGATAAGATTAAAACTTAATCTTGAAGATCGATTAGATCTTAAACAGGTAAATAAAGATTAAACAGCAAGAACACGGAAACAATGAACAACTCAAGAATGAATCAAACGTGTCGAATGATTATAAAACAACCCTCAGAAGAGCTCGACAAAGAACATCAACTGTAGAGGGTTAGAAGGTTTACAGGAACGATAAAGAAAATCAAAGCTATCGTAATTCTCTCTATTGTATTCTAGATCGTTAACCTAATATGCATGCAAGCATATTCTTATATAGTAAACCTAACAGGCTCACGGTTGGACAGGCCCAAACCGGAGTACAAAATAATTGGACTAAAAACCGAGCCCAATGACGCAATACTTAAACGAATCTGCAACCCAACAATCTCCCCCTTTGCGACAATTGGAGTGAGATCTTCACTTCTTGCTTAGGCCAGCAGCAGCGGCAGGTACCTTCTTCTTTACAGTCTGAAACAGACGAGAGATAAGAGCAAGTATCGTTTGTCTGAATCTGATGTACCATTGAATCATATCGTTGAAGTATTTGATATCATCCGCTGCATTCTCTTTACACCGACGGATGATCCCTAACACATGCTCAAGACAAGTAGTGGTATAAAGATGTTTATCCGCTAAAGCAAAGAGACATTTCTGTCCTTCTGCTCTAGTGAACATGACCGAATTACGCCTCAGGTCAATCTTGCCCATCTTCATCTGATTGAGATCACTGGCCGATCCAACAGGAGATATCTTCGGTTTCTTCTTGAAGACTGTGGCTATCTCATGATCCATAAAGGCAACCTCCATGATGTAACAAACTATCATCCTTTTGAGATGGTCTATAATTGGACCATATTCAGCTTCATTCGTCAAAAGGATGTTATGCAGAACGATCCAATCATGGGGGTTGAGGTTCGGTAGATCTGCTAAGGATATAAGATGTTCGGTTCTTGCAGACCCTCTGATCACCCTGAACCGAACGTTGATGAATCTCCCTTCAGTATATGGCTTTAAAACCCGAACATTAACGATCTTCTGAGCGCTCCATGTTTGGTACTGTGGTTGAGCAGCCTTCAGATAGAATTCGATTAACTCCCTATCAACCTCAGGATTAGGATGAGGAACTTCAAAAATGTTGGAGAAGGCGTGGAAGATAAACACCTTTCGAGTCAAGGGCATATCGAACTGCGAATCGACAGAATTGTAGCAGTCAAAGGAGATCACCGGTTCGAGCCATAGGATGCTTGGAGTATCTATGGCCTCCTTTATCATTCTCTCCCAAGTCCAAGCAGGGAAAAGAGTCTTCCTGCTCTCGAGGAGATCGTGGGCTTCTTTCTTCTTGCGTTCGGCTTCTTCAGCTTCTCGCGCCACACGAATGTTTTCATTTTCAACATTGCGACTATTTTTGCGTTTCAGCAAGTTAGCAATGGTTTCTTTATCATCATCATCCTCTTCCTCAGTTATTTTCTTCCCTTTATCCTTCACACCCGAACCCGAAGTTTGACCAGTAGGAGGAGGTTCGGTTGTGTGAGCAGCTTTAGAGGAAGGAGGTGGTTTCGATCCAGACTTCACTTCTCCCCCTTGTTTCGGATTGGACACGAAACTAGGTAGCCCTTCAATTTTGCTGAGAAGGTCCAGGGCAGGAGTAAGTTTTTCAGCAAGGGTTCGCCTCACCGAATGATTGAGAATCGGATCGTGTGCTTCCAGGATGTTGGATAGGTCAGAGTGTACATCCGAAACACATGTTTTGATAACCTCCCGTTCGGATCGAAGAGCTTCAATCTGTTGCTGAGAGTTTGAAAGCTGAGCGCTCTTGACCTTGAGGGCGGTGGTTTTACTAGCAAGAACGTCCATTAACGAGTTTTCGGCAGCGAGATCCTCTTGAAGTTTAGCGAGGCGCTCGTCAATGGAGGCACGAAGGGCCGAGTTGTCGTCACTGATGGATTGGCGAAGGGTAGCGAACGACTTCAACTCCGTTGAGACGAACGTGGCCAATTGTTGAACGATTGGTTCCAACGTTGTCTTTGTAGCATCAGCGCTCTCCTGTAAGGACTTCAACAGGGAAGAGGCTTCAGAGAATAGTTTATCGACTTTTGCGGTCACAGCCTCACAAGCTTTTGTGGAGGCGTCTATTGCTGCAGTGGCTGAAGCGACGGAATCATGCTGAGCCCTGGAGAAGGCATCAATAATCTTCTGAAGAGCGGCTTCAGAGAGAGAGGACTGAGTGTTGGAGGATGAAGCAAGAAGCAAGTCAACCTTCTCATTTAGCTCCTTAAGATGCTTCTTTGTTACTGGAGCATCGTCCTCGTCGTCGCTTTGGACCTGAAACGGACTAAAGTAGACCGAGTCGAAGGTCATATTTTCCCCGCCAAGGAAAGGGTTATCTCCATCAGAGGCATGATCTGGAGATGTTGGGGGTGGGGAAGCTGGGGGTGTGGTGGTTTGTGTAGGTTCAGGTTGAGTGTTGGTGGGGGTAGTTTCGGGTGGTGGTTGAGAGTGGATAGGTTCGGTTGTATGTTGGGTTTCGGTTGTATGGAGAGGTTCGGTTACAGGTGGTGTTTCGGTTGCATCGGTATGAACCCCCGTATCAGATACGTTGGTTGTAACCTTTGCAGTTGTTGTTGTAGTTGTATCAGTGAAAATGGGTGGTGGTATAGGGATAGAGGTTTTGGGAATGGTGGTAGAGGGGTTTATGGTAGGAATGGAAGTAGGGATTGTTTGAGTAGGTGAGGGAATTGGTGAGACATGGATTTCCATGTCTGGGGTAGGTGATCGGGGTGGGGTGTTGCCTCTTGGAGGGGTTTCGCCTCTTTGAGAGCCGTCCGAATCCGAACTGTCACGGTCTGAATCACTCGAAGAGGAAGCGATTACAAGCTTTCGCTTCGGTTGAGTCTTTCGCCTCTTCGACTGCGGGGACTGTGCAGCTTTGGTTGGTTTCCGCTTCCTGGGAGAAGGACCTTTAGCACCTTTGGTCACTTGCTTACCTTTATCCGCCTTTTTGCCTCTATTAACCGGCTTGTCAGCATCATGGATGGACTTAAGCATTTCATGTGTGAGTTCCCTAGGTCCAGACGCCTTGAACTCCTTAATAGTCCGGATGAGCCGGCTGTCAGATGGAACATCGCCGTACATGGACTCCGGAATTGAGCCAATGAAAGAAAACTTGGATGCATCTGAGACGATAATCTTCGTGGTATGAAAAGTACCGATCGAAGACATCGATGCACCGGCAGCAGTGGGGACGTCAAACTTATCCATCGCCCATTTGGTGATGAGAGTCTAGAATCGTGCATACGACACCTCAGAATGTCGTGAAGATGAAGAGAGGCTCTGGATGAGTTGTTGCCAAAGAACAAACCCATAGTCAAGATTGACACCGTTGCAGACGCCATACATAATCGACAAGAAGAGTCGACTAGAGCTGTCGGAACCTGAGCTCCGTTCAGATAAGCCCTTGAAGAGGACTGTAAACATGCCGTTCCACTGTGGCGGCAAGCAGGATTTTTTAAACTTCGCAACGGAGGTGAGCGCCTCCGTGTACCCTATATTATAAAACATGTTGTAGAGGTGCCCAATCGGAATCGTCTCCAGATTAATTCTTGAAGGGTCAGCAGCAAACCCTAGCAGTGTACCAAATTGTTGCCTTGAAATGGAGGTCTTGTGATCAGAAACCTCGAAGAACACCCTATCGACTGCTTTATCGTAATGTGCAGTCGCATACACCTGCGATAGGAGCTCCATGGGCACAGACTCAACCCTAGAAAGTGCAGGAGCGATTTGTGAGTACTTCAGGCACTCGATGATCGAAGACATGTAGGAATCGTACGCCAGAGGGGTTAGGTCAATCACCAAACACTGTTGAGGGCGAATGGGAAGGATGTGTGAGGTGGCATGGACGGAGGATGATTCTGCCATTGTTGAAGTTAGGAAGAAGAAGATGAACAGTAAAAGCTTTTGGAAATTTTGCTCTCTTGGGAAATCGGATGCAGTAAAGAGGTAAATGGGAGAGGAGACTGCCTTTTATAGTGGGTGTAAGGAGAGAGAAAAATCTGTTCAAATCTTCTATGGAAATACGAAAAGGTTTTCCGGAATGACAGAGCGTGACCGTTAAGGCATGCGATGATCACGTAGGAGAGAGAGTGTCAGATTCCTAGGAACACGCCGCCCAACAAGCGCCGTTTCAGAAGAAACCGTTTCAATTCCACACGCGCCTTGATGTGCCAGAGAGGAACCGCTTGAAATTCGCACACGCGTCCATTATGTCAGTTAAAGAATGGGCGTTTCGAATTCGCATGCGTCCCTTTTTAACCGCCGTTTGAAATTCAATCTTTTTATCTCCCGCCTAAGTCAGCAACCCTTCATCTTATCTTTTAAATGGCATCTTTTGAATTAATTTCCCACGTGGATGATTTTTGACCACGTCTTAATAATTAACCACCAATGCAATAAGACAGCCTGTAATTATTAGTACCAGATTTTTGGAAAATCAAAGATTTTCGTGCTAAGAGTGTAAAAAGAAAAGAAATAAAGCAACTCTTTTTAGGAATAAATGTGATGTCAATAATGACACGAAACAAATGATCCCGGGCACGAATCTCTTCCTTCAAGATCAAGAGAGACCTTAAAGTGTTGATGTGGTTTCCCGTTGAATGACGATCAAACACTTATTAATAAATGTTGAAAGGCTTCTTTTAATTAGGCTACTTAAGGGTGGCTTTCGCTTTGATGCAACAATTCTAATCTTGAAATAAGAAAGAAAGTGAACAAAGTACTTGTGAGACCGGTGTAGTCTGTTGAACAAGTAGGTAGGAATTAATTTTAAATTGGCTTGGAAAATAGAAAATCTCAACAAAAAAAATAAAAACTGGATCCCAAGGGAAGAAATGTTATGGTGTTTAACAACTTCATAGGAATCACACAAAATAAAAATTTGAGATTTCATCAAGATACATCCATCAATTCTTTGGTGAAAACTTGAGCAAATTTATTGTTCACCGTGAATTCAGATTTGGGGTTGAATTTTGGGTTTCACTCAGCTCATAGTGGCACGAAACTGAGATCATAAACACAGTTGTTGTGTAACCATAAACCTCAGTGGTAATTTCTGAGAGTCTCAAGGGTTACGTTGATGAAACGAAGGTAATGGAGAAATGTAATGGAGATGGTGTAAGAAATTAAAGTACCTCTGCTGCGAAAATAAGGACCAAGCAGAAAACTCTTATCTCATGTGAGAAGATAGTGAGGTAGCTCACGATTAGAATAAATGTGATAGCCTAATTGGGAAGACAATGTTTGTTTATACCAAGTCATTAAGGCTATTATTCAGAATCTTATGATGCTTGGGACACATACAGCAGCATGCTTCTAGGGACACTTAAGTAATCCAACAATTATATCCCCATAAACAAACGAACACACAAAAAAAAATATTTTTGGAGTTTTTGATATATATTAAAAAAGATAAAAGAAAAAGAAAAAAAAATAAAAAATTAGCAAGAAAAAAATAAGACTTAGAAAGAGAAAAAAAAAACTTTGGAAAAATTTGGTAACCGAACCCGAACGTTCGGTTGGTTTTGGTTGAGAAAAGTTTTGAAAAACCGAACCCGAGCGTTCGGTTGGTTTCGGTTTTGTAAAATTTTGAAAAACCGAACCCGAGCGTTCGGTTGGTTTCGGTTTAAGAAAATTTTGAAAACCGAACCTGAGCGTTCGGTTGGTTTCGGTTTAAGAAAATTTTGAAAACCGAACCCGAGCGTTCGGTTGGTTTCGGTTTAAGAAAATTTTGAAAAACCGAACCCGAGCGTTCGGTTGGTTTCGGTTTAAGAAAATTTTGAAAAACCGAACCCGAACCTTCGGTAGGTTTCGGTTTTGAAAAATTTTAGAAAACCAAGGAATTTAGGCTTGCAATCAGAAAATACTTTTGTCAATAAGATAAACAACTTTATACATGAAATTTACAACCAAGAAAACTACCTTTGTGGTGATGAGCGAGTCAGATGATTTAACCGAACCTGAACGTTCGGTCAATTTCGCTTCTTACGTTTGAGGTTGAGAGGTAGTTTGAGGTACTGACTCTGATTCCATCATACCTAGCCCTTGTAAAATTCTGTTGAATGATGCTTCAGGAAGAGCTTTGGTAAAGACGCCAGCCAGTTGATCTGTGGTTCTTACGAAATGAACTTCGACGTTTCCATCTTCCACATGATCTTTGATGAAGTGATACCTCAGTGCTATGTGTTTGGTTTTAGAGTGTTGCACTGGGTTATGACAAATCCTAATTGCACTTTCAGAGTCACAATATAGTGGGATCTTCTTCATATTGAGCCCATAATCTCGAAGTTGACTCTGGATCCAAATCACTTGAGAGGTGCAGGATGCAGCGGCTATGTATTCGGCTTCGGCAGTAGACAACGACACGCACGTTTGTTTCTTTGATTGCCAGCTAACCAACTTCCCGTCAAGGAATTGACAGCTGCCAGTGGTGCTTTTTCTGTCGAGTCCACATCCTCCAAGGTTTGCATCTGAGTAGGCTTGAACGAAAAAGCCTGAGTTGGAAGGATACCATAGACCTAAGGAGGCAGTTCGCTTGAGATATCGTAGAATGTTCTTCACTGCAAGCATGTGAGGTTCGCGTGGGTTTGCCTGAAATCTAGCACAGTAACACACAGAAAATATGATCTCAGGCCTGCTAGCAGTAAGATACATCAGTGAGCCTATCATTTGACGATAGATCGTGATATCAACAGCCGGTTTGTCTAGGGATGGAGTTAGCTTGGTGCCGAATGCCATTGGGACTTTGACTTTGGAATCTCCCATCATACCAAACTTTGCTAGGAGAGTCTTCGTGTAAGCTTCCTGATTGATAAAGATGCCTTCGGGTCCCTGTCTAATATTTAAGCCAAGAAAAAAGTTAATAGGACCCATTGAGCTCATTTCAAATTTAGTCTCCATCAGCTTTCTGAATTCAGCTGTTAGGCTGGGATTCGTTCAGCCAAAGATGATATCACCGACATAAATTTGAACGATCATAAGGTGGTTACCTTCCTTTTTGCGAAAGAAGGTTGGGTCAACCGAACCTTGTTTGAATTTAGACATCTTTAAGAATTTAGTTAGCGTTTCATACCAGGCTCTCGGAGCTTGTTTGAGTCCATACACAACTTTATCCAGAATGTAGCAATGATTGGGATACTTTTCGTTCACGAAACCGGGAGGTTGCTCCACGTACACTGTTTCTTCGAGTTCTCCATTAAGAAATGCACACTTGACGTCCATTTGGAAAACTTCAAAGTTTTTGTGGGCAGCATAAGCAAGAAATATTCTTACAGATTCCAGCCTAGCTACAGGAGCGAAAGTCTCTTCATAATCAATCCCTTCCTCCTGACAATATCCTTTTACTACCAGACGAGCTTTGTTCCTTATAACGTTCCCTTCCTTGTCCATTTTATTCCTAAAGACCCATTTGAGACCAACAACCGAGGCATCTAGAGGAGTTGAAATGAGGCGCCAGACTTTGTTCCTTTCAAATTCGTTCAGTTCGTCTTGCATCGCTTGAACCCAATCGGAGTGATCGAGAGCAGTGTTAACTGTCTTCGGTTCAACTTTTGATACGAATGAGTTAAACATGCAAAATTCAACTTTGGAAAATAAGGATGTCTGTTTTGCCTTGAGTTGTGATCGGGTTAGAACCTTTTCAGAAACATCACCAACAACTTGAGAGATAGGATGATCTCTGGTCCATTTGGTAAGAGGAGGGTAGTTTGGATCAAAAGTAGGATCCAGTTCAGCATTGATCATTTTTTCTGGCTCGGATTGGCTTTCGTAGTCGAATGACATATCAGCTTGCTCCCCCTCGATAGATGAGCTTTCTGGAATGCTTTGAGAAACTTGAGGTTCAAAGGTTTCTTGTGGTGTTGGGTGATGAGATTAATACTCAATCTTGAAGATCGATTAGATCTTAAACAGGTGAATAAATATTTAAACAGTAAGAACAAATGTAAAATAAAGAATAACTCAACGATGAATCAAACAGGTTGAATGATTATAAAATAACCCTCAGAAGAGCTCGATAAAGAACATCAATTGTAGAGGGTTGGAGGTTTACAAGAACGATGAAAGAAACTGTAATTCTATCGTAATACTCTTAATCGTTTTTTTAATTATGCATGCAAGCATATACTTATATAGTAACCTAGCAAGCTCACGATATGGATAGGCCCAAAACCGGAATACAAAATTAAATGGACTAACAGCCGAGCCCATTGACGCAATCTTCAAACAAATCTTCAACCCAACAATCTCCCCCTTTGCGTCAATTGGAGCGAGATCTTCACTTGTTGCTTGGGCCTGCAGCTGAAGCAGGTACCTTCTTCTTCACGGTGTTAAACAGACGCGTGATTAGAGCAAGTATTGTCTGTCTAAACCGGATGTACCACTGGATCATGTCGTTGAAGTACTTGACATCATCCGCTGCATTCTCTTTACACCTTCGAATGATCGATAACACATGCTCTAGACAAGCAGTGGTGTAAAGATGTTTGTCAGCTAAAGCGAAGAGACATTTCTGTCCTTCAGCTCTAGTGAACATAACCGAATTACGTCTCGGGTCGATCTTGCCCATCTTCATTTTATTGAGATCACTGGCCGATCCCACAGGAGCTATCTTCGGTTTCTTCTTGAAGAATGTGGCAACCTCCTGATCCATTAGGGCAACCTCCATGATGTAACAGACTAACATCCTTTTGAGATGGTCTATAATGGGACCATATTCGGCTTCATCAGTCAAAAGGATATTATGCAAGACGATCCAATCATGAGGATTTAAATTCGGTAAGTCTGCCAAAGATATAAGGTGTTCAGTTCTCACAGACCCTCGAATCACCTTGAACCGAACGTTTATGAACCTTCCTTCGGTGTAAGGATTTAAGACCCGAACGTTCACTATCTTCTGGGCGCTCCAAGTTTGATACTGAGGACGAGCAGCCTTCAGATAGAATTCGATCAACCCCCTATCCACCTCAGGGTTCGGATGAGGGACTTCAAAAATGTTAGAGAAGGCGTGGAAGATAAACGCCTTTCGAGTCAACGGCATGTCGAACTGCGAATCGACAGAATTATAGCAGTCGAACGAGATCACCGGCTCGAGCCATAAGATGCTAGGAGTATCTATGGCCTCTTTAATCATGCGCTCCCGAGTCCATGCAGGGAAGAGAGTCTTCCTGCTCTCGAGGAGATCGTGGGCTTCCTTTTGCATGCGTTCGGCTTCTTCAGCCTCTCGCGCCACACGATTGACATCATCATCCACATTGCGACTGTTTTTACGTTTCAACATGTCAGCAATGGTTTCATCATCTTCATCTTCATCTTCTTCCTCAGCTATGTGTTTCCCTTTATCCTTCACACCCGAACCCGAAGCTTGAGCAGTCGGATTTGGTTCGGTTGTGTGAGTAGCTTTGGAAGAAGGAGGTGGTTTCGATCCGGACTTTACTTCTCCCCCTTGTTTCGGATCAGACACGAAACTAGGTAAACCTTCGATTTTGCTGAGAAGGTCCAAGGCAGGAGCAAGTTTTTCAGCAAGGGTTCGCCTCACCGAATGGTTTAGAATCGGATCGTGTGCTTCTAGGATGTTAGATAGGGCAGCGTGTACATCCGAAACACATGTCTTGATAACCTCACGTTCGGATCGAAGAGCTTCAAGCTGTTGCTGTGAGTTTGAAAGTTGAGTGCTCTTGACCTTTAGGGCGGTGGTTTTGCTTGCCAGAACGTCCATCAATGAGTTTTCAGCTGCGAGATCCTCTTGAAGCTTAGCGAGGCGCTCATCGATGGAGGCACGAAGGGCCAAGTTGTCGTCGCTTATGGTTTGGCGAAGAGTAGCGAACGAGGTCAACTCCGTTGATATGAACTTTGCCAATTGCTGAACAATCGGTTCCAAAGTTGTCTTGGCGGCGTCAGCGCTTTCCTGTAGGGACTGCAACAGGGTAGAAGCGTCTGAGAATAGTTTATCAACTTTTTCGGTCGCAGCCTCACATGCTTTTGTGGAGGCGTCTATGGCGGCAGTGGCTGAAGCTACCGAATCATGCTGAGCCCTGGAGAAGGCATCAACAATCTTCTGAAGAGCGGCTTCAGAGAGAGATGATTGAGCGTTTGTGGATGACGCAAGAAGTAGATCAACCTTCTCATTTAGCTCCTTCAGATGTTTCTTTGTCACTGGAGCATCATCCTCTTCGTCACTTTGAACCTGAAACGGACTAAAATAGACCGAATCGAAGGTCATATTTTCACCGCCAAGAAACGGGTTATCTCCATCAGAGGCATGATCTCGGTGGGGGTGGTGAAGCTGGGGTGTGGTGGTTTTGGTAGGTTCAGGTTGAGTGGGTGTGGGGTTAGTTTCGGGTGGTGGTTGAGTATGGGTAGGTTCGGTTGTATGCTGGGTTTCGGTTTGAGGTGGTTCGGTTACGGGTGGTGTTTCGGTTGTAGTGGTATGAACCCCCGTATCAGATACGTTGGTTGTAACCTTTGTAGTGGTTGTGGTGGTATCTGTGAAAATGGGTGGTGGTATAGGGAAAGAGGTTGGAGGAATAGTGGTAGTGGGGGTTATGGTGGGAATGGAAGTAGAGATGGTTTGAGGAGGTGAAGGAACTGGTGAATTATGAAGTTCCATCTCTGGGGTAGGTGAGTGGGGTGGTGTGTTGCCTCTTTGAGGGGTTTCGCCTCCTTGAGAGCCATCCGAACCCGAACTCTCGTTTTCTGAGTCACTCGAAGAGGAAGGGATTATAAGCTTTCGCTTCGGTTGAGTCTTCCTCCTCTTCGGCTGCGGGGACTGAGCAGGTTTCGTTTGTTTCCTCTTCTTAGGAGAAGGACCTTTAGGAGCTTTGGTCACTTGCTTTCCTTTGTCCGCCTTTTTTCCTCTGTTCACCGGTTTGTCAGCATCATGGATGGACTTCAGCATTTCCGGTGTAAGGTCCCTAGGTCCAGTTGCCCTGAACTCCTTGATCGTCCGGATTAGCCTGCTGTCAGAGGGAACGTCGCCATACATTGTCTCCGGAATAGAGCCAATGAACGAGAATTTAGATGCATCAGAGACGATGATCTTCTTGGTATGAAACGTACCGATTGAAGACATCGATGCACCAGCAGCAGTGGGAATATCAAACCTGTCCATTGCCCACTTTGTGATTAGAATCCAGAACCGGGCATACGACACCTCAGAATGTTGTGATGAAGAAGAAAGGCTCTGGATGAGCTGTTGCCAGAGAACCAACCCAAAATCTAAGTTGACCCCGTTGTAAACTGCATACATGATCGACAAGAACAGTCGACTAGCACCGTCGGATCCTGAGCTCCATTCTGATAAGCCCTTGAAGAGGACTGTGAACATGCCGTTCCATTGTGGCGGCAAGCAAGATTTCTTGAACTTTGCGACGGAGGTGAGGACCTCCGTGTACCCCATATTGTAAAACATGTTATACATATGCCTAACCGGAATCGTCTCCGGATTAATTCTCGATGGGTCAGCAGCCAACCCTAGCAGTGTGCAGAAACGCTGTCGAGAAATGGAGGTCTTGTGATCAGCAACCTCGAAGAACACCCGCTCGACTGCTTTGTCATAATGGGCAGTCGCATAAACCTGCGAGAGAGTCGTCATGGGCACAGACTCAATCCGGGAGAGAGCCGGAGCGATTTGGGAGTACTTCAGGCACTTGATGATCGGCGACATGTAGGAGTCGTACGCCAGAGGGTTGAGATCGATCACCAGGCATTGTTGAGGACGAATAGGAAGGATGTGGGAGGTAGCATGGACTGAGGATGATTCCACCATTGTTGAAGGTAGTAGAAGAAGAAGATGAACAGTGAAGCTTTTGGGAGTTTTTGCTCTCTAGAAAATCCGGAAGCAGTAAAAAGGTAAATGAGAGTGTAGACTGCCTTTTATAGTGAGGGAATGGAGAGAGAAAAATCGTTTCAAATCTTCTATGCGATGATCACGTAGGAGAGAGAGTGTCAGATTCCTAGGATCACGCCACCCAACAAGCGCCGTTTCAGAAGAAAACCGTTTCAAATCCTCACGCGCCTTTAAGTGCCAGAGAGAAATCCCTTGAAATTCGCACACGCGTCCATGATGTCAGTAAAAGTATGGGCGTTTCAAATCCACACGCGCCCCATTTTTACCGTCGTTTGAAATTCAATCCTTTTAACTCCCGCCGAGTCAGCAACCTTTCGTCTTATCTTTTAAACGGCATCTTTTGAATTAAATACCCACGTGGATTGTTTTTGACCACAGCTTCATAAATAACCACCAAAGCAATAATACAGCCTGTAGTAATTAGTAACGGAATTTTGGAAAATCAAAGATTTTCGTGCTAAGAGTGTAAAAAAAAAAGGAATAAAGCAACTCTTTTAAGGAATAAATGTGATGTCAATAAAGACACGAAACAAGTGATCTCGGGCATGAATCTCTTCCTTCAAGATCAAGAGAGACCTTAAAGTGTTGATGTGGTTTCCCGTTGAATGACGATCAAACATATATGAATAAATGTTGAAAGGCTTCTTTTAATTAGGCTAAGTAAAGGTGGCTTTCGCTTTGATTCAGCAATTCTAATCTTGAAATAAGAAAGAAAGTGAACAAAGTACCTGTGAGACCGGTGTAGTCTGTTGAACAAGTAGGTAGGAATTAATTTTAAATAGCTTGGAAAAGATAAAATCTCAAAAAAAATTAAAAACTGGATCGCAAGGAAAGAAATGTTATGGTTTTTAACAATTTCATAGGAATCACACAAAAAAAATTGAGATTTCAGTAGGATACATCCGTCAATTCGTTGGTGAACACTTGAGCAAATTAATTGCTCACCGTCAATTCGTTAGGTGTTGAATTTTGGGTTTCACTCAGCTCGTAGTGACACGAAACTAAGATCACAAACACAGATGTTGTGTAACCATAAACCTCAGTGGTAATTTCTGAGAGTCTCAAGGGTTACGTTGATGAAACGAATATAGTGGAGAAAGGTAATGGGGATGGTGTAAGAAATTAAAGTACCTCTGCTGCGAAAATAAGGACCAAGCAGAAAACTCTTATCTCATGTGAGAAGATAGTGAGGTAGCTCACGATTAGAATAAATGTGATAGCCTAATTGGGAATACATGGTTTGTTTATACCAGGTCATTAAGGCGATTATTCAGAATCTTATGAGGCTTGGGACACATACAGCAGCATGCTTCTAGGGACACTTAAGTAATCCAACAATTATATCCCCATAAACGAACGAGCACAAGTGAAATTAAAAGAGAAAAATATTTTTGGAGTTTTTGAAGTAGATAATAATAAATAATAAAAAAAAATAAAATAAGAAAAATTAAAAGAAAAAATAAAAGGTAAAAAGTAAGCAAAGAAAATAAGACTCGAAAAAAAAACTTTGGAAAACTTTGAAAAACCGAACCCGAACGTTCTGTTGAAGTCGGTTGGGAAAAATGTGAAAAACCGAACCCGAGCGTTCGGTTGGTTTCGGTTGAAGAAAATTTTGAAAAACCGAACCCGAGCGTTCGATTGGTTTCGGTTTAAGAAAATTTTGAAAAACCAAACCCGAGCGTTCGGTTGGTTTCGGTTTAAGAAAATTTTGAAAAACCGAACCCGAACCTTCGGTTGGTTTCGGTTAAAGAAAATTTTGAAAAACCGAACCCAAGCGTTCGGTTGGTTTCGGTTTAAGAAAATTTTGAAAAACCGAACCCGAACCTTCGGTTGGTTTCGGTTTAAGAAAATTTTTAAAAACCAATGAATCGAGACAGGTAATCAGAAAATACTTTTAATAATAAGATAAACAACTTTGTACAAGAAAGATACAACCAAGAAAACTACCTTTGTGGTGATGAGCGAGTCAGATGATTTAACCGAACCCGAACGTTCGGTCAGTTTCGCTTCTTACGTTTGAGGTTGAGAGGTAGTTTGAGGTACTGACTCTGATTCCATCATACCTAGCCCTTGCAATATTCTGTTGAATGATGCTTCAGGAAGAGCTTTGGTAAAGACGTCAGCCAGTTGATCAGTGGTTCTTACGAAATGAACTTCGACGTTTCCATCTTCCACGTGATCTTTGATGAAGTGATACCTCAGTGCTATGTGTTTAGTTTTAGAGTGTTGCACTGGGTTATGACAGATCCTAATTGCACTTTCAAAGTCACAATATAGTGGGATCTTCTTCATATTGAGTCCATAGTCTCGAAGTTGACTCTGGATCCAAATCACTTGAGAGGTGCAGGATGCAGCGGCTATGTATTCCGCTTCGGCAGTAGACAACGACACGCACGTTTGTTTCTTGGATTGCCAGCTTACCAACTTCCCGTCAAGGAATTGACAGCCGCCAGTGGTGCTTTTTCTGTCGAGTCCACATCCTCCAAGGTCTGCATCTGAATAGGCTTGAACGAAAAAGCCTGAGTTGGAAGGATACCATAGACCTAAGGAGGCAGTTCGCTTCAGATAGCGTAGAATGTTCTTCACTGCAAGCATGTGAGGTTCACGTGGGTTTGCCTGAAATCTAGCACAGTAACATACAGAGAACATGATGTCAGGCCTGCTAGCAGTAAGATACATTAGTGAGCCTATCATTTGACGATAGAGCGTGATATCAACAGCCGGTTTGTCTAGAGATGGAGTTAGCTTAGTGCCGAATGCCATTGGGACTTTGACTTTGGAGTCTCCCATCATACCAAACTTTACTAGGAGAGTCTTTGTGTAAGCTTCCTGATTGATAAAGATGCCTTCGGGTCCCTGTCTAATATTTAATCCAAGGAAAAAGTTAATAGGACCCATTGAGCTCATTTCAAATTTAGTCTCCATCAGCTTTCTGAATTCAGCTATTAGGCTGGGATTCGTTGAGCCAAAGATGATGTCATCGACATAAATTTGAACTATCATAAGGTGGTTACCTTCCTTTTTGCGAAAGAAGGTTGGGTCAACCGAACCTTGTTTGAATTTAGACATCTTTAAGAATTTAGTTAGCGTTTCATACCAGGCTCTCGGAGCTTGTTTGAGGCCATACACAGCTTTATCCAGAATGTAGCAATGATTTGGATATTTTTCGTTCACAAACCCCGGAGGTTGCTCCACATACATGGTTTCTTCGAGTTCTCCATTAAGAAAAGCACACTTGACGTCCATTTGGAAAACTTCAAAGTTTTTGTGGGCAGCGTAAGCAAGAAAGATTCTTACAGATTCCAGCCTAGCTACAGGAGCGAAAGTCTCTTCATAATCAATGCCTTCTTCCTGACAATATCCCTTTACGACTAGACGAGCCTTGTTCCTTATAACATTCCCTTCCTTGTCCATTTTATTCCTAAAGACCCATTTGAGACCAACAATCGAGGCATCTTGAGGAGTTGGAATCGGGTGCCAGACTTTGTTCCTTTCAAATTCGTTCAGTTCGTCTTGCATTGCTTGAACCCAATCGGAGTGATCGAGAGCAGTGTTAACTGTCTTCGGTTCAACTTTTGATACAAATGAGTTGAACATACAAAACTCAACCTTTGAAAATAAGGATGTCTGCTTTGCCTTGAGTTGTGATCGGGTCAGTACCTTTTCAGAGACATCACCAACCACTTGAGAGATAGGATGATCTCTGGTCCATTTGGTGAGAGGAGGGTAGTTTGGATCAAAGGTGGGATCTAGTTTAGCGTTGATCATTTCTTCTGGCTCAGATTGGCTTCCGTAGTCGAGAGTCATATCAGCTTGCTCCCCCTCGATAGATGAGCTTTCTGGAATGATTGGAGAAACTTGAGGTTCAGAGGTTTCTTGTGGTGCTTGGGATTCAGGCATTGATGCACCTTCGGTTGGAGAAGCACATTCGGTTGTAGTTGGACTTTCGGTAGAAGTAGTAGTGCTTGGCTCCCCCTCGACTGAAGCATCATGGTATGGAGGTTCATCAGAATTTGATCCTCCTTCATTCATTCTCCTGGCAGCTTCTTCGACAATTTGCTTTATGTGGTCTACCTTGTTGTCTGCTGCACCGGCTTCTGAGAGAGTAGCTTTCTCTGGTTCGTCAAATAGCTCCATAAACTTCTCGAATAGATTAGCGATCGAGATTGTGACCTGCCCAGTTTGAGGAAAGATTTCCCCGGTGGTATCTTCTTTGGTCTGTAGCTTTTTGACATAGCTATCGTCAAAGGTCACGTAATATGTTTCTTCGATTTTTCTTGACCGCTTGTTGAGGATTCTGTATGCTTTGGATGTGAGAGAGTAGCCCAGAAAGATTCCCTCGTCGGCTTTGACATCAAACTTGTTGCGGTGCTCTTTAGAGTTAAAGATGAAACACCGTGAGCCGAACACATGGAAAAATTTCACATTGGGCTTCCTGTTGTTGAGAATCTCATAAGGTGTGAGCGTGAATCGCTTGTTGAGATAGGACCTGTTCTGTGTAAAACAAGCAGCAGAAATAGCATCAGCCCAAAAATAAAGAGGTAAGGAAGCGAAACTTAGCATAGTTCGGGCAGCTTCACACAAAGATCGGTTTCGTCTTTCGACAATTCCGTTCTGTTGAGGTGTGTAGGGAGCTGAGAAGTTGTGACTTATTCCCTTTTCTGCTAGAAATTCTTCAAATTCCCTGTTCTTGAATTCCAGACCGTTGTCGCTCCTGATGTTGCGAACGACCTTCTTGAGCTCTACTTCAATCTGCTTGAACAATTTCAGCTTATGAGTCGCTTCAGATTTGAGCTTTAGAAAGAACACCCATGTAAATCGTGAAAAGTCATCAACAATAACAAGAATATACTTGCTACCACCGATGCTTTCGATAGATGATGGACCACACAAATCAATATGTAGTAATTCAAGTGGTTCAACAACTTTTGTGTTAATTATAGATGGATGACTTTGACGACTCTGCTTCCCCATTTCGCATGCAGCACACAAATGATCTCTGTCAAACTTGAGCAGTGGAAGGCCTCGAACATGACCTCCAGTGACAAGTTTGTTAATATCTTTGAAGTTGAGATGAGAGAGTCTTCGGTGCCACAACCAGCTTTCGTCATATTGAGCTTTTGATAACAGGCATATAGCTGGGTTTCCTTTGATGGGTTTAAGATTTAGAGGAAACATTTCACCCTTGCGTTCTGACTTGAGAATTACTTTCTTTGTCTTCTTCTCAATAATTTCAGAACCTTCATCGTCGAATGAGACTTTGAGACCTGTACCTCCAACAAGCTGAGATACACTGATGAGGTTGTGTTGGAGTCCTTCCACATATGCCACCTTCCTTATTGTAAAATCACCATTAGTTATCATTCCGTATCCCTTTATGGTGCCGAAAGAATTGTTTCCAAACTTGACGTTGTCACCATTTGAAAGAGACCTGTATTCCCGGAGCTCCTCTTTCCTCCCTGTCATGTGACGCGAGCAGCCACTATCGATGTACCATTCTTCGTCAAACTGCTCGTCACTTATAACCTGCAAAAATTAAGCAGATTTAGGAACCCAAAGTTTCTTGGGTCCTCGTGAGCTTTTCATGGGAACAGGAATAGTAAGAGAGATGTCAACAAGATATGTTCGTTTTATAAGTGTTGTTTCATCTTTCCTTTTAATGGTAAAAACTTTGATTTTATTAGGATTAGGTGCGTTCGGTTTAGACTCTGGTTTGGATGCATCAACCTTCTGTTTGCCTTTTTGTTCAGCTGACGAATGAGATTTTTGGGAATGAACAGAATGATTTTTAGAGCTAGATGGAGATGAATTGGAAGAATTAGAAGAATTAGATGAATGAGAAGGAATGGACTTAGATTGAGATGACTTCTTGACTGGAGACTCTAGGTGACCCTTTTGCTTTTGATTATTGGTGGGACTGACCTTAGAGTTTTGATCTCTTTTAACTTCAGAATCGAACCTTTGCTTTCGGTTGAAGTAGTTCTCTGAACCGAACCTATGCTTTCGGTTGGAGTCATTCTCAGAGCCGAACCTTTGGTTTCGGTTGGTATTCTCTTCTGAACCGAACCTTGGCTTTCGGGTGTTATTATCTTCTGAATCGAACCGTGGCCTTCGGTTGTTATGGCTCTCATGCTTTTTGACAGGATTGTTCTCAAACTTCAGATTCTTGTCTTGATGTGAGAAATATGCATTCTGGGATTGCCAGAATTGTTTCCTTTCAGAGAGATTTTTCCTGTATCTCTGGTTCCTTTCACGTTTCAGATTCCTCATCTGCTTCGGTTGATGATGAATATTGGCTTTCCTTTTCGGTTTCTCCTTAGCAGGTTCACTTTGAGCTGTGGGAGTTTCACTTTGAACTGAGGAACTAGAAGGACTGTCTTCTTTTGCCGAACTTCCATTCTCTTGAGGAATGTCTTTCGTACCACTAGTACTTGGCACATCAAAATTACCTGGCTTGTTCAGAGGTTCTGGTATGTATCTACCTTTACTAATCCATGAAGTCCTTTCTGACAAGCCTACCGTTTCATCTGCATTATCGATTGGTGCTGACCAGAAGAAATCATCACATCCACCAGCATTGTCTTCGTTTACAATAGCTGTTAGTTCAGCAGTCTGATGTTCGGTTACTCTAGTGACCTTGTACACTTGATTTGGAGTGGTCTGGACCTTTTGATATACAACCGCTTTCTCTACTAAGATCGGGGACTTTTTTTTGGGACAATCGAGCGAACTCCACTAAATTTTCAGAAATTAGATTCTTGTGGTTTTCAGGTTCGTTTTTTACAAATTCTGAGCAGTCAACCGTGTCCTCTACAGAGATTTCACTCATGTTGTCATCCTCATTAAGTTCAGATGCATTTTCAACATCAATTTTGTTTTCTGAGCTCAGGTTGGCGTTTAAAGAGTCAAATTTTTGTATGGTTTCGGTTCTCAGTTTAAGTCTATCATTTTCATCCAAAAGATTTTTAAGCATGTTCTTGTGGTCCTTGGATTTAATGAAAGATTCTATTTTGTCCAGTCCATACATGTAGGTCGGATTGACGTCATCAGATGATATCACACTCTCACAATTATAAGCTTCGGCATCGATTTCATCCTCCTTAAACTCAAGGAAGGGCAAAATCATGCGATGGATCTTTTGGCCTATTTCACAGTCCAAGTGAAGCTGAGTAATATTAGAATAAAGACGTTTTGCAAATAAACAAAAAACATTCCGCTGTTTTAACAACTTTAAATTGTCTCTTTGTAAATAAATGTTTTCGTCTTTTATTTTAACTAATTCAGACTCCTTCAACTCGATCCACATGCGCCGCTCCTCACTCTTCGACGACACCCTGCTTAATTGATCAGTTAGGTTAGAATTGGTGACTCGAGTTTGAGTTAAGCTACTATCTAGATGTGAAATTCTTGTATTAACATTTTTTAGTTCTTTCACATATGAGGATCGTGGTACTTTAAATGAAACAAAAACCGATTGTACCTTCTTGATCAGTTCATCAAGCTCGTTGAACTGCACGCTGAGCGGTTTGGCCGTAAAGCACATGTCCTGCTGCTCCATCGGTTCATCGCTTCCTCCATCAGTGTTGTATCCCCTCATCTGAGATACATCGGACACCATGAAGCACCGTCCTCCACTGCTTTCCTCCTTTGCCACACAAGCCTTTCCATGCGAAGGCTTCCTTACTTCATCGTCTTCTGAGTCGGTTGACCAAACTTCAACTCCACCGAACTCGTCATCAGCAACCGAACCCTGCATAATAAGAGCATTCATGGAAGGGTTAGTGGTAGATTTCTTCTTCCTCATCTCATCAAGCTTTTTCTGTAGCAAAGCTTCCTCATCCTTTTCTTCATCTTTTTCAGCCATCTTCTTAAGGACACAATCCTTAGCATAGTGATTCTTCCCACCACAGTAGTAACAGCTTACTCCAGAATCACCATCTGCTTTCGGTTCCTTCTTGGGCTCTTCAACTTTCGATTCATTATTAACCTTTTCTGAACTGTAACTCCCCTGCCAGTTTCGGTTTTTGTTGCTGGGGAATCTCTTCTTTATGAACCTCTTGGGGTTAGACACCATCATAGCATAATCCTCAGATGTGAGGTCATACTCCTCCAAGTTGAAGTCTTCATCCTCCATCACAGCTTTACTTTTTGACAGGAGGGCCAGAGAACCTAGGCTTGAAACAACGTTCTTTTCCTGCAGCACAATCTTCTCCTGAGACTTGAGAATACCCACCAGTTTTGCCAAAGAATATGATTTAAACTGCTCATGGGCTTTGACTGTTGACATCACTGCTCTCCATTCTGACCTTAGACCATTTAAGAACGTAACCTTCTGCTCGATAAGCTTCCTTTCAATGTCATGTTTGATCATCCTGCTGAGAAGATGATTGAAGCGATCGAACGTCTGGGTCACGGTTTCTTCGGCTCCTTGCCTGAATTCTCCAAACTCAGATAAGAGCAAGGTTTGGATAGAATGTTCGAGATCCTCGTCTGTAGAGTACAGTTCGCGAAGTCTATCCCAAACTTCCTTTGCCATCGTGCATGAGCTGACCAACCTGAAGGTGTCGGACTGAAGGGCGAATCTTATCAATCTTAACGCCTTGATATTACACTGGAATTTATCCTTTTCATCTTGTGCAATATCTTTGACATCCTTCAGCAGATCGTTATACTCCTTTTGAGTTTTAACAATTCTTGACGTTGCAGAATGAGAAAAAGGTCCATTAATGATTGCTTCCCATATGAGGTATCCATTATCCTCAGATCCTATAATGTAGTCTTCAAAGTGATGCGCCCAGACTTCATAATCATGGGTATATAGGATTGGAATCTTCGTCGTCGAACCGATGTTGTTGGAAATATTGATAGGATTTGATTGCGATTCGTCCATTATGATCGAAAAAACCTGTTAAAAGATCAGACTAGTAATAACTCAGATTAGGGCAAAACAATAAATATCAAGATACGTCAATAATGAGATGACGGCTCAATAAATATTAGTAATTGCGGAAAAACCCTAATTGAAACCTTTTCACAGAAAAGATGTGTATCGATTACACAGCCTCCTGCTCTGATACCAATTGATGAGATTAATACTCAATCTTGAAGATCGATTAGATCTTAAACAGGTGAATAAATATTTAAACAGTAAGAACGAATGTAAAATAAAGAATAACTCAACGATGAATCAAACAGGTTGAATGATTATAAAATAACCCTCAGAAGAGCTCGATAAAGAACATCAACTGTAGAGGGTTGGAGGTTTACAAGAACGATGAAAGAAACTGTAAATCTATCGTAATACTCTTAATCGTTTTTTTTAATTATGCATGCAAGCATATACTTATATAGTAACCTAGCAAGCTCACGGTATGGACAGGCCCAAAACCGGAATACAAAATTAAATGGACTAACAGCCGAGCCCATTGACGCAATCTTCAAACGAATCTTCAACCCAACACTGGGTTTTCAGGCGTTGATGCACCTTCGGATGGTGAAGCACTTTCAGTTTGAGAAGTACTTTCGGGAGCAGTTGGAGAGCTTGGCTCCCCCTCAACATGTGAGGTCGGCTAAGTTGATGACGGTTGATCCTCCCCCTCGACTGAAGCATCGTTTGATGGAGGTTTGTCAGAATTCGATCCTCCTTCGTTCATTCTCCTGGCAGCTTCTTCGACAATTTGCTTCATATGGTCTACCTTGTTGTCTGCTGCACCTGCTTCTGAGAGAGTAGCTTTCTCTGGTTCGTCAAATAGCTCCATAAACTTCTCGAATAGATTAGCGATCGAGACTGTGACTTGGCCAGTTTGAGGAAAAATTTCCCCAGCTGTGTCTTCTTTGGCCTGTAGCTTTTTGACATAGCTATCATCAAAAGTCACGTAGTAAGTCTCTTCGATTTTCCTCGAACGCTTGTTTAATACTCTGTATGCTTTGGAAGTGAGAGAGTAGCCCAGAAAGATTCCCTCGTCGGCTTTGACATCGAACTTATTGCGGTGTTCTTTAGAGTTAAAGATGAAACACCGTGAGCCGAACACATGGAAAAATTTCACATTGGGCTTCCTGTTGTTGAGAATCTCATAAGGTGTGAGCGTGAATCGCTTGTTGAGATATGACCTGTTCTGTGTAAAACAAGCAGCAGAAATAGCATCAGCCCAAAAGTAAAGAGGTAAGGAAGCGAAACTTAGCATGGTTTGGGCAGCTTCACACAAAGATCGGTTTCGTCTTTCGACAATTCCGTTCTGTTGAGGTGTGTAGGGAGCTGAGAAGTTGTGACATATTCCCTTTTCTGCCAAAAATTCTTCAAATTCTCTATTTTTGAATTCCAGACCATTGTCGCTCCTGATGTTGCGAACCACCTTCTTCAGTTGTACTTCAATCTGCTTGATGAACACTTTCAGCTTATGAGTCGCTTCAGATTTAAGCTTTAGAAAGAACACCCATGTAAATCGCGAAAAGTCATCAACAATAACAAGAATATACTTGCTACCACCGATGCTTTCGATAGATGATGGACCACACAAATCAATATGAAGTAATTCGAGTGGTTCAACAACTTTAGTGTTAATTATAGATGGATGACTTTGACGACTCTGCTTCCCCATTTCGCATGCAGCACACAAATGATCTCTATAGAACTTGAGCAATGGAAGACCTCGAACATGACCTCCAGTGACAAGTTTGTTGATATCTTTAAAGTTGAGATGAGAGAGTCTTCGGTGCCACAACCAGCTTTCGTCAGATTGTGCTTTTGATAACAGGCATATAGTTGGGTTTCCTTTGATGGGTTTGAGGTTTAGAGGAAACATTTCACCCTTACGCTCCGATTTGAGAATAACTTTCTTTGTCTTCTTCTCAATAATTTCAGAACCCTCATCGTCGAATGAGACTTTGAGACCGGTACCTCCAACAAGCTAAGATACACTGATGAGGTTGTGTTGTAGTCCTTCCACGTATGCCACCTTCCTTATAGTGAAATTGATATGTGCATATTTAGTGTGTATTTAGTATAGTTTTTTATTCATATATTAGCTAAATTATTGCATATTATGGACAAAAGATACTTAAAAGTGTTAAATTATGTTTTTCAGTCCAAATATGAAGCTCGGAAGCAAAAGGAAGCAAGAGAAGCGGTTAGGAGCTCGAGAGTGGAATGAAGAAGGAAAAAACACTAAAAAAAAGCTTCTACTCGTCGAGTCAGATAGCTACTCGACGAGTCCGGTCAAGGAATCAGAAGGATAATGACTCGGGATTCCAGATAGTTATCGCAATACGGGGAATGTGAGAGGGACTCGATGAGTCACCACTTGACTCGACGAGTCGGATCGCTTATTTAAAGATAACTCCACAGATCGATGAAGGGGAGTTCTGGGACGATTCAAAAGTATCTTGCTACGATTGAGAAGCCTGAAAAACCCTAGAAGACGACGAAGGAAGCTAGAATTCAATTCCGGAGAGTAATTAAGGCAAAATTTCATCATTCCATTTATTCTTTTGTTTATTCATCATGACTAAGCAATTTGACTTTGATTGTTTGCTGTTATTTACTTTAATTATGAGCTAAAACCTTTAGACTTCTGTTTGGGGATACAAAGTTGACAATATGGTTTGATTGATTGGTAGGATTAATTTTAAGTTGGTGAATTTTTGTTATTTTAGCTTGCTAAAGAACCTTGTGTGTGAATTATAATTAATTTTCTGTTAATAGGAAGATAATTGATTAGCATGAACATCTATTGATTATTGTCCTCATATGATATATTGTGACCACATAGTTATATTTCTAGGATTAATGAATATGAAACTAGAATTAATAAGAAAATTAAGTAAATTCATGTGCAAGCTTGTAAGATGACTATCAAACAAGAGGTTAATTAAAAAGACTAAATTAGTTAACTATTGCAAGTCTAACTTAACCCGAATAATTAATCTAGTAAATATAATTAAATTAAGCAATTGGCCACTGTTTGAGTTAGTTTATTTGCTAAGGATTAGGGTAGTGAACATGAACCTAATCACTTGAATCGGTAACCAACGAAAGAATTAATCCATTGCACTATTACCTTAAAAATCAACCATAGAGTTAACCAAGTTGAACTAAACAGAAGTTTCTTTCCAATTATTGAATCTAGTGAATTCGTTATTTTCTAGCTTTAAATTAGTAATAATTAGTAAGTTTCTAGTCTTGTAAAACTAGAGAACAACCCCTGCTTTTTAATTAACTTAGATTAAATTAGTTTTTAGTTTAATTTGTCGTTCCCTGTGTTCGATACCCTGCTTATTTAGCTATACCACAATTGATAGGTTCACTGCCTTTTGTGTGTTATTTGATAAGTAAAAGTAGGTTTAAAACTAGTGGGTTTTACACACATCAGAAATCACCATTGGTAATCATTCCGTATCCCTTTATGGTGCCGAAGGAGTTGTTTCCAAACTTGACGTTGCCACCATTTGTAAGAGACCTGTATTCCCTGAGCTCTTCTTTCCTCCCTGTCATGTGACGCGAGCAGCCACTATCGATGTACCATTCTTTATCAAACTGCTCGTCACTTATAACCTGCAAAAATTAAGCAGATTTAGGAACCCAAAGTTTCTTGGGTCCACGTGAGCCTTTCACAGGTACAGGAATAATAAGAGAGATGTCAACAAGATATGTTCGTTTTATTAGTGTTGTTTCATCTTTCCTTTTGATGGTAAAAACTTTGATTTTATTAGGATTAGGTGCGTTTGGTTTAGACTCTGGTTTGGATGCAGAAACCTTCTGTTTGCCTTTTTGTTCAGCTGACGAATGAGATTTTTGAGAATGAACAGAATGAACTTTAGAGCGAGATGGAGATGAATTGGAAGAATTAGAAGAATTAGATGAGTGAGATTGAGAGGGCTTAGATTGAGATGACTTCTTGGCTGCAGACTCTAGGTGGCCTTTTTGCTTTTGATCATTGGTGGGACTGACCTTAGAGTTTTGATCTCTTTTGATTTCAGAACCGAACCTTTGCTTTCGGTTGGTTTCGTTCTCTGAACCGAACCTTTGCTTTCGGTTGGAGTCATCCTCAGAACCGAACCTTTTCTTTCGGTTGTAGTGGCTCTCGTGTTTTTTAACAGGATTATTCTGAAACTTTAGATTCTTGTCTTGATTCCTCATCTGCTTCGGTTGATGATGGATGTTGGCTTTCATTTTCGGTTTCTCTTTGGCTGGTTCACTTTGAACTGTGGAAGTTTCACTTTGAACTGAGGAACTAAAGGGAATGTCTTCTTTTACCGAACTTCCATTTTCTTGAGGAATGTCTTTCGTACCACTGGTACTTGGCACATCGAAATTATCTGGCTTGTTCAAGGGTTCTGGTACGTATCTACCTTTACTTTTCCATGAGGTCCTTTCTGATAAGCCTACCGTTTCATCTGCATTATCGATTGGAGCTGACCAGAAGAACTCATCGCAGCCATCAGCATTGTCTTCGTTTACAATTGTTGTGAGTTCAGCAGTCTGATGTTCGGTTACTCCTGTGACCTTGTACACTTGATTTGGAGTTGTCCTAACCTTTTGATATACAACGACTTTCTCTGCTAAGATCGGGGACTTTTGTTGGGACAATCGAGCGAACTCCACTGAATTTTCTGAAATTAGATTCTTGTGGTTTTCAGGTTCGCTTTTCACAAATTCTGAGCAGTCAACCGTGTCCTCTACAGAAATTTCACTCATATTGTCATCCTCATTAAGCTCAGATGCATTTTCAACATCAATTTTGTTTTCTGAGCTCAAGTTGGCGTTTAAAGAGTCAAATTTTTGTATGGTTTCGGTTCTCAGTTTAAGTCTATCATTTTCATCCAAAAGGTTTTTAAGCATGTCCTTATGGTCCTTGGATTTAATGAAAGATTCTATTTTGTCCAGTCCATACATATAGGTCGGATTGACGTCATCAGATGATATCACACTCTCACAATTATAAGCTTCAACATCAATTTCATCCTCCTTAAACTCAAGGAAGGGCAAAATCATGCGATGAATCTTTTGTCCTATTTCACAATCCAAGTGAAGCTGAGTAATATTAGTGTAAAGACGTTTTGCAATCAAACAAAAAACATTTCGCTGTTTTAACAACTTTAAATTGTCTCTTTGTAAATAAATGTTTTCATCTTTTATTTTGACTAATTCTGACTCCTTCAACTCGATCCACATGCGTCGTTCCTCACTCTTCGAAGACACCCTGCTTAATTAATCAGTTAGGTTAGAATTGGTGACTCGAGTTTGAGTTAAACTACTATCTAGATGAGAGATTCGTGAATTAACACTTTTTAGTTCTTTTTCATATGAGCATTGTGGTACTTTAAATGAAACAAAAACCGATTGTACCTTCTTGATCAGTTCATCGAGCTCGTTGAACTGCACGCTGAGCGGTTTGGCTGTAAAGCACATATCCTGCTGCTCCTTCGGTTCATTGCTTCCACCATCATTGTTGTATCCCCTCATCTGAGATACTTCAGACACCATCAAGCACCTTCCTCCACTGCTCTCCTCTTTTGCCACACAAGCCTTTCCATGAGAAGGCTTCCTCACTTCATCGTCTTCAGAGTCGGTTGACCAAACTTCCACACCACCGAACTCGTCATCAGTAACCGAACCCTGCACAATTAGAGCTTTCATGGAAGGGTTAGCGGTAGATTTCTTCTTCCTTATCTCATCAAGCTTTTTCTGCAGCAAAGCTTCCTCATCCTTTTCAACCATCTTTTTGAGGACACAATCCTTTGCATAGTGGTTTTTCCCTCCACAGTAGTAACAGCTTACTCCAGAATCACCGTCTGCCTTCGGTTCCTTCTTAGACTCTTCAACCTTCGTTTCATCTTTAACCTTTTCTAAACTATAACTCCCTTGCCAGTTTCGGTTTTTGTTGCTGGGGAATCTCTTCTTAATGAACCTCTTGGGGTTAGACACCATCATAGCATAATCCTCAGACGTGAGGTCATACTCCTCCAAGTTGAGGTCTTCGTCCTCCATCACAGCTTTACTTTTTGACAAGAGGGCTAGCGAACCTAGGCTTGAGACAGCATTCTTCTCCTGCAACACAATCTTCTCCTGAGACTTGAGAATGCCCACCAGTTTCGCCAAGGAATATGATTTAAATTGCTCATGGGCTTTAACTGTAGACACCACTGCTCTCCACTCTGATCTTAGACCATTTAAAAACGTAACCTTCTGCTTAATAAGCTTTCTTTCGATGTCATGTTTGATCATCTTGCTGAGAAGATGATTGAAGCGATCGAACGTTTGGGTCACAGTTTCTTCGGCTCCTTGCCTGAATTCTCCAAACTCAGACAAGAGTAAGGTTTGGATAGAGTGTTCAAGATCCTCGTCTGTAGAGTACAATTCACGAACCAAATTTCCTTTGCCTTCGTGCATGAGCTTACCAACCTGAAAGTGTCGGACTGAAGGGCGAATCTGATCAATCTTAACGCCTTGATATTGCACTGGAATTTATCTTTTTCATCTTGCGCAATATCTTTAACATCCTTCAGTAGATCATTATACTCCTTTTGAGTTTTAATAATCCTTGAAGTTGCAGAGTGAGAAAATGGTCCATTAATAATTGCTTCCCAGATGAGGTATCCATTATCCTCAGATCCTATAACATAATCTTCGAAGTGATGCGCCCAGACTTCATAATCGTGGGTGTATAGGATGGGAATCTTCGTTGTTGATCCAATGCTGTTTGAAATGTTGATGGGATTCGATTGCAACTCGTCCATAATGATCGAATAACCTGTTCAAAGATCAGACTTGTAATAAATCAAATTAGGGCAAAACAATAAATATCAAGATACGTCAATAATGAGATGACGGCTCAATAAATATCAGTAATTGCGGAAAACCCTAATTGAAACCTTTTTCACAGAAAAGAAGTGTATCGATTACACAGCCTCCTGCTCTGATACCAATTGATAAGATTAAAACTTAATCTTGAAGATCGATTAGATCTTAAACAGGTAAATAAAGATTAAACAACAAGAACACGGAAACAATAACAACTCAAGAATGAATCAAACGTGTCGAATGATTATAAAACAACCCTCAGAAGAGCTCGACAAAGAACATCAACTGTAGAGGGTTAGAAGGTTTACAGGAACGATAAAGAAAATCAAAGTTATCGTAATTCTCTCTATTGTATTCTAGATCGTTAACCTAATATGCATGCAAGCATATTCTTATATAATAAACCTAACAGGCTCACGGTTGGACAGGCCCAAACCGGAGTACAAAATAATTGGACTAATAACCGAGCCCAATGACGCAATACTTAAACGAATCTGCAACCCAACACATTTTATCATCTATAGCCTTAGGGCTTGTTTAAAGAATTAACAAAGGGGTATGGATTGAAAACTTACGTTAAATTAGGGTGTTATAAATGAAAATAGGTTGAAAGACTAAGGGTTTAAACCATAAAGAACCCTCATAAATGAGTTTTCACCAAGAAATCAATTCCAAATGGGGTTTACGGTTGAAATTCAATGCAATAAATGGGGTTTACGGTTTTATGATTAATTCAATTATGGCTTACGGTTTGGTATTGATTCCAAATTGGAGTTTTCGTTTGTCAAATCCGACACAAACTCAAGGTCCATTAAGGACCGAAAACCCAATGCCTAAAGCCCATTATGAACCGTGAACTACTTCTATATATTTAGTTCCAACCGTGAACCCAATTCATTTCCCACTTTTCACACCGTAAACACTTCCATTTTGCTCTCAACTATCATCCGAGAACCTTCATAAATTCATAATATTTTGCCTAGATCTTCAAGCATCCACCAAGAACAAGTATCCACCAAGAACAACAAGAACATTTATTCAAATCTTCAAACCTTCAAGCCTCCACCAAGAACACACCGTAAACCCATCAAGTCAACTGAAAACTCAATTTTTCCAACTATGAACCCATTTCAACATTTCCAATTAATTCCAAATAACTATTGTACGTCTTTCTTACATAATTAAAGTGTTGCCTAATACTCTAATTATTATTTACAACATTATTTAATTTATTATTTAAATTAATATCTTATTAATTTAAATACGACGTCGGGGATAATTATTTTTAGGATACGACTGTTGTCACGTAATCAAATCCGAGGACTACCGTTAGCACTTTGCGACTCATTCGAGCACACACATTTGAGGTGAGTTCATACCCCCATATTTTTCCAAACTTTTTCAATGTTTTTAAGGGGGGAATACAAGTAAAACACAAGTAATCTTGTGTTTAAAAATATAATTTTGCGTATTATATTTGCTTACCGTTAACATGCATTTGAACGTGAAACTTATTAAATACGGAGAACATTATGACTACTAGACTTAGAAACAATTTACAAAACATGTTAAGACACAACTATTTATGAGCACAGATTTTAACACGGAAAACAAACTTATAAACTATATTAAGTTTAGTTTATGGAACGAACGTACTGCTTTTACAAATTTACATGTTATTAACAAAAAGGGTTTTCATTGTATTATTCGTGAATTCGTTGAGGGAATAAATTTGTGAGAGACATTTTCGAGTACTTACCTAAGTACCTAGGGAAGTCTAACCTTATGAACTAGAGTCTCCTGGAGGGAGAGCGTGAGTTTGTGTATAGATTTATACGGGACTGACAATCCCGCACCCTGACTATTAACTACAGTCGTTATGGGTGACAAACGTCATTAACATTAACGACGTCCGAAGAACGCCGTAGGGTTTAACGTCCATCAATATGGTCATAAGAACTCACATGGATATAGCATGGCCTCGTTCATGTAATAATATACTTAACTAACATTCATCAGGGTTAGTAATTATGTGATTACTTAGTATATACATCAGGGTGATATGAAATTAACATCCGACATGCAGTGGGATGCATGACTTCCGCCTCATTTCCTGTTCCTTGTTTGGTTGTGGTCTTAGGGCCGAATCACCCAATCGACTGTCTGTTCGATCTAGATTTCTATAACTCGTATGTACTAAGTGATCACATGAGGGTATTAACATCACTTCCAGTTTACAGAACAAACACGTTTTCGGTTAGTTTTATTTAATAATAAAGCTAGACTTTAACAACTTAAGTATGGGGAAATACTTGTACTTTTCGGCTTTGGAACATTTAAATCAACAACTCACTATTATGGAAAATATAGGATTTTCCAGGATAAACATCGTTATTTTACAAGCAAACTGTTTACCATTAACTTACGAACAATCATTGTTAATTCTATAATTCCTTAGTTTATACATCAAGGTTGTGTATGAAGGATATCCGATAGGCAATGGAATGTGTGGTTTCCGCCTCATTTCCTATTCCTTGTTTGGTTGTGGGTTTAGGGCAGGTCCACACAATTAACTATCCGTTCGATCTTGGTTTATATATATAGTCAGTATAAACTAAGTGGTCATAAAAGAAACTGGTATTATCATATTCTTATTAAAAAAATATAGAATTTTTTAAGGAACACTTCAAAGGACTATTACAGTTAACTCTGTAAGTACTTAGTGAATACGTTAGGGTTATATACAATGAGAATCCGACATGTAGTGGAATGTGTGGCTTTCTGCCTCATTTTTTGTTCCTTGTTTGGTTGTGGGCTTGGGGCAGAACCAAACAATCGATTGTCTGTTCGATCTAGATTGTATATAACTTGTATATAATAAGTACTTGTAGAAGGAACTGTTACGAGTCATTTCACTTATCATTTATTACATTAGAAAATATAGGATTTTCTGGAGAAACACAGCATGTTTTACAAAGAACAAATAACCTATTTTCTAAAACAAAACGGTTATAAACTCACCAACTTTAATGTTGACACTCTTTCAAAGACACTTGTATTCTCAGGACACTAGTAGACAGGTATACACACAGGTTCCTAGAAGACAGAGCATAGTAGCTTCAAGTCCTTACTTTTCTATTTACTTTTGTAGTCAGTCATATATGATTTGAATACAATGTAAACATTTTAATATCAAAACAATGGTTGTTATTGCTTTGATTACTATTATTCAATTATTGTGATACTGTACATGACGTCCTCCGCCCCCGAATGTTTCCGCCGTTCCGGTTTGGGGGTATGACAGATTGGTATCAAAGCATTGTTTATAGTGAACTCGATATATCAACCCATAAAAGATATACAACTATAAATACAATGGGACCGAAGTGCTCTGACTAAAAGTATACTTTTAAAATATAAATATTTTATGAGAAGTATACGAACAAGCAGACATACTAGAACAAGTATCACAAGCAGAACAAAACATAAGTATTTATATGGTCCAACCTAGGCAGTTATGTAATCATATCTGGGATAAATATAACCTGATCAACTTTATTTATTTGAGATACGAACAACATGTGTTTGGGAGTGATAGTGGTGTTGCAATGAGTCTAAAACTTACCAACCCCGTATCCAAAGGATCTCTAGAACAAAACATGAAGTTAAAATACTATAGGAGTATTTTATGGTACTATAAGATAACGACAAGTCTGAAAACTTACCAAGTCCATATACCAAGAAACTTTAGAATCAGTCGTACAATTAATATAATATAGGAGTATTTTAGGCACTATAACTAACTTATGTGAAAACTAAAAGACCTTTACTGGAAGGTCTATGATTGCGAAGTGTATGCTTCCAGGGTTATATATGATTGGGATCTTATAGACTTAAAATTTGTGATCTTCGCTCTACTACCTATTCCTTGTTTGGTTGTGGTTTTAGAGTAGGATCACTTATTCAAAGGTCTATTTGATCTTGGTTATATACAACTTGCATGCACTTCATGGTTATTGGAGGACCCAGTTTGGATCACTAAAAACTTCAAAAGAAATGTTTTACTCAATCTCATAAGATTCCTTAGAAATTCCCATTCTCGCACGAACAACCTAGATAGATACAGCCACTCCACTACCACAGTCCATAAAAGAGTCAAGGAGGAACAAGAAAGAATTCATAAGGAGGATTCCGAGAGGAGATCAGACTGTTGAGTTATGGGCATTCTAACACTCCTAAGTGTACATGCAACCCTAAATACCTTGGATCTATGTTTTCTCTATTATACATGCAAATAAGAACTTCCAAGGTATTATCCTAATCTAGCATACAAAAACACTGAATGTAACAAGATAGAATACTTACCTCTTGATGTAGAAAGTCTTCATGAAGCTTGAGTGCCTAGCCCCAATAGTGTGGAAGCCTCAAATGGAATCACAATCACCAAAACACTTAGAATAACTTGAGAGAATTCTACAACTCATGAAATCGGCTAGCCCTTTTACTACACACCCTAGTGGCCGATTTTGGTCAAGAATAAGATGCTTATATAGTTAGGGTTACACCATGTAAACCCTAATTGACATGGCCTTTCATTTCCATGATCCATGGGTACAAATACACCATGGAGCATCCATGGACCATCCTATGGGTTTTAGCCCAACTTGATTATCCATGGAGCATTAGCCCACTATACAAGTATGGATGATTTACACAATCAACCCATATATTTAATTAGTCTTCTTTTGATCACTTAATTAATCCTAGATTAATTATTGATCAATACTAATTAAATAATTCTATTATTCTTATTATTAATATACTAGAACTTATAATATATTAATAACCATAAGTGTCTTATTTCTCTCATTATAGTCTATCCAAGTGCATGATGGTATGCAACCCAAATGGACCATGCCGGGTCGGGTCAAGTCTTACCAATTATAGTTATGGACTTAGACATTAATCCAACAGTCTCCCACTTGGATAAGTCTAAAACTATTATTGCGTATGACTTCAGGAACCAACTGGCAATCGTAGCTCTCAAAAGCTTATGTCGAACTCTGACCTTGTAGATGAACTCTGACCTTTGTCAATGACTTGTCCATTAGATAAGGGATCATATATTCCTCCATTCTAGATATCGTATGGACTGAGACATGGATTATAATCATTCTCTTTTTCCATTTGTTGTTTCCCGATTTACGATTTATGACGACTGACTAATTGAACAAATCAAATCAGTCCTGGCCCGGCCGAGCACTTCTATTTGTCATCATCAAATCATCGAGGGGCCCACAGATATCGCTTTTATCCCGAAGGTAAAAGGAACGGCTAAACTTCGACTCATATGGCTTGTTCTACTACTTGTTGAATCATACACAAAGGCACGTTTTATAGCATCGAGTTACCAAATGCGTTTTCGTGCAATCAATGTACTATCAACTCATAGTAACAACTCATATCTCTAGGTTTGAAGAATATAAGATATTATCGTCTCATGATCACTCGTGATAAAATCCATGAAGTGATTCCAATGAGCGCGGGTTGAATCCAATACTCAAAACTTATGAGCACTCATGAGTGTTGTAGCCCTTTGTCCAACACCTTAGACCTCTACAAGCCAACCCATGACAGTCTTAATTCATATCTACTTCCAACATATGACCGACTGTGGATGGTTTGAATAACTTAGTCATTCCGGAAGAATAACCTAGTTTATTCGGGAAGTCAAAACATGCAAAGTGAAACACAATAATAATTGAATCCAATATGGTATCAAAACCTATGAACATAAATAAAACACATTTTATTTATCACCATATGATTACACATTATTCATTGTATACTGTTTCAGCTATCAACTTTATTCTTGAATTTAAAACAATAGTTGTCCCATGCTCCAAGCATGTACACTATGTTTTCTAAACACTAGTCATGCCATACACCAAGTATGCATACTATATTTGTCTATGATCTTTACTTAATGAACTAGATCAATTGAACATAACTTCAATGATTCTCTTTTCACAGTCCCAAATCCTTACTGCAAATGCAAGAATTCCAAATTCATGCCATTTACTGAAATCTGTTAGATTCTAAACTTATATGCATTGATTATCTTGTAATGATTATGCACAAAGTCATAAAGACTTGACAACAAACATTACAGAGCATTCCAAAGGAGATCAGCTCCTTGGAAACAACCTTCTTGCATTAAGTTTCCTTAATCTTACACAGATTGAAATTTCTAACTTTGAAACATTTCCAGATTCCATTTTGACTATCACTTCTGAACAAGAGTTGCCTCCTTACAGATTATGTCAATATGGTCCTTCCAGAATTATCACTATACTTCCAATTGTCCTTGAGCAACCAATCTTTGGTAAACCTTAGATTGTCCACGACAATTGTTTAATCCTTTTAGTCATATCCAGTTCTAAACCTTTTCCCTTCTTAATGCCCCAGGCATTTGGAAAATTTTAGAAAGGATGAATATAGCACATGTAATCGATCCTATATCCGAAGCATATGGGACACGATTCATGATGTCTCACATAAAGACAAAACCAGTCTTTTGCTATAACATTTCCATTTCTATTTGCCAAGTTCTCATAATTCAGATTATGAAAAGGGATGCCGTAATCATAATCGAATTTTAGAACGCAAATAATGGACCCATATACAGAATTTCCTTCTGTTGCGCCATTCCAGCATGAAATTCATATATATATCCTTGACTAAATGATTAAAACCTCACGATCTAAGCTTATAGATTTGAGATGAAGTATAATTTCCTCTCCCTTAATTATAGCAAAACAACTCTTTCCCAATTGAAAACTTTTGTTTTTCTATAATTAACATTGCTAACTTGCAATACTTATCATAATTATCATGCTCCCACTAACATGATGATTATTAGCATAACACTTATGCTCCCACTAGCTTTGACATGTACTCAGAAATCAACTGACTTCCTTACCAAAGTTCATATTTCTGATACTAGATTGTTTTGATAAAACTTTATCAAAATCATACACCTTCCCTTAGATAGCACACTTGTGTGTCTAAACAATTATGAAGAGGTATGCCGTAATCATAATGGTTAGACCTTTTTGCCATTTCTCACAAGTCCAGGTTAGTGTGCCGATAAACCACACACGCTCCACTAACGACTTTGAGAATGCAAACATCACAATTGCTATCTAGCTAAAATCTACTTAGTGAAAGTGTTTCCTCACCATCATTTTCATGAATCGAAGAGAAACCTTATGACACTTAGATTTAATGGTGTATGTGTTCTTATCCATGTGAATTGTCAAAACCATAGTCACAAGACAAGGATAATGACAAATCCAAACTCATATGGACTGAACCCAATCTTAATTTCTTGCCACCTGGCAGCTCAAGGGCCTACCATTGCTTCCAAGTTGTTGTGCAACAAATTGAGAACTCTAAGAACTCATATGAAAAGCCAACTTTACTGGAATGGGCACAGAATATGTCAACACGATAGGTTATAAACCTCAAGTCGTGTGCTAGTAAAGAACTTCAGGTTTTATTCTTGATTAGTTCTTGAGACTTTCAAGACCTTTAAGACTCCCACTGTCCTCTTGACCTATAAGACTCCCTTGTCAAACATCCAAGAGACAGTGTGGATTCTAATCAAGACAAACACTTCACACATTTGGCCTAAGTTGGTCTTTGTTTTATCCAAAACATCACAACTTACCAATTTCAAATGTACAAGAGTAGAAAACTTTTACTCTTACATTTGACAAGTGTTTTAAACCTTCTTTAAGACATGTCACTCAAGTTACAATCTTGGAGTATGACTCTAAGACTTGTATTGGAACAAAGTATGACTCATCTTCTTGATTTAAACATTTCAACAATTCAAGATCCCTTCTTCTTAGTCATAAGAATGCACTAAGACTTCCTTAGAGAACTAATTTTGATATGGTTTCTTAATCATTAAGATGATCACAAAACTGATACTAAAGTACTCTCCCATCTTTTCAGATTTGAGAAACTTCTATCCTTCTGCCTAATTTGATTCTTCTTATTTGCCCTGCCATACATTGGAACCTTTTTCCAATGTCTCATAATTACACTTATGCTTGTAAGTATAACCATATTTACTGAACTTAAGAAAATCATGACGAATAGTCTTATCAATCTTTTGTGATGGACTTAATCAGTGCACAAGAATGTGTACTCGATCCCTTAGTCCATTACTTGACTCACACATCCATGCGAATAAGTAATTAGTCTTAATTTTTCCAATACTTGAAAGTTCTCATTCATCATGCTTTACAACTTCCATGATTCCAAGTTCCGGTCCACTTGAAACTTGGGTGATGAGAATCTTTCCTTATTTGGTAAATTTAGACATTACCACAAATGAAAGAATCAATTTCATATTTCCACTCTTGCTATTAATGGAAGCATATAAGCAACAATTTTTCCTCAAATGGCATTGTAAGGATATTTTAAAATAAATAAAATCAAAAATTTTTCTTTTATTTTAAAACTTTGCGGAAAAACTTATCCTTCCAATCCATATGAAAACTTGTTGTTATCTATTCCTAAGCAATATCCCATAACTCCTAAGAAGTAGCTCAAGAATCCGATCTTCAAACTATGCGATAGAAATCCATCTATGAGATCAGATTCAGCATATTCTTTCTTTAAGTTTCTTCACTTTTCTTTGATTCTTAAACATCACCATGTGACCCAGTCACATCATGTATAAAGAATCTCAGAATAGAAACTTAATAGAGTTAGGTAGTGGACTTTACCTGAAGTAGAGTCAAACTTATTGACTTTAACATCCTTAGGTAAATTTGGCAGCTTCGCAACCAATGCCCCTTCCTTTGGCAATATAAACATATGGACCCTTTGATAATGGTACATGAGACTATCACAGACTTAGCTTTCTCTTTACCATTTGGTCAACCGAGTTGACTATGGCCGATCCCTTTCCATTTGAAGGAGAATGCTTTACTAGATATCCAATGTCATCATTGTCAATGTCCATAAAGTTTTAGGAAGTTGATCTTAGCAAATAGATAAGATCATTAAGGGTCTTGTCATAGTCTGTTTCATAGGTGTCCCAAAGGAACTCACTATGTGACTTAGAAAGTGATTGAACCACCAACTTTCTCAAGACTTTGACACCCAACTCTCCCGGTTTGTCAATATGTGACTACATCTCCAAGATGTGATCACACCTAGACCTTGCCTTGCCAATAGGGCTTGAGTGACCTTAAACTTTTCAAGAACTTGTGGGTTGGAAAGAATAATTGGAGGAGGAGAAAGAAGTATGATATCCATGGGACATCATCTTCATTAGGAAAGCTTGTTTCAAGAGACTTGGGAAGATCATTAATGTCTGAACCAGACATGTTTTGGGAGACATTCAAGATAGTTGATTTAAAGTCCTTAATATGACACCCAATATGAAATATTAAGGCTAGGACCCAACAAAGTATTTTATAACTTAGAAGAGGTATGCCGTAATCTAAGCTATAAAATATTTGAAGGTAGGTGAATGACGATTCACCAATTTCCACCAAGATAAACGAAATGTATTATTAGGTTTTAATTGGTTTTGAAACTCCTAGATCTTTGAGATTCATTGAACTGTTCAAAGGCATGTTTCAATCTCGAGTGTGCCCTTCAGGTTTTGTGACTGGGATGCCGAGGATCACAAAACAAGGTGTGAAGTAACCATGCAAATTACTTGGTACCCTTAAGTGTTTACCCCTTAATCGATGTGCCGGTTAACCACACATGCTCCATCGATACTATGATAAACATTAAGTTACCCTTTGCCTACCTTGTTAAATACGCGTTAGTGTGCCGGTTAACCACACACACTCCACTAACCGACTTAAACAAATTGCAAAGTGTAATTTCATGGATTAGCACCTTATTCACTTTTTCCTAAGTAACTAAGATTGGGTATTATTAAGAGTTTAGTTACTTAGTATTTATCATTAATACTTTTAATGAAGGGAGAATTATAGTCTTGTCAAACCCGTTCGGCTAACGACCCTCCACCGGTCAAGCAAGCGGTGGGTGAGAGTGGACACCCATTAAGTTGCCATTTTATAGGCAACAACCTTATACCCACCTTATAGACCGGCTTCGTGAATGAGGCGTACTAGCGGTAAGACTGACTTTACTCTTATACATATATATATTATTAACTTATAATATTATAAAGTATAAGGGTTGAATTTTAACTTTTAAAATTCTAAGGGCTAACTTGGAATTAAAGTATTCATAAGTGAAAACTTTCAAATTCCAAAACTTGAGGGCAAGTTTTGAAACTATTCAAAACTAATTAATTCCATAACTTATGTGTTTAAACTAATAAAAGAATTAACTTTTCTTTATTTTATAACTTATGGATTTAATTATGGTTACATATTTATTCTTTAATGAAGTGACTCTTGAACTTCCATAACTTGAGGACAAGTTATGGAGTCATAAAAAATTATTCAATGACACAAGACTCTTCATTTTGTAACCATTGCCAACTTTTATGAGTTTTATGAGTCTTTAATGTGACTCTTCATGTAACTTGAGGACAAGTTACACAAACACATTTTATACTCAACTCTTAGATTAAAATGGATTGAAAACAACTATTTCAATTAACTTTTCTATTAATCTAAGCAACTCATAAGTACAAGATAATTCAAATCAAACTTTTTCATGTAATTAGTCTAAACCTTAAACTAATACAAAACATGAATCTATTGACAATTATATTTGAAAATGGATTAGCATGAACATTACCACATCAAAAAACAAGTTTATAAGTTCAAAAACAACTTAGGGTAATGTTCCTAGTCCATTTCTAGCCAAAAAACTCGAAAATATGTTGTCTGGGGGTCCAACTCGTCGAGTGCATGAACCAACTCAGCGAGTTGGATCGAATTGATCACATTTTAGGCATGGACTCGCCGAGTCTGATGATCAGACAACAACAAATTCGTTTTTTTTTTTCAGCTTCTATTGCAGGTATAACAAGAAAACAAGCCTAGGCTCTGATACCACTGTTGGGTTATGGGCATTCTAACACTCCTAAGTGTACATGCAACCCTAAATACCTTGGATCTATGTTTTCTCTATTATACATGCAAATAAGAACTTCCAAGGTATTATCCTAATCTAGCATACAAAAACACTGAATGTAACAAGATAGAATACTTACCTCTTGATGTAGAAAGTCATCATGAAGCTTGAGTGCCTAGCCCCAATAGTGTGGAAGCCTCAAATGGAATCACAATCACCAAAACACTTAGAATAACTTGAGAGAATTCTACAACTCATGAAATCGGCTAGCCCTTTTACTACACACCCTAGTGGCCAATTTTGGTCAAGAATAAGATGCTTATATAGTTAGGGTTACACCATGTAAACCCTAATTGACATGGCCTTTCATTTCCATGATCCATGGGTACAAATACACCATGGAGCATCCATGGACCATCCTATGGGTTTTAGCCCAACTTGATTATCCATGGAGCATTAGCCCACTATACAAGTATGGATGATTTACACAATCAACCCATATATTTAATTAGTCTTCTTTTGATCACTTAATTAATCCTAGATTAATTCTTGATCAATACTAATTAAATAATCTTATTATTCTTATTATTAATATACTAGAACTTATAATATATTAATAACCATAAGTGTCTTATTTCTCTCATTATAGTCTATCCAAGTGCATGATGGTATGCAACCCAAATGGACCATGCCGAGTCGGGTCAAGTCTTACCAATTATAGTTATGGACTTAGACATTAATCCAACACAGACAAGGGGTAAAGAACTAAAGAAATCATTGAGGACCTTTACCCAATCAGGAGCAGGCATGAGAGGCTCGCTCAAACGTTCGGAGTCAGACTTTCCATCATGAAGTGATGGAGATTAGTGATAAAACTCAAAGCATGACCTAGCAAGGATTCAACACACCTATTGAGAACAAGAACACCATAGGAAGGTCCAGAGACAACAAATATCCACAGTTGAAACCAGGGCAATCATAACTAGGACAGAGAACATAGGAAACCACTCACGAGGCGTGCTAGGTGGTAGAGTACCCTATACGTCACACTAATAATTAACTAACTGATATAACCACGTGAGTTAGTGATTACACTACTCACATTATGTGTTAGCCTTACCGCCTCTTTCATAACAACTAGTAATAGTAAACTAGGTCACAAAACTTCACTAAGAAGGTGGTCATTATAAAAAATTCATAGTTCTATTATACATAGACCTCTGTTATGAATTGCTTTCAAAAGTTAGATCATGATACAATCAGAACTAAGATAACTTTGATTCAAATAACACTCGACTTGTAACCACCACTAAAGACTTACTCTCGTCTTATCTTTTAAACCGTATAACAGAAAGATACCTCCCCGTAGACTCATTGGGTGCGTTCATACCAGCACTAATGCACCGGATTCCATCAGAACTCCGTGGTAAGTGTGCTTGAGCAAAAGTAGTACCAGGAGAAGTAAACTTAACACTCGTCCGATACCTATTTTCTACCCATTACCATTAACATATCATAAGGGTGTAGGCCAAAACGTTAAGAATCGTACCACAAAGCGTGAAATTCATATGTACATATAAATAGGTTAAGTACAACTAGCAACCACCACAGCTATTTACGAACTCGTTTCACATCATGCAACATAATCATGTCTTCACATGGAAATAACCGGCCAACCGATGAAACCGCGATTCTACATATAGACTTTACCACATTCCAAGCTGCCATGACAGCTGTCATGGCACAATTCAACGCTAACAACCCAAACAAAAATAGAAACAGTGTCGACAATTCAAACCATAGTAACAACCAAGGGAAACCAACAAGTGTCTACCTATAATGATACCCCAACCTGCAAACCTAAGAGCAAGAAACGAAAGTCTTGGAACAAAAAGGAGCGTAAATTATCTCAAAGGCTTGCCAAGAGACAACAACCTGTGGTAGCCCCTGCGGCCACAACATCTGTCACCTCTATAGCCACAACATTTGTCTCTCCGTTACCAGCCAGTCGTTATGCTGGAACACTACCGAAGTGTAACTACCATCACAAGGGAGTATGTAGGGAGTTGCATTGTAATGGGTGCAATAATAGGGGACACTGCCCGTGTCTATAGAACCCGGCCCAACACATCACTTCCACTACCAACGCTGGTACGAGCCAAGTATGGCATGCATTTGGTGAGACTGGTCATCTCAATAGAGATTGCCCAACAGAAAGGAACGATGGAGGTACGGGAAGAGTTTAACATTAGCACATATCGAAACAACGAGGAACACTCCTGGGATTTTTGGTACCTCTCTAAACAATAATACTTACAACTTAAATTCTTACTAAGACTAGTATCAATTAAAAAGTAAACAAATTGCTTCCTCATCTGAACAAAGCACATCGCTTATACGAAAACTAAGTACCATACAGGTAAGCTGTGATGGATTAGTGTAAACATTAGGGTCATATATAATTAACATTACAGGCTTAGAGTGCGTGATTCCGCCTTATTTCCTATTCCTTGTCTGGTTGTGGATTTAAGGCAGAATCACTCAATCGACTGTCTTCTCCGGCTTAATTATATATGAATTGTAGAGGCAAAGCGATCATAGATGGACCAAGTGTGGATCATAGCATGAAGTATCATAACTATCTATCAGAACACTCTTACTGCTAGTATTTATTTAGCGTAGTACAAAACGTTCACAATAATAATAACAAGGATAAAACTGAAAGCACAAGGAACGTACACATAGGATGCACTATCGCCCTAACGAACACTCCTTCTGAATTAACTTAACACATGTGTCAACAAGAAATTTTGATATCGTCAGCTGACATGGATTGGCTTGGTCCTCACCATAACAATCGCATAAGTTACCAAAATGACCCCTCGCCTTAACTGACCGACTAACGAAACTTCCGTCACTCATAACGACAAACTAGATACGAACCTCAGAATCGTCTCTCGCTTCAAACCTCCGAAGTACTCATGCGAGGAGTATTATATCCTTATAAAACCGTCCCGGAGTATTCCCCGCAGACCTTTTGGGAATACCACGTGTGCAGCAAGTCAAGTTCAGGCACAGAGGCTAGGGACAAATACAGTTAACCTATCACTGTTAAGTGTATAACGTGAGGGTGGTAAATAATTAAGATTATATGGACCTAGGATGTGTGTTTCCGCTCTACCTCCTATTTCTTGTTTAATTGTGGACTTGGGGCAGAGTCACCCATCCGACCGTCTTATCAATCTTAATTATATACGACATGTATACACGAGGCGATGATAAATGACCAGGTATTAGTCCTACCATGAACTTCAGGTCAAAAGTTGCCCATGACTACGAGTAGACATCCTACCAGTTAGATGAACATAGACAAGTAAATCGAACCCATACACTCCCTACCAATCGAAACAACATAAGTAATAGTGAATATCCGCTGGAATGCCAAGCGAGGATAAAATTCACTTGGGAACAAGAAAATCATATGGAATAGAAGTACCTACCTCTCTCCCTAGTTCATGACTAACCACTTAGGATTCGAATTTTGGGACGAAATTCCCCGAACGGGGGGATGATGTCACAACTCGAAATTTTTAGATCAAGTAAAGCCTAAACTCTAACCAAGTACAAGTGAACTTGCATTGCAATTCTTGTTGCATTTTATCATCTATAGCCTTAGGGCTTGTTTAAAGAATTAACAAAGGGGTATGGATTGAAGACATACGTTAAATTAGGATGTTATAAATGAAAATAGGCTGAAAGACAAAGGGTTTAAACCATAAATAACCCTCATAAATGAGTTTTCATCAATTCCAAATGGGGTTTACGGTTCAAATTCAATGCAATAAATGGGGTTTACGGTTTTATGATTAATTCAATTATGGCTTACGGTTTGGTATTGATTCCAAGTTGGAGTTTTCGTTTGTCAAATCCGAAAACACAAAGTCAAGGTCCATTAAGGATCGAAAACCCAATGCCTAAAGCCCATTATGAACCGTGAACTACTTCTATATATTTAGTTCCAACCGTGAACCCAATTCATTCCCACTTTTCACACTGTAAACACTTCCATTTTGCTCTCAACTATCATCCGAGAACCTTCATAAATACATAAGATTTTGCCCAGATCTTCAAGCATCCACCAAGAACAACAAGAACATTTATTACTTCAAACCTTCAAGCCTCCACCAAGAACACACCGTAAACCCATCAAGTCAACTGAAAACTCAATTTTTCCAACTGTGAACCCATTTCAACATTTCCAATTAATTCCAAATAATTATTGTAAGTCTTTCTTACATAATTAAAGTGTTGCCTAATACTTTAATTATTAATTACAACATTATTTAATTTATTATTTAAATTAATATCTTATTAATTTAAATATGACGTCGGGGATAATTATTTTTAGGATACGACTGTTGTCACGTAATTTAATCTGAGGATTACCGTTAGATTTTTTTTTATAACACCCAAAATTCAAGCCAAAGTTAAACTTTTCCAAAACACTTAAACCATTTAATATTACATAGTTTGTTTTCAAATTACTAATTATCAGAGTATCCCAGTACCAAATCATAAAAATCATAACAGCAGGAGAAGCGGTGCGATCATGCCTTCGCCTTCCCGCGATCACCAGAGGTACCTGAAACAACAACTGAAATCGTAAGCCCGAAAGCTTAGTGAGTTACCCCAAAATACCAACCTCCTAACCATATCATATAATCATCTAAGCAAACAACATGCATAATGAGCCTTCAGCCTGACTGGACCGCCTCGCAGGCCTTCAGTCTATCTGGACCGCTCTCCGAGCCTTCAGTACGTCTGGACCGCCTCACATGGCCTACAGCCTATCCGGACGGTCTAACTAGCATACCCTCCTGGGTCTGTAGTATATCTGGAACACGCTGAGTATGTTGGCCTTCAGCACAAATAAGGACCGCCTCAACCCAACCCCCAATCAAACAAACATGTGCATATACATATCATCTGATATCATAATAACAGTCAAACCGATCTAGCAGATCAAATATCATAGCAACATCCTATAACTAGGACATCGACCTATCCAGGTCACTAAGCATAATCATGACATCATCCTAACTACCAGGATGCAAAACAGTAAACATATCATGTATTAATCCGGATACAAACCATAAAGGGCCGACCTTGGTGCCTTAGACCCTATTGATATAGTAAGGATAACTCACCTCACAATGTCGCACTGAAAATGATAGGCTCAAACTCTCAAATCACCAACACGAACTCCACCACCTATAGTTATCATAAAACCTTTTTCCATAAATCTCCAAATAACCAAAATACCATCAGAAGTCAACTGGTTAACTCTTGGTCAAAGTCAAAGTCCACAGTCCATGTTGACTCGACTCGTCGAGTCCTTCCTAAACTCGAGAAGTCGTGAAATCCGTGATTGGCTTGTCGAGTTCCCTTTTAACTCGCCGAGTTCCTACGTGTCCAAGAATTAGGAGAAACGCTAGCCGACTCGTCGAGTCTTCGAACGACTCGTCGAGTTCAAGGAAATCTTCAACGGACTCGCCGAGTTTGTTCATTAACTCGACAAGTTCATGTCCATCCTCATATGACTCGCCAAGTTGGCTATGCAACTCGCCGATTCCTTGCAAACCTTCATCCATACAGACACTTTCTAAGCCATGCCAAGGTTCCAGATTACAAATCCAAGCTTCTAAGGCATGCTCCTCACATAAAGTTGCAAACTTTACACGCATGCAAGGCCCTAAAGACTCTAAATGACCAATCTAAGCTTCTAATGGAACTTTACACCTTAGGAGAGTCTCATCCTTGCAAGAGCTGGAAACTTTAAGGACTTATGATTCAAAAGAGGTTCAGATCTGAAGTTTCAACTTCAGATCTAGCTCCCATACCAAAATCCCTTTATGAATAACTAAAAGAAGCCCTAGTTTTCCCATATGAATGATTCTATAAGAAAATAGGTTAAGGTAACAGCTTATTACCTTCAAGACGTGCCCCAAACTGAAGTAGACTCTGGATCCACACAAAATCCTTGATGCTAGCCTCCTTATCTACAAGTTTCCTTCATAAAAGTCACTTCTCAAAGCTCCAAAACACTCTCCAAGCTCTCACTCACGAAAATTAGGGTTTCTAGCTCTCAAGGGGTGATAGAGGACAGTGGGAGGTGCTAATGGTCCAATATATAGGGTGAAAAAACCCTGAAACTTAGGGTTTCCACTGCCAGCTCCTACTCATCGAGTCCCCCATGCCGTCTCGACGAGTCATTCATTTATTGACGTGTACTGGCCCGTTGCTACTCGACGAGTCATAGCGTCAACTCGTAGAGTAGACCTTAAACATGAAATCTAAATGGAAAATTAATGATACCTGGCGGTTGGGATGTTACACTTTGCGACTCAACCGAGCACACACATTCGAGGTGAGTTCATACCCCCATATTTTTCCAAGCTTTTTCAATGTTTTTAAAGGGGGGGGATACAAGTAAAACACAAGTAATATTGTGTTTAAAAATATAATTTTTCTTATTATATTTTCTTACCGTTAACATGCATTTGAACGTGAAACTTATTAAATATGGCAAACATTATGACTACTAGATTTACAAACAATTTACAAAACATGTTAAGACACAACTATTTTACGAGCATAGATTTTAACACGGAAAAACAAACTTATAAACTATATTAAGTTTAGTTTATGGAACGAACGTACTACTTTTACAAATTTACATGTTATTAACAAAAATGGTTTTCATTGTATTATTCATGAATTCGTTAAGGGAACAAATTTGTGAGAGACGTTTTCGAGTACTTACCTAAGTACCTAAGGAAGTCTAACCTTATGAAATAGAGTCTTCTGGAGGGAGAGCATGAGTTTGTGTATAGATCTATACGAGACTGACAATCTCGCGTCCTGACTATTAGCTACAGTCATTGTGGGTGACAAATATCATTAACATTAATGACGTAAGGCACATTTATTAGGTGGTTAATGACTCGATAGTTATCATAGATCAATGGAGCATGTGTGGTTAACCGGCACATTGATTAGGTTGTTAATGAGTCGAGAGTGCCAAGCTAGTTTGCATGGTTATTCACACCTTGTTTGTGATCCTCGGTATCCCAGTCAGAAACTTGAAAGGCATAATCGAGATTAAACATGCCATTGAAAAGTTCAATGAATCTCAAAAGATCTAGGAATTTCATTTAAAACCTAATTCATTTAAAATTTCGTTTTCGTGATGGAATTGGTAAATCGTCATTTACCTACCTTGAAATAATTTACAATTGGATTACAACATCCCTCTTTCAAATTGTGAATTATTGTATTGGGTCCTAGGCTCCTAGCCTTGATATTTCATTTGGGTGTTATATCAAGGATTAAATCAACTAACTTTAATTTCTCCTTTTATAGATGTCTAATTTTGACAACTATGGTCTTCCTCAATCCTTTGAAAAAAGCTTTCCATTCGAAGATGATATTTCACATGTCGATGAAGGTGGAAGATCATTCCCTTTTTCGTGCAAAGGTGGAACTAAAAATCATACTTCTCTTCCTCCACCTCCTCTAGTAATTCTCCCTGACCCATAATTTCGTCAACTTGGAAAGTTCAAGCCGACTCAAGCCCTATTGGCAAGCAAACAACAATATGGAAGGTATGTGTGTGCACACGTCTTGAAGATGAAGTCACACATAGATAGACTAGGGATGTTTGCTGTCATTTTTTCTGAGGAAGTTGGCTGTTGACTTGGTTCTTCAATCACTTCCTGAGTCGTATAGTCAGTTTGTTAAAGAATAATATGTGGCAGATCACGTCGTGACCCTCATAGATCTGACATATTTGCTAATTGCTGCTGAATTGGCAATGATTTAGTGCACTGATAAAGCAATTTTGAATGGAAGATCTACCTCCCAAACTTCCATGGACATTGACAATGGTGACATTGGAAGTCCATAAAAGTTTTCTCTTCCCAATGGAAAGGGATCAAGGTCAAACCGTTTGATCGAATAGTAAAGAGAAATATTGAGTCTAAGATAGTACCATGTACCAATCCGAAAGAGTCTATTTGTTTCTATTTCCAAGAGAAGGGGCATTGGATACGAAGCTTTCGTATCTACCTGAAAGATCACAAGGATAGTAAAGTCAAACTGTATGACTCTACTTCAGGTAAATCCACTATATAACTCATTTAAGTTCCTATTTATAGATTCTTAATACATGATGTGATAAGATTACATTTTGATGTTTTATAGGATAGAAGAAAAGGAAGGAAGCGTAAAGAAGAAGCAAACTAAATTTGATCGTGAAGAAATGGATTTCAATCACATGGTTCGATGATCAGATTTTTGAGCTGCTGCTTAGGAGTTATGATAGATTGCTTAGGAATATTTAGAAACATAGGTTTCATATGTATTTTCATTGTACGGACAAGTTTTCCACATTTTTTATAAATAAAGAAAAATTTTGATTTTGGAACTAAATTTGATTCTTGGTTATATCGTTTGTGGTAGTGTCATAATTTACCAAATGAGGAAGGATTCTCATCACCCAACTTTCAATTGGATAGAAACTTGGAATCATGCGAATTGTATTGTGTGATGAATGAGAATTTTCATCTTTGGTAAATTAAGACTAATTCCTTATTCACATATATATCTGAGTCAAGTGAGAGACTAAAGGATATAGTGCACATTGATGTGTACAAGTCAGATCCACAACAAAAAATGATAAAGGCTATTCGTCATGATTTACTAATGGTTCAGTAAATATGGTTATGCTTACAAGTTTAAGTATAATTCTAATACCTTGAAAAGTTTCAAAGTATAGCAGAACGAATAAGAATAATCAATTAGGCAGAAAGATAAAATTTTCTCCGATCTAAAAGGAAAAGAGAGTACTTTGATATCGTGTTTTATGATCATCCTAATGATTATGGAACCATGTCACAATTAATCCTCTAAGTACACCTTAGTCCATTTGTATGGCTAAGAAGAGGGATCAAGAATTGTTGAAATGGTTAAAATCAAAAGGATGAGTCATGCTTCGTTCCAAAATCAAGTCTTAGAGTTATACTCTAGTTACTCCAAGTTGTACCTTGAGTAACATGTTCTAAGTAGGTTTATCACACCTCATGAAATGTGGGGAAGAAATATTTCTTACTCTTGCACATTTGAAATTGGTAACTATGGTGTTTTGGCTAAAACAAAGACCAAGACCAATTACATGAAGTGTTATCTTGATAAGAATCCACACTAACTCTTGAATATTTGCTTGTTGAAGAAATGTTCTTTAACAGAGAATCTTATATGTCAAGAGGTCAATGGGAGTCTTAAATGTTCTTGAATAGTTTCAAGAACTAATCAAGAATAAACCTTTTAGTAATCACTAGCACGCGACTTGAGGTTAATAACCTATCGTGTTGACATATTCTTATTTTTGTGCCTATTCCAGTTAAATTGACTATGCATGTGAGTTCTATGAGTTCTCATTTGATTGCATAAGACAAAGCACCTTGATCAATGAAAGTACATTGATCAGTGTGGGTGAGCTGGTCAATAACTTGGAAGCAATGGTAGGCCCTTTTGCTACCAGATGGCAAGAAATTAAGAATAAGCAAGTTCAGTCCATAAGAGTTTGGATTTTTCATGAACCTTGTTTTATGATAGTGGTTGGAAATGACAAATTCACATGGATAGGAACACATATACCATGAAATCTAAATGGTAAGAGGTTTCTCTCTACTTCATGAAAATGATTGTGAGGAAACACTTTCACTAGTAGATTTTAAAGGATTAGAGTTAGCAGTTGTGGTAATTGCGTTCTCAAATTTGAGTATGATTACGACATCCTTTTTATAGTTCAAATTGCGAGAAATGGCAAATAGTTTGAACATTTGGGACTTATCGCTATAAGTTCTGAAAAGTTTTAGACACACACACACACATAAGCTGTTTAATGAATGGTATATGAGCTTGAGAAGTCTAGATGAAGACTTATCGAAGCACCACGTAACAGAAATATGAACTTTGGTAAGAAAGTCAATAAGTATTGTTTTCTAGAAGTCCAACTGATTTTTAGGATACATGTCAAAGCTAGTGGGAGCGTAATTGTTATGTTGGCAAGAACATAATTATTATGTTAGTGGGAGCGTGATTATTATGTTAAGTGTTGCAAGTTAGCAATGTTGTTTATAGGAAAGAACGTTTTAATTTGCAAAGGTGCAGAGTTTGAAAAGTTGTTTCACTATAGAAGGATTTAAGGGAGAGGGCAATCATACTTCATTTCGAATCTAAAAGCTTAGATTGAAATTTTAATGGGACTTAGTCATGGATATATATATATATATATATATGAATTTAATGTTGAAATGTTTCAACATAGGAAATTCTATATATGGAAATATTATAGCAAGAGATTGGTCTAGTATCATGTCTTTATGTACGACATTATGAATTGTATCCCATACGCTTCAGGTATAGGATCGATTGCATATGCTATTGTTAGGCGTGTCAGACCTAACAAATAAAGGGGTACGATATACTCCAAAAGAATCCCACTATATTGCACTAAAAGGGTAGTACAAGGCAAGCAGGTTCGATCCACAGAGACACGGGATAATTAGTCTATACCTCTTTGCGCAAGGTACTATGGTCACCAACAGTAAAGAGAGGGGGTTTAGAATAAAATAATTAAAACAAACACTTAAAAACACAAATAATCAACTAAAAGAGTGAATTAAATTCAGGAATGGTAAGGACTCCAACCTCATGTATGACAACTTAGCAATGTGAATCAAAGTTGACAAGACATTTGCTTAATTCTATCTATGTTGGTACTTGAAAGTGTTAACAAGCTCTAACACTTCCCATTAATTAGCCAAAACAAGCTCTTTGATTAACCCTAACCTTACTAACCTAATCTAAACACGCTCTTAGAGTTAGGTTGAAAGATTGCATTAAACTTTATGTGAATGTTCCCAACAACACCCAATACTCCTCACAAGCTCGGGAGCGTAAGAGTATGTGAATAAGATTTACACTAAATTCATTCAATGAAAATCAGTTTAATTCTTGTTACTTGTTCAATTTCACAAAACAATTACGGATTTTGTAAAAGAGATAACTTGAATGACCTAACCCTGATTCAAATGGCTAATAAGAATCACAATTAGAATCAAACATTCGATTAAATCAAAATCAAATTCACTAGATAGAAACTAAAAGCAAACATCAAGTCATATGATTGAAATCATAACTAAGAAGTCAAGACATGAAGTTGGAGAAACTAGGGTTCTAGCCACACATGGCTAGAACAAGATCACAAGAATAAAAGATGGAAATAATGTGCAATTACAACTTACAAATAAGAGAAATAATGTTTCCAAATGATAAATGATCAAATCCTTGCAAAAACCTTTGAAATCCCCTCTCAAAATATGCTCTAATATGTTGTGTGTGTGTAAAAATGGCCCTTAACCCGTAATATGAAAGATAGGAAAAACTGCCAAAAGTTGGTTTCTGGGTCGAACACGGCCCGTGTTGGACATAGAGTAAATCTGACACGGCCTGTGTTCAGCATGGTCAATAGCTCACATTTTGGTCAACACAGCCCGTGTTGGACATAGAGTAAATCTGACACGACCCGTGTTCCTCTCTGACTCCAAATCCAAACTTGATTTTTCCAACTTTTTCGTTCTTCGCCCGATCATCCCGAAATCTTCACCAATGCTTCCAGACACTTCCTAAGGCGCGCTCCAACCACCAGTTTACCTGAAAAAGACATGAAAATGTGCAAATAAGGTTGTTCTAGAGACTAACATGAATATGATGAAATGCAAGAAAAAGGAAGAATAATTGTGCTAAATAGATGCATGAAATGGGACTAAAAGGTGTGCAAAAAGGTGCACAAATTGCACCTAACGGCTATAATATTCTATGCTCTGATTTTCCAAATGCCTAACGCATTAAGAGGGAAAAAAGGACCAGAACTTGATATGGCTAAAGTTGTTAAACAACGCTCGAGGAAAATCTAAGGTTTACCGAAGATTGGTTGCTTGTGGACAGTTGGAAGTGTAGTAATGGAAGGACCATATTGACTTTATTATGAATAGATATGATTCTATTAAGAATGAATTGTCATACGGCAAATATGGAAATGGTTCCATAATGGGAGTTGGATATTAAGAATCTATGTGTAGGTTAGAAACTTTTATGCAAGAAGGATGTTCAAGGAATGTACCTTGAATGCGAGACTTCATCTCCATGGAATTGTTCTGTAACAAGTGTCTAGTGGAATGTTTTGTAATATCATTAGAAAAGTCTCTGTGACTTTGGTGCCTTGACATTACAAAAGGAACATTGCATGTAAGTTTAGATTTAACAAGATTCTCGTAGTGGCAAAAATTTGGTATTGCTACACTAAGAATTTGAAATTGTGAAATGAACACCATTGGAAATGTGTTCAATTGATCTATTTCACAAATTAAGGACCATAGATAAACATAGAGTGCATGCTTGGAGCATGGGATGATTATTGTTTTAATTCAAGTATTAAGTTGATTGTTCGAAACATTATACAATGAATAAGGTCCAATCAATATGGTTATTAAATAATAAGTGTTTTATTTATATTCAAAAGTTTTGAGACCATATTGGATTAGTTTGTTCTCTTGTTTCATTCGCATGTTTTACTTCCTGAATAATAAGATTATTCAAACATCCACAATCAATCATACTTTGGAAGTAAGTAATGAGGTAAGACTGTCATGAATTCGACTGTAACACCGTAAATTTCAAAACAAAATTTTCAAATTTTATAAAGCATAATTCCCTTAATACTCATAAAAACACCCATCATGTTTAAAATTTAATCCAAGTTATACAAAAATCCCAAGATCACATAATCATAACATCCCATGCGTGTGTACTGATCAAGTCGGCGCCTTCCCACGTCGTCACTAGTACCTGAAACAAATAACACCAAACACTGTAAGCACAAAGCTTAGTGAGTTCCCCAAAATACCACACATAACACATATTAGCCACTCGAGGCTATAACTCTGTGGGTCCGTGCACCCAAACTCTGTGAACCCTCAGGTTCTAACTCTGTAAACATGCACAGCAAAAATCACATAGAAATAATGTAGTACAACACATACATAACATACATAGCATACAAATACTCTGTCACATAACTCTGGTTACCTACTCAAGGTAAAGTATAGTGAGAAGACTCACCTCGTGTATCTCGCTAACTCGCAAATCCCGGAAATCACTCGTGCTCGATCCCTCGAGCTATAATCCTCCTATAACACAATATATATCTCTAATTAACACTTTCACAACTAAGGTTGACTTCCTCTATCAAGTCAACATTGGTCAACACTGGTCAACGGTCAACTTTGACCGGACTCGGCGAGTGCATCGAAGCGACTCGGCGAGTCTACACGCGTTCACTGACTCCCTCGGATCCTCTCCTGGCATGTCGAGTACTTCCCTGACTCGACGAGTTCCACCTGGCATGAATCGTGGGGCCACCACGACTCAACTCGCCGAGTCTCAAGAACAACTCGACGAGTTCCAGCTTGACTCAGTCCACTAGTCAACCCTTTCCGACTCTCCCTGACTCACTGAGTCAACCCTTAACTCGGCAAGACCACTCGCAGAGTGGTTAAGGACAATCTTCATGCTACTCGCCGAGTCTGTTCTTCGGACTCGGCTAGTCTACACCATGCATGAACTCAAACTCACTCCTGAGGTCAGATCCGCTCCAAAAACCCATAGATCCAGTCCTTCCAAGCACATATACCACGTAAAGTTTCAATCTTGGTGCTCATGCAAAGGTCTAAAGGCCTTATTTGATGATGTGGTCTCTAGAATGCCATTCTAGGCTCATGGCCTCCATTAACACCCATAAAGCTCGAGGGAAAAGGGTCTCTGGACCTCTTTGGGTCCAGATCTAAAGTACCAACACCAAAAGAGGCCAATTACTCCATGGATCTTTCCACAAAGAAACCCTAACTCTAAGATTTTGTCACACCCCGAAAATCAAAGGCGGAAACATTTCCGGGGTTGACTCCAAGTTGAGTATCAAATCCAATGTACATAGTAATCACAGTAAACAACCATTACGTTACATATATTTGAAAGTTTACATTTGGTTTAAAAGTAAATTGTACAAGAGTTATACATATATCATATGAACAAAACGAGACGAGTCTTCCACGCACTTCGTCTTCACCAAAAGAGATCACCGGGTACCTGTCTAATGTGGACCTGAGAATACAAGCGGTTTGAAAATCAGCATAAAGCTGGTGAGTTCATAAGCAGTTTTGTTTTGTGAAAATGTATCGGTTTCCTTTAGTTTTCCGAAAAGGTTTGTTATCCAAGAAAATCCCATATTTTCTTATGTTAAACAGTTTAGTTATCCTTCATTACAGTTCAATTATGCGTTATATGTTAATCCCAGGAAAATCCCATATTTTCCTAAATGCAAGATTGATTGAATAACACAGAGTATAGTTTAATACACAAACTATATATTGAAAATCATGGGATTACTATCCCGAAGTAGCTATAAAATACTTTGATATACGTGAACTGTAAATGGAAAGTAGTTTGAAAACCATAGGACTATCATCCCGAACTAGATACAAGATAGTTTGATATACTTGAAAATATAGATTGAAAACCATGGGACTACTATCCCGGACTAGTTATAGATTCAAAACCATGGGATTATCATCTCGTACTAGATATAGTTTCAAAACCATGGGATTACTATCCCGTACAAGATATAGATTGAAATCATGGGACTATCATCCCGTACTAGATATAAGATATATACATACTGAAAACCATGGGAATAACATCCCGCACTAGATACAAGTTCGATAGACTGAAAACCATGGGACTACCATCCCGGACTAGATACATGATAGTTTGATAAAACCATGGGATTACTATCCCGAACTAGATATAGATTCTAAAACCAAAGCCGTGAATAAACTTATATTAATACGTATTGTGAGTCGGGTAACCATGATGATACGACAACGAGACCTCCTTGATGTTTGTCAGACGTCGGATGATATCCAGAATTTGTCACCCCAGGCGTGCCCGCCTAACTGTAGCTAGCAGTTAAGGTGTGGGATTGTCAGTCCCGACTAGATCTATTCACAAATTCCTCGCTCTCCCTCCAGGAGACTCTAGTTACACTTCCGGGGAGGATTTACTGATCATCCATAAAGGGTAGTGACTAACTCACAAACTAGTACTAAGCTATTCACAGGGTTCTCATACGATATCAAACATACAAAAGATTATGAAACATAATACAATGAATATAGATACATACAATGAAACTATCTGGCAATACATTCAAATGATGCAGAGATAAACCGAATCAGACATAGTTTATCTAATAACTTTATACACATATCAGTACATGATAGAACGAGAACTAAAGAACCCCAAATTATTCCCATAATAATTTTATTAGTTTGGTTATTTCCTTAACTAAAATCCATTTAGTTGTAGTTGATAAATCATCCCTTATGCTCAGCATAATACATAAGGGGTAAAAGTGTTTATAAGTTTGCCAGATATTGTTTGAAACACATCAATGTTATAATTCGAAAATAGTTATAGTTTGCTTGTATTCCCCCCTGAAAACATTGAAAAGCACGGAAAAAGCGTAGGGTTATGAACTCACCGGACGAGAAACGTGACGATTTAGGATGCTAAACGTTGGTTCAGGGCTTGCAAACGCACGAGGTTCCTAAGTATAATGCAAAGATACAAATTTGTATTTAATTAGGACTTAGATTATTTAATTATTAGGGACAAACACTTTTAGTCGCGGAAACACCCCATTGCAAGTGTTTGGAAGGACCCGGGTGGCGTTTAAGGGCATGTAATGGCACTAGGGACTTGGAATTTGAGTTTACTCCCCAAGAGTAAACTCATATAAGAGTTTTCGGCCATAACACCCATTCCCCATGAGTTTACAGCCATAAACTCATGGTGGGGTGGTTTATGGTGCAAATTGGCTTGAAACACTTAAGGGAAAATTGATGGGTTTTGGTCAAAAGACATCCTATGTGCTCATACAAACCCTAATGCTTGGATCTAGGTTTCTCAATTGTACATGCTTTGAATCCAAGACTATAAACCCTAATTCTAGCATATGGAAATCAATATTAACATATAATTAGGTTTAAGATATTACCTTGATTGTTATGTAGCAATAACAATTCCAATTCCTCCGTGAATTGACTTTGGAAGGCTTAGAGTCACAAGTGTCACTCCTCTAATGGTTTACAAACACCATAAGCAAGAGGATGAAGAGGAGAGAGGATGGAGGGTGCCAAAACCGTGTGAAAACCCTAGCAAGAAGCTTAGCCACGTTTTTGGTCCTTAAGGGATCTATATATAGTGAGGCAATTAGGGTTATCTAACAAGGAAACCCTAATCTGGTTGCTTAAGCCCTAAGCAACCCATGGAGCGTTTTTCCTTAAGGCCTTGGACGATTTCATATGGGTTTCCCCCATAGAATTCGTCCACCTTATAATATAAGGCAATCCATGGCCCAAATTGCAATTATCTTATAATTACAATTTCAGTCCCTTTAGTTTAATTAATCTGTTTTAGTCACAAAACTAATTACTAATTAATTATTGACTAATATTAATTAAACAATATGATTTCTCCTTTAATATATTATTCCCATAATATATTAATAAATCATATTTAATCCTTTCTCTCCATAATTCATCCTATCAAGTTGCTTTGGTGAAGGCAACCCAAAAGGACAATGCACCATCGGGTCAAGTACATACCAAAATAGTTATGGACTTAGACACTAATCCAACAAAAATTTCTAGGGTTTGATTTAAGGCTTGGAATTAATTTAAAACACCAAATAACAACACTTAAGGGAGTTTACGGCCTTAGCATGGAGCTTATGGCCGTAAACTCCTATGCACCCTTGAATAAGTGTTTTAATGCTTCCAAATCAATCACATGTGATTCCTAAAATTGTTCCAAGGCCTTACATGAATTTTTATGGGACTTATGAGGTGTTTTTGGAGTTTACGGCCCATGAGACCCCCCTCATGGCCATAAACTCTCCTAAAGTGGGATTCATTATGTTTTAAGGCCAAAAACTTGTTTGCATACACTTCTAAAAATTATTCTAAGGCTTTAGGGGTGTTAAAGTGGCTTTCTAACACCTTTGGAGGAGTTTATTCTCCAAGAACATTGATTTTACGGCCCAAGCATGTGCCTTGGCCGTAAACTCCCATTTACCCCTCAAAATTTATGTTCAAAGTGTCCCAAGGCCAAAACCATAATTCTACAAGTCGTATCCAAGCCTCATTGGTGTTTTGGAAGAGTTTAAGGGCATAAAAACCCTTTAAATATGGGTTTACGGCCTAAGCACTGTTCAGGGCCCTAAACTCATATACAAGGCTCTAAATCATGGTTTAATGCATTCTAGGTCCATTCCATAAAGTCATCTAGCCATATCTAAGGTCCAATTGTGGTTTGGAAGGGTTTTGTTGCTCCAAAAACCCCCATTTACTTGAGTTTACGGCCTAGTACTATTCTAGGGCCGTAAACTCATGATAATGGTCCTAATCCATGGTTTAAACTCGAATTTGAAGGCTAGAGAGGTTGCATAACAAGTTAGGGAAGGTACCTCAAAGATTTGGAGCCTAAAATTGATGATTTGGATCCTTAAACTTGGATTTAGGAGAGAGGTTAGAGAGAGAGTAGAGAGAGGAAGCAAAAGCTTCAAATGGATGTTTAAACACGTTTAAATAGGTCCTAAAACTTGGACACGATGGAGTTCTACCCGATACCGGCATTAAACGGGGCTTTAGGTCGCACCCGATTAAGTTTCCGTAACCCGGCGAGGACGTTTCTAACTTTTAGAAATAAACATTTTTGGGCTATTTTTTACGAATTCCAAAGGGTTTTGGACACTCATTGGATTTATAATAAACATATAAAATTAAATAATTTAACCCAAAACGAAAATGGAACGATTGACAAATGGCGAATTTTTACGGGTAGAACAGGTTTTCGACGATGGAAAACTTCGGGTTGTTACAGATTTACACCAAGGACTGAGATAGGAACGAATGGTTACCTCAAATGAAGTCTCTGAGCTCAGAAATCACTAGATTAGCACCTCCTTTGGTCTCCTCTTGCCTTGATCCTCTTCTAAGAGCAAAACACCCACAATTAGCCAAAGATCTTTCTCTTCTCTCTCACAAATCGCTCAAGGACTCTTTAGGGTTCTCTCTAGGGTTGGTGGCCGCAAATGACGGCCATAAGCCCTCTTAAATAGGTCTCATACCCCGGAAATTAGGGTTTCATTAAATAGTGTGGACTCGCCGAGTCCACCTTTTGGACTCGCCGAGTCCAGACGCGAACCCGCGTCCAAACCGCGATCCTACTTGGCGAGTTTGAGCTCCAACTCGCCGAGTCCCCTCACAAATCACCAAAAATTACAAGAATAAATAATACCTGGAAATCCGGCTGTTACATCGATGGTAGACTTTCTAAGTGTTTAGACATAGCGAAAGTTTGTTGCAGTGTTCATGAGTACTCCTGTAATAAGATTTGAGTATTGGATTAAACCCATGCTCATTTGAATCACTTCATGGATTTTATCACGAGTGATTCTGAGACGATTATATCTTATATTCTTGAAATGAAGACATATGAATTGTTGTTTATGAGTCAGTTGCGCATTGATAATACGTAAACGCATCAGTAACTTGAAGTTATAAAATGTATTGTTGTGTGTGATTTGATGAGTAAATAGTACAAGCATATGAGTCAGAATTTATCCGTTCCTTTTACCCAAAGTGGTATGAAAGCGATATATGTGGGCCCCTCGATGATTTAGTGATGACACCCTAAGCGCTTGCCAAGCCTGGACTAAGTTGATGTGTTCAATTATAGTCTGTTGTCAGTCGTTATAAATCGGATATCGGGAAACAACACATGGATAGAGAGAATGATTATAATCCATGTCTCATGTCCATATGATATCTTGTAGAACGGAGGAATATTTGATCCCTTATCTAAAGGACACATTACTGATAAGATCAGAGTTCGACAACGGCTTCTGAAAGCTACAATTGCTAATCAGATTCTGAAGTCATACTTGCAATAATAGTTATTAGACTTATCCAAGTGGAGACTGTTGGATTAGGTGTCTAAGCCCATAACTATATTTGGTATGTACTTGATTTGATTATGAGCATGGTTCTTTTGGGTTGCCTTCACTCATGCAACTTGATAGGATGACAAGTGGAGAGAGAGTATGATTTATTATATGAATAATAAATTGGTACACATAGTGATTTTATTAATATATTATTTGGAAATCATATTGTTAATTATTAATTAATCATAAATTAATCTAGTATTAATTTTAGGATTAACAGGAATTGATTAATAATGGAGGGACTGGTTTTGTAAATCACTGATAGTTGCAAAATGGGCTGATGGACTCCATAGAGTAGATTGGACGGAATCCTATAGGGAAGCCCTATAGATTTCGTCCAAGGGATCTAAGGAAAAAGTCCATGGGCCGCTTAGGCCTTAAGCAGGAATTAGGGTTTCCTCCAGAACCCTAGCAGCACACACAACTATTTAAAGACCCCTCCATAAGGAATTTTGGTCCTAAGCTTTAAGAAACCCTAAGGTGGCCGACTTTCACCTCTCTCAAAGTTATCCTTTGCTTTGAGTGTTTGTGACTCCATTAGAGGTGCAACACTTAGGGCACTAAGCTTTCAAAGGTCAAGGTGTTCTTGTTATTGCTACATTAGAAGTGAGGTAATCATCAAACCCTACTGTTAATATGATTTTCGAATTGTGTATGCTAGTTTTAGGGTTCATTGCTTTGGTATTCAATTTGCATGTTTAATAGAGAAAAACGTAGATCCAAAGCAATTAGGGTTGCATGTACACCATAGTATTGTTGTAGTGCTCAAAACCCATCAATGAATATCATTTAGTGTCGCAACACGTATTAAAAATGCTGGTCATGTGTATGTTAGAATAAATTTATTGGCATGCGTGGATTAGAGCTTTAAGAGTATTAAAGATTAATTTAAAATCATCAAAGTGATTCACGAAAGATAGTAACGTATGTAAATATTATTTGGTTGCCCATGTATAAGAAAGTACACCTAGTAGGGCAGTTAATGCAAAACAATTAAAGCCACACTTGACTTTTAAGATCATCAATAAATACACAACCACCATGCATTTGTGAAAGTGAAGTAATGTGTGTCCGTCATTCATGACTTCTACCAAACATGCCAAGTTACACTTATAGTCCCTCTTGGACCATAAGGAAATTGTCATTTAGTTCATGACTCCACAGATCTTAAGAATATCACACTTGGAGGCTTGAACAACTTAATATTTCACTGCCATCCAACTATTGCAACATTCCTCTCTCTCTCTCTCTCTCTCTCTCTCTCTTTCCTCTCTCGTCAAACTTTTGAAAGGCTGCTTGAAGTTATACAAAGATTCAACTTCTCAATGGTAACCACATTTGTGAACATAACAGTAGTTCACATGTCGTCTTGTTTTCTTGCACTCCACAAAAAACACATTATGTGCCTGACCATAGGCCATAGACCTATAGGAGTAAGGATGTCAACGAGACAAAATGGGAGCAGAAATAATTGTCCCCACCCCGCCCCCGAAATTGTAAACGGATATAATGTTTTATTACCTCAATTCCCCCCACATCTTCATCAGAATGTAAATTATCACAATCAATAACACAACCTAACAAAGAAAAAAATAATGGTGATAAGAAATATGTTAAAATGATAAAAAAAAATAATGGTTCAAGGAAAATCATACATACCTTTTTTACCCGCCCATAGCCAATTTCGAGTGCATATGATAGTTTCAATTGTTGACGGAAGAAGTCTGCTCCTATGTGGACCCACGATTCTATCATTTGTGGAAAAAGAAGACTCTAAAGTGTTGGGTAGCGTTTTGTTATGTATTGCGTCTATTGGGCTTGCTTATTAGTCCAAGTTTTGTAACTCCGGTTTGGGCCTGTCCAGCCGTGAGCCTTATAGGGTTTAATATAAATATAGGTGCTTGCATGCATCTTAGGTAAACGATTGATCACGATAGAGCAGATTTGATCAGAGAATTACTTAGAAGTTTTATCATCGTTCTTGTAACCCTAAATCCTCTACAGCGGAGTTCTTAATCGAGCTCTGCTGAGGATTGTTTAAATCAATCATTCGACATACTTTGATCCATTCTTATGTTCTTTACAGTTTTCGTATTTATTATTTTACCTGTTATAAAGATCTAATCGATCTTCAAGTTAGTTTTAACTTATCAATTGGTATCAGAGCAGGAGGCTGTGTAATTGATACACATCTTTTCTGTGAAAAAAGTTGCGATTAGGGTTATTCCGCATTGATCAATATTTATTGAGCCGTCATCCCATAATTGACGTAACTCAGCATTTATTATTTTGCCCTAATTTAATACATTACAAGTCTGATCTTTTAAACAGGTTATTCGATCAAGCATGGACGAGTCGCAATCCAATCCCATTAATATTTCGAACAGCATTGGATCAACAACGAAGATTCCCATCCTTTACACCCAGGATTATGAAGTCTGGGCGCATCACTTTGAAGATTATGTTATAGGATCTGAGGACAATGGATACCTCATCTGGGAAGCAATCGTATCTGGACCCTTCGCTCATTCAGCAACCTCAAGGATTATTAAGACGCAGAAGAAGTACAATGATCTTTTGAAAGATGTTAAAGATCTTGCCCAAGACGAAAAAGATAAATTTCAGTGCAATATTAAAGCATTGAGATTAATCAGATTCGCTCTTCAATCTGACACTTTCAGGCTGGTGAGTTCATGTACAACTGCCAAGGAAATATGGGACAAGCTATGAGAATTGTACTCTACGGACGAAGATCTTGAACACTCCATTCAAACCTTACTCTTGTCCGAGTTTGGTGAATTTAAGCAGGGAGCCGAAGAAACCATGACTCAAACGTTCGATCGCTTCAATCATCTTCTTAGAAAGATGATTAAACATGACATTAAAAGGAAGCTAATTGAGCAGAAGGTTACATTTTTGAACGGCCTCAGATCTGAGTGGAGAGCTGTAGTGTCCACAGTTAAAGCGCATGAGCAATTCAAATCCTACTCTTTGGCGAAACTGGTGGGCATCTTGAAATCTCAGGAAAAGATCGTGTTACAGGAGAAGAATGTGGTCTCAAGCTTGGGTTCGTTGGCCCTCCTGTCCAAAAGCAAAGCGGTGATGGAAGAAGAAGACCTCAACTTGGAGGACTATGACCTTACTTCTGAAGACTATGCTATGATGGTGTCAAACCCCAAGAGGTTCATCAAGAAAAGATTTCCCACCAATAAGAACAGAAATTGGCAGGGAAGTTATAGTTCTGAAAAGGTCAAAGATGAACCGAAGGCAGAAGAGTCAAAGAAGGAACCGAAAGCTGAAGGAGATTCGGGAGTGAGCTGCTATTAATGTGGAGGAAAGAACCACTATGCAAAAGATTGTGTCCTCAAGAAAATGGCAGAAAAGGATGAGGAGAAAGATGAAGAAGCTTTGTTGCTGAAAAAGCTGGATGAGATCAGGAAGAAGAAATCTACTGCTAACCCTTCTATGAATGCTTTAATTGTGCAGGGTTCGGTAGCGAATGATGAGTTCGGAGGAGTGGAGGTCTGGTCATCCGACTCCGAAGATGATGAAGTAAGGAAGCCTTCTCATGGAAAGGCTTATGTGGCGAAAGATGAGGGTAGCGGTGGAAAATGCTTGATGGTGTCTGATGTATCTCAGATGAGGGGATACAACACCGATGGTGGAAATGAAGACACGAAGGAGCAACATGATTTGTGCTTTACAGCTAAACCGCTCAGCGTGCAGTTCAACGAGCTTGATGAACTGATCAAGAAGGTACAATCCATTTTTGTTTCATTCAAAGTCCCACAATGCTCATACGAAAAAGAATTAAAAAGTGTTAATTCAAGAATCTCTCATCTAGACAGCAGTTTAACTCAAACTCGAGTCACCAATTCTAACCTAACTGACCAAATAAGCAGGGTGTCTTCGAAGAGTGAGGAACAGAGGATGTGGATCGAACTGAAGGAGTCGGAGTTAATCAAAATCAAGGATGAAAACATTTATTTGCAAAGAGACAATTTAAAACTTTTAAAACAGCGAAATGTCTTTTGTTTGATTGCTAAGCGTCTTTACAATAATATTACTCAACTTCATTTAAACTGTGAAATAGGGCAGAAAATTCATCGCATGATTTTGCCCTTCCTTGAGTTTAAGGAGGATGAAATTGACGCTGAAGCATATAATTGTGAAAGTGTTGTTTCATCTGAGGATGTTAATCCGACGTATATGTATGGTCTAGACAAAATCGAATCCTTCATAAAGTCCAAGGACCACAAGGACATGCTGAAAAACCTTTTGGATGAAAATGATAAACTGAAGCTAAGGACCGAAACCATACAAAAGTTTGACTCATTGAGTACCAACCTAAGCTCAGAAAATAAAATTGATGTTGAAAATGCATCTGAGCTTAATGATGACGATGATATGAGTGAAATTTCTGTAGAGGACATAGTTGACTGTTCTAAATTTGTCAAAAACGAACCCAAAAACCACAAGAATCTTATTTCAGAAAATTCTGTGGAGTTTGCTCGTTTGTCCCAACAAAAGTCCCCGATCCTTGAAGCAAAGGCTGTAGTGTACCAAAAGGTTAGAACCACTCCGAATCAGGTGTACAAGGTCACAGGTGTAACCGAACATCAGACAGCTGAACTCACGGCCATTGTAAACGAAGATAATGCTGATGGCTGCGATGAATTCTTCTGGTCGGCTCCTATCGACAATGCTGATGAAACTGTTGGTCTGTCAGAAAGGACATCATGGAAAACCAAAGGCAGATATGTGCCAGAGCCTTTGAACAAGCCTAATAGCTTCGACGTGCCAAGTACTAGTGGTACAAAAGATGTTCCTAAAGAAAAAGCAGATTCAAGCGAATCATCATCAGTTCAAAGTGAACCTGCTGACAGAAAGCAAAAACAAAAGGCGAACATCCATCATCAGCCAAAGCAGGTGAAAAACCAAAAACAGCAAAGGAATCAAAGATACAAGAAGAATATTTCTGAAAGAAAACAGTTTTGGCAGTCTCAAAATGCCTATTTCTCATATCGTGACAGAAATTTAAAGTCAGAGAAAAATACTGTTAGACCACAAGAGAACAATAACAACCGAAAGCAGAAGTTCGGTTCAGAGAGCAACATCAACCGAAAGCACAGGTTCACTTCGGAAAACAACATCAACCGAAAGCAGAGGTTCGGTTCAGAAAACTATATCAACCGAAAGCAAAGGTTCGGTTCAGAGAGCAAAAGAGACCAAAATTCTAGGTTCGGTCCCAAAGATGATCAAAACCGAAAGGGTCACCTAGAATCTCCAGTCAAGAAATCATCTCAGTCTAAATTCTCTCAATCTAATTCTTCTAATTCCTCTCAACCACATTCTAAATTCCATTCTGTTCACACTCAAAAACCTAAATCATCAAATGATCTGAAAGGAAAATTAAAGGTTTCATCAGATAAACCAGAGACCGAACCAAAAGCAACAAATCCCAATAAAATTAAGGTTTTCACCATCAAAAAGAAAGATGAAACAACACTAATAAAAAGAACATATCTTGTTGACATCTCTCTTACTATTCCTGTTCCTGTGAAAGGCTCACGAGGACCCAAGAAACTTTGGGTTCCTAAATCTGCTTGATTTTTGCAGGTTATCAGTGACGAGCAGTTTGATGAAGAATGGTACATTGACAGTGGCTGCTCACGTCACATGACAGGAAGGAAGGAAGAACTAAGAGAATTTAGGTCTCTTCAAACGGTGGAAATGTCAAGTTCGGGAACAACTCCTTTGGCACCATAAAAGGCTATGGAATGATTACAAACGGTGATTTCACGATAAGGAAGGTTGCATACGTAGAAGGTTTACAACATAACCTCATCAATGTATTTCAGCTTGTTGGAGGTACCGGTCTCAAGGTTTCGTTTGACGATGAGGGTTCAGAAATAATTGAGAAGAAGACGCAAAGAGTTATTCTTAAGTCAGAGCGTAAAGGCGAAATGTTTCCCCTAAACCTCAAGCCCATCAAAGGGAACCCAACTATCTGCCTGTTATCCAAAGCACAATCTAAAGAAAGCTGGTTGTGGCATCGAAGGCTCTCGCATCTCAACTTTAAGGATATCAACAAACTTGTCACTGGAGGTCATGTTCGAGGTCTTCCACTGCTCAAGTACGATAGAGAACATTTGTGTGCTGCATGTGAAATGGGGAAGCAGAGTCGTCAAAGTCATCCATCAATAATAAACACCAAAGTTGTTGAACCACTAGAGTTACTTCATATTGATTTGTGTGGTCCATCATCTATCGAAAGCATCGGCGGTAGCAAGTATATTCTTGTTATTGTTGATGACTTTTCGCGTTTTACATGGGTGTTCTTCCTGAAGCTCAAATCTGAAGCGACTCACAAGCTAAAGATGTTCATCAAGCAGGTCGAAGTACAGCTAAAGAAAGTAGTTCGCAACATCAGAAGCGACAATGGGCTGGAGTTCAAAAATAAAGAATTCGAAGAATTCTTGGCAGAAAGAGGAACCAGTCACAACTTCTCAGCTCCCTACACGCCTCAACAAAACGGAATTGTCGAAAGACGAAACCGATCTTTGTGTGAAGCGGCCCGAACCATGCTAAGTTTTGCTTCTTTACCTTTATATTTTTGGGCTGATGCTATCTCTGCAGCTTGTTTTACACAGAATAGGTCATATCTCAATAAGCAATTCACGCTCACTCCTTATGAGATCATCAACAACAGGAAACCGAATGTTAAATTCTTCCATGTGTTCGGTTCACGGTGCTTCATCTTCAATTCTAAAGAACACCGCAACAAGTTTGATGTCAAAGCCGATGAAGGGATATTTCTGGGCTATTCTCTCACTTCTAAAGCGTACAGGGAATTAAACAAACGCTCGAGGAAAATAGAAGAAACTTATTACGTAACTTTTGATGATGGCTATGTCAAAAAGCTAAAAGCCAACGTAGACACAGTTGGAGAAATCTTTCCTCAAACAGGTCAAGTCACAACCTCGATTGCAAACCTCTTTGAGAAGTTCGTCGAGTTATTTGATGAACCTGAAAAGGCCATTCACTCGGAAGGCAGCGCAGCAGACAACAAGGTAGATCATCTGAAGCAACTGGTCGAAGATGCTACAAAGCGAATGAATGAAGGAGTATCCAGTTCCAACGAATCTCCACAACACAATGCTTCAGTCGAGGGGGAGGATCCGTCTTCATCATCACAGCCGAGCTCACATGTTGAGGGGGAGAACAGTTCTCAAGCTGCTCACGAACGCACTTTACCAACCGAAAGTATCACACCAACCGAAAGTGCCTCATCACCCGAAGATGTATTAACACCCGAAAGCTCAGCACCACCAGAAACCTCTGTAGCGCAAGACACTCAAGAAATTCCTGAAAGCTTATCTGTCGAGGGGGAGCCTGCCGATATGCCTTATGATGATGAAAGTCAATCCGAACCGGAAGAGATGGTAAACGCTGAATTGGATCCATCCTATGATCCAAATTACCCTCCTCTCGTCAAATGGACCAGAGATCATCCTGTCTCTCAAGTTGTTGGTGATGTCTCTGAAAAGGTTCTGACCCGATCACAACTTAAGGCAAAACAAACTTCATTATTCTCAAAAGTAGTATTATGTATGTTTAATTCCTTCGTTTCAAAAGTTGAACCAAAGACAGTTAACACTGCTCTTGATCACTCCGATTGGGTTCAAGCTATGCAAGACGAACTGAATGAATTCGAAAGGAACAAAGTTTGGCGCCTAATTCCAACTCCTCAAAATGCCTCAGTTGTTGGTCTCAAATGGGTCTTCAGGAACAAAATGGACAAGGAAGGGAACGTGATACGAAACAAAGCACGACTGGTAGTGAAAGGATACTATCAGGAATTGACTATGAAGAAACTTTTGCTCCTGTAGCTAGGCTAGAATCCGTTAGAATATTTCTTGCCTATGTTGCACACAAAAACTTTGAAGTCTACCAAATGGATGTCAAGTGTGCATTTCTAAATGGAGAACTTGAAGAAACAGTGTACGTGGAGCAACCTCCTGGATTCGTAAATGAAAGGTATCCTAATCATTGTTATATTTTGGACAAAGCCATGTATGGACTGAAACAAGCTCCGAGAGCCTCGTATGAAACGCTAACAAAATTTTTAAAGATGTACAAATTCAAACAAGGTTCGGTTGACCCAACCTTCTTTCGTAAGAAGGAAGGTAACCACCTTATGATTGTTCAAATTTACGTCGATGATATCATCTTTGGCTCAACGAATCCTAGCTTAACGGCTGAATTCAGAAAGCTGATGGAGACTAAATTTGAAATGAGCTCAATGGGTCCAATTAACTTTTTCCTTGGTTTAAATATTAGACAGGGACCCGAAGGCATCTTTATTAATCAGGAAGCTTACACAAAGACTCTCCTAGCAAAATTTGGCATGATGGGAGATTCAAAGGTCAAAGTTCCAATGGCGTTCGACACCAAGCTCACTCCATCCTTGGATAAACCGGCAGTTGATATTATGCTTTATCACCAGATGATTGGCTCTCTGATGTATCTTACTGCTAGCAGGCCTGATATAATGTTCTCTGTCTGTTACTGTGCTAGATTTCAGGCGAACCCACGCGAACCTCACATGCTTGCAGTGAAGAACATTCTACGATATCTCAAGCGAACTACCTCTTTAGGTCTATGGTATCCTTCCAACTCAGGCTTCTTCGTTCAAGTCTACTCAGATGCAGACCTTGGAGGTTGTGGACTAGACAGAAAAAGCACCACTGGAGGCTGCCAATTCCTTAATGGGAAGTTAGTTAGTTGGCAATCAAAGAAACAAACATGTGTATCTTTGTCTACAGCTGAAGCAGAATACATTGCAGTTGCTTCCTGCACTTCTCAAGTGATTTGGATCCAAAGTCAACTCCGAGACTATGGACTCAATATGAAAAAGATCCCACTATATTGTGACTCTGAAAGTGCAATTAGGATCTGTCATAACCCAGTGCAACACTCCAAGACTAAGCACATAGCACTGAGGTATCACTTCATTAAAGATCATGTGGAAGATGGAAACGTTGAAATTCACTTTGTTCGAACCACTGATCAGCTGGCTGATGTCTTTACCAAAGCCCTTCCTGAAGCGTTGTTCAACAAAATTCTACAAGGGCTAGGTATGATGGAATCAGAGTCAGTACCACAAACTACCTCTCAAACTCAAACGTAAGAAGCGAAACCGACCGAACGTTCGGGTTCGGTTGGATAATCTGCCTTTCGCTTATCAATTAAAGGTGGTTTTCTTGGTTGTAAATTTCATGTGTAATAGTTCCAAAATTAGTTATCTTATTGTCAAAAGTAATTCCTTTTTGAAAATCTAATTTCTTCGGTAACCGAAATAGACTGAACGTTCGGGTTCGGTTTTTCAAAATTTTTCAAAACCGAAACCAACCGAAGGCTCGGGTTCGGTTTTCCAAAATTTTTCAAAACCGAAACCAACCGAACGCTCGGGTTCGGTTTTCCAAAATTTTTCAAAACCGAAACCAACCGAACGCTCGGGTTCAGTTTTCCAAAATTTTTCAAAACCGAAACCAACCGAAGGCTCGGGTTCGGTTTTTCAAAATTTTTCAAAACCGAAACCAACCTAACGCTCGGGTTCGGTTTTTCAAAAATTTTCAAAACCGAAAACAACCGATCGCTCGGATTCGGTTTCTCAAAATTTTTCTCAACCGAAATACACCAAACGCTCGGGTTCGGTTTTTCCAAAGTTTTTTTTTTAATTTTTTTTTATTTTCTTTCTCAGTCTTATTCTTTATTTTTTTTCATTTATTTTTTTTTTTCTAATATCAAAATTCCAAAAATATTTATTTTCTAATATCAAAATTCCAAAAATATTTTTTTTTCTAATATCAAAATTCCAAAAATATTTTTTTCTAATATCAAAATTCCAAAAATATTTCTTTTCTTCTAATATCAAAAACTCCAAAAATATTTTGTTCTTTATTTACTTTTTGGCTTTAATTTTATTTGTGTGTTTGTTTATGGGGAAATTGTTGAATTAGTTAAGTGTCCCTAGAAGCATGCTGTTGTATGTGCCAAAGCCTCATCAGATTCTGAATATTAGCCTTAATGACTTAGTATACACAAACCTTGTCGTCCCAATTAGGCTATCACATTTATTCTAATCATGAGCTATCTAACTCTCTTCTCACATGAGATAAGAGTTTTCTGCTTGGTCCTATTTTTCACAGCAGAGGTACTTTGATTTCTTACACCATCTCTATTGCTTTTCTCCATTAAATTCGTTTCACAAACGTAACCCTTGAGACTCTCAGAAATTACCACTGAGGTTTATGGTTACTCAAAAACTGCGTTCATGATCTTAGTTTCGTGCCACTACGAGCTGAGTGAAACCCAAAATTCAATACCAAATCTGAATTGACGGTGAACAATTAATTTGATCTAGTCTTCACTAATGAATTGACGGTCGTATCTTCATGAAATCTCAAAATTTTCTTTTGTGTGATTCCTATGAAATTGTTAACAACCATAGCAATTCTTCCCTTGGGATCCAGTTTTTAATTTTTGTTGAGATTTTATATTTCCCAGCCACTTTAAAATTATTACCAATCTACTTGTTCAACAGACTACACCGGTCTCACAGGTACTTTGTTCACTTTCTATCTTATTTCAAAATTAGGACTGTTGAATCAAAGCAAAAGCCACCCTAAGAAGCCTAATTAAAAGAAGCCTTTCAACACTTCTTAATAAGTGTTTGATTGTTATTCAACGGGAAACCATACAAACACTTTAAGGTCTCTCTTGACTTTGAAGGAAGAGATTCGTGCCCAGGATCATTTGTTTCGTGTCTTTATTGACATCACAATTTTCCTACAAAGTATTGATTTATTTATTTTCTTTTACACTCTTAGCACGAAAATCTTTGATTTTCCAAAATTCTGGTTCTATTAATTACAGGCATTTTCATTGGATTGGTGGTTGATTATAAGTAATGGTTGATTTTAATCCACATGGGAGTATTGTTCAAAAGATGTCGTTACAATTTGAACGGATAAGATGATGACATGCTGACTCAGGCGGGAGTCCCATCGATTTGATTTCAAACAGCGTAAAAGGGAACGCGTGCGGATTTGAAACGTCTAATCTCCAAATGACGTCGCAGACGCGTGTGTGAATTTGAAACGGTTCTTCTCCAAATGGCGCAGAAGAGGCGCGTGTGAATCTGAAACGCTTCATATCTTCAAACGACGCTTGATGGGAGGCGTGTTCTTAGGAGTCTGACACTCTCTCTCATGCGTGATCATCGGCAACTCCAACCGTCACGCATCAGTCAACTCCGAAAAACTCTTCCATTCTCAATCGAAGATTTGGGAAGATCTTTCTCTCTCCTTAAACCCCAGTATAAAAGGCATCATCTTCTACCGTTTACCTCTTTACAGCAATCAAAATTCCCAGAGCGCAAGAAATCCCTGAACCTTAACTGTTCATCATCTTTTTCACTCTCTTCAACAATGGCAGATTCCTCTTCTGTTCACGCAACATCCCATATTCTTCCCATTCGCCCTCAACAATGTCTGATCATCGATTTAACCCCTCATGCTTACGATGCCTTTATGTTCCCAATTATTGAGTGTTTGAAGTTTTCGCCGATTGCTCCTGCACTTTCAAGGGCGGAATCAGTTCCGATGGAGTTCTTGTTGCGAATCTATGCGACTGCTCATTACGACAAGGTGGTTGACAGGATCTTCTTTGACGTTTTTCATCACAAAGTGTCCATCTCCAAGCAACGATTTTGCTCCCTGCTAGGGTTTGAAGCGAACTCTTCGAGGGTTAATCCAGAGACAATTCCAATGGGGCACCTGTTCAATATGTTTTACAACATGGGTTATACGTAGGTGCTTACTTCCGTCGCCAAATTCAAGAAGTCGTGCTTGCCGCCACAGTGGAACGGGATGTTCACTGTGTTATTCAAAGGCCTTTCTGAAAGGAGTTATGGTTCTGATGGTTCCAGTCGACTGTTTCTGTCCATCTTGTATGGTATCTACAATGGCATCAATGTAGATTATGGGTTTGTTCTTTGGCAACAACTCATCCAGAGTCTCTCCTCTTCTTCACGACATTCAGAGGTGTCTTACGTTAGGTTTTGGACCTTGATCACGAAATGGGTGATGGACAAATACCACGTCCCCATTGTCGCCGGCGCTCCGATGTCTTCGATTGGTACATTTCATACCACGAAGATCATCGTCTCAGATGCTTCCAAATTTCCCTTCAATGGTTCCATTCCAGAATCTATGTATGCTGACGTTCCAGCTGACAGCCGGATTATCAGAACCTACAAAGAATTCAAGCATTCTGGTCCGAGGGATCTCACACCGGAGATGTTGAAGTCGATTCATGAAGCCGACAAGCCTGCTCCAAGAGGCAAGAAGGCTGACAAAGGGAAACAGGTGGCGAAAGGGGCTAAAGGCCCTTCTCCTAAGAAGAGGAAACCCACAAAAGCTGCTCAGTCTCCGCAGCCTAAGAGGCGGAAAAACACAACCCAGGAGAAAGTTGATTATCGCTTCCTCCTCCTGCAGGCCAAGCCTCCGGTTCGGGTGTGAAAGATAAAGGCAAGAAGCTTGCTGAGGAAGAAGAGGAAGAAGACCAAGAAACCATTGCCGACTTGTTGAAGCGTAAAAGTCGACGCAATGAGGCTGATGATAGTGCTCGTGCTGCTAAAGAAGCTGAAGAAGCAGAGAGAAAGCAGAAGGAAGCACACAACCTTCTCGAGAGTAGGAAAACTCTTTTTCCTGCTTAGACTCTCGAGAGGATGATAAAGGAAGCAATTGACACTTCGAGCATCTTGTGGCTAGAACCAGTAATTTCTTTTGACTGTTCCAATACTGTCGACTCTCAGTTCGACATGCCACTGACCCGAAAGGCGTTCATCTTTCACGCCTTCTCCAACGTTGCAAAGTTCCCTCATCCTCATCCGCAGGTTGATCGGGACTTGATTGATTTCTATCTGAAGGCTGCTCAACCTCGATATCAAACTTGGAGCGCTCAGAAGATCATCAACGTTCGGGTCTTGAAACCGTACACTGAAGGGAAGTTCATTAACGTTCGGTTCAAGGTGCTTAGGGGATCTGCCAAAACCGAACATGCCATTTCTTTAGCAGATCTTCCGAACCTTAATCCCCATGATTGGATTATCCTGCACAACATCCTTCTGACCAACGAAGCTGAATATGGTCCGATCATCGACCATCTCAAGAGGATGCTGGTGTGCTACATCATGGAAGTTTCGCTGATGGATCAGGAGATAGCAAGCGTCTTCAAGAAGAAACCAACAATATCTCCTGTTGGCTCGGCCAGTGATCTGAATCAAATGCAGATGGGCAAAATTGACTCGAGGCGAAACTCAGTCATGTTCACTAGGAATGAAGGACATAAATGTCTTTTTGCTTTAGCTGATAAACATCTGTACACCACTGCTTGCCTAGAGCATGTGTTGGGGATCATCCACAGAAACAAGGAAAATACAGCGGATGATATCAAGTACTTTGACGATATGATACAATGGTACATCCGGTTCAGAAAGACGATCCTTGTGCTTATCTCACGTCTGTTTGAAACTGTAAAGAAGAAAGTTCCCGCTGCTGGCCCAAGCAAGAAGAAGAAGTAGTCTCGCTCCAATTTGACGCAAATGGGGAGATTGTTGGGTAGCGTTTTGTTATGTATTGCGTCTATTGGGCTCGCTTATTAATCCAAGTTTTGTAACTCCGGTTTGGGCCTGTCCAGCCGTGAGCCTTATAGGGTTTAATATAAATATAGGTGCTTGCATGCATCTTAGGAAAATGATTGATCACGATAGAGCAGATTTGATCAGAGAATTACTTAGAAGTTTTATCATCATTCTTGTAACCCTAAATCCTTTACAGTGGAAGTTCTTAATCGAGCTCTGCTGAGGATTGTTTGAATCAATCATTCGACATACTTTGATCCATTCTTATGTTCTTTACAGTTTTCGTATTTATTATTTTACCTGTTATAAAGATCTAATCGATCTTCAAGTTAGTTTTAACTTATCATAAAGCAACATTGGAGATGAGAATGGATAATATGTATCTTTAATCAAACACAATGCACGATACTTAATCCCATTTAGCTTCCACCAACCTAACACATCAAACTCATGACTCCTAGGGACCCACGATTCTACCATTTGTAGAAAAAGAAGATTTTGAAGCAATAGTACAGATGAAGGAGCTTATGATGCAACTTTAGGAGTTATTGGACAAATGTTTCATTATACCTAGTTCTTCACCCAGGGGAAGGTCTTCGTCTTCCTATCCAAAATAACCACTAGCCTATCCACATAATTCAGACACTCATCGACCTGAATGTTGTCCATGGGGACTACAACGGAATAATCAATAACACACTTTCAAAGTTGATAAACATGGAAGGTGTTGTGAATCTGACTAAGCTCCTCAAGCAGATCCAGTTGATAGGCTACCCTGGCCACTACTTAGAACAATCCAATAAAATGGGGCCCCAACTTGCCCTTCTCCATGAATCGTATAACACCCTTTCAGGGTGATACCTCCAGTAAAACCATATCTCCGACCTTGAACTCTATCTCAGATCGTCGTCGGTTGGCATAACTCTTTTATCAACTATGGGTTGTCTGCAATCTCTGCCTGATCTGTTGGATAAGCTCCATAGGATACCTCAAGCTCTTGTGATCCATAAGATACCCCAAGCTCTTGTGATTCACGTAGATGGTACAACGGACCCCATATAGATAATGTCGCCAAATCCTTAGGGCAAAAACCACTACCCAACTCCAAATCATGACTCAGATATCTACTCTCATGAGGCTTCAACTGCCAAGATGCATAAGCAATGACTCTACCTCTCTGCATAAGAACCGCCCTTAAACTTGTGATCGATACATCATAATACACCACAAAATCCTCAACACCCTCAGGGAGGGTTAACAATGAGGCTCCACATAACTTCCTCCTCAGAGTCTCAAATGTGACTTGCTGCTCAGGCCCCCAAAGGAAATCTGCACCCTTCTTCGTCAGACGGGTAAGATGAACAACAGTCTTGGACAAATCCTGAATAAATCATAGATAATAACCAATCAATCCTATAAAACTCTGAATCTTAGATGGGGACTTCGATACCTCCCAGTGCATCACCGCCTCAATCTTGGCCGAATTGACCAAAATCCCGTTCTGATTGACGAGGTGTCCCAAAAACTGGACCTTTTGTAACCAGAACTCACACTTGGAGAATTTGGCATAAAGCCTTTCTTGTCTAAGTACTCCAAGCAGGTCCCTTATATGCTCCTGATGTTGCTCCATGGTCTTGAAGTAAACCATAAATATCATCAATAAAAACAATAACTGGTCGATCAAGTATCAATCTGCATACCAGGTTCATCAAATCCTTGAACGCTACAGGCACGTTGGCGAGCCCAAAAAGCATCACCACGAACTTGTAATGACCATAACGAGTCTGGAATGTTTTCTTCTCCACGTCTTCCTCCCTAACTCCTATATGATGGTAACCTGACCTCAAATCAAACTTGGAGAACCAAGATGCACCCTATAGCTGGTCGAAGAGATCATCAATCCTGGGGAGTGGCTAACAGTTCTTTACAGTCAACTTGTTCAATCTGATAATCTATGCACATGCGATGAGACCCATCCTTGTTCTCCACAAACATGATCGGTGCTCCCCAAGGTGAACTGATCAGTCTGATAAACTGCTTGCCTAACAACTCCTGAAGCTAAGAGGACAACTTCTGTATCTCTGGTGGTGCGAGGCGATAGAACGCCTTGGAAATCATCGCCACACCCAAGATTAGATCGATCCTGAACTCCACTTGCCTCATGAGATGATAAGAGGCATGTCGGGTAATTCCTCCAAAAAATACATCTAGAAAGTCTCTGACCACAAACACATCCGTAACCAAAACTCTCTCCTCAACCCGAGTGTCTACCACATAAGCGAGGTAACCCATACATCCTTGCTGAAGATACCGCCGAGCCCTGACAACTGAACAAAAAGCCGAACCAACCCTAGTACCATCTCCATAAATAATCAGTTCTCCCCCACTTGGGGTTCAAACTACCACCTTCTATCTCTCACAGTCGATCATAGCTTTGAATCTGCTCAACCAGTCCATCCCTACAACCACACACATACCCCCATAAGGATGAGAATTAAGTCAATCAGATAAGACACCCCAAATATCTCCAAGGTACAATCCTGAAAACTCTCATCGTAGACATCCCATGTTCATTGGCGATGGAAACTCGCAACGAACACTCCAACTCTCCAAGAGTCATATTGAAACTCCTATTGAAGGACTGAGACACAAAAGACTGACTCGTACCCGAGTAAAAAAACATAAGAGCATGCAAGGAATTCACAAAGAAAGTACCTAGCATATATACAATCATAAACATAAAATAAAATAACATGACAAAAATAATAAACGAGGTCATATTAGTAACAGTGTCAGGCGATGCCTTAGCCTCCTCTACTGTGAGATGAAACGCAAGACCCCTAGCCATCGGGGTCTCAGCCCTTCCATGTCGCCCATATATGATCCTAAGGGTGGTAGGATCCGGTGCCTGCACCAGATTCACAGTAAGCAATGGACAACTGGCGATTACATGGCTAACTTGATCACAATGGGAGCAAATCCTGGTGCTCGGCGGCGAAGCCTGCTGGCGGCAGTCCTTAGCAAAGTGCCCCTCCTTGCCGAAATTATGACATATTGTCGCTGATCGACATACTCTCTTATGAACCTTTCTGCATTTTCCAAAAGTGCGGCCCTTATAACCTTTAGATCGTGAATCAGAAGGCTTAAACCGCTTTGCTGCCGACTATGAGTGAGTTGGGGGTTTGCCTCTTATCTCTCATTTGGGTCTCAATCTCAATCTCCCTACTTCAAGCGATAGATTGCAACTCGGATAAAGAACTGTACCGCTGGGTAGACACAAACTCCCTGATCTATGCCTTGAGCATGCTCAAGTAGCGGGACATCTGAACCTGCTCCAAAGCAGCATACTCGGGGTAGAAAAAGGCTCTCTCTGTAACATCTTGGTGATCTTTGTCACCGACTATGTCATCTGCTTCAACGATATGTACTCCTAGGCTAATATCTCCCTTTCCACCAGCCCTTCGCCCCCAAACAAAGATTCAGAGCGAACTTGACCTTCTGGTCCTCCGGGCACGAACATGTGAAGAAACAACCCTCCACATTAGATAACCACCTCATAGCAATAATAAGATCCTTGACCTTGTCAAACTCCGGGGGCTTCGTGTTACTGAAGTCCCGGTACTAAAATGACCATCTCCCCTGAACCCTCACAATAACAACAACAGCAACAGCCTTGGTCACGGGGACGTATCGCTCATCGAAAAGCCCAATCATCACGATCTTAATAGATCAAAAACCTCTGGGATTGCCTCCCTAACAACCATGATCACCTGAGTGGTGATCATCTCCCGAATGTTATCATCCGTCAATCCTGGTCTCGCCAGGCCTCCTGCTCCTGAGTCCTGATCTAGACCCCTAATGATCGGCATACCGAAACAAACCAGAATATACATTAGAAAAATCACAATGCATACTATTACAAGATTACAGAAGGACCAAACCCTAGGGGTTTGTGGCTTCCTTGCTATACGTACGGGTCATGTGCTTCCAGTAGTATGTGCCTTTACTACCTTCCACGCCTACACATATTTGTCTCAAGGGGTCTTCACGGACCACCCGACCACAAGGCTCTACATATAGGATACACATACATCCTATACATATTCCCTAAAGAGTGGCTAATCTTTCCGCACATTGACCTGCTATAATCTATATTCACTCATGAAACTTCTACTAACTCTACAGCCACTCATGCATGGTAATCATGCATAACATTTGATTCAATAGACAATTGGATACTTGTTTCTACCCTAAGCCCACAACTAGACGAGGAACGTGAAATAAGGCTAAATCGAACATTCTCAGGCTATACAATTTTAATTATGGACAATTATGATGAACACACTAAGCAACCATAGTACTAATGTCCGTTCCATCTAGCATAACAAGAAACTCACCTTGGCTATGAGACATCATATAACATGCAATTAGATCATGAAATTCCTGAAGATCCTTAGCCTACACACTAGCATGTAATTCTATCAATACACACAAGACAAGTATGGGTATCTTAGGGAATCGTTTTCCTTGGCTCCAACTGATTGTACACATCACATCCTTCTTGTCGGTTCTTTTATGATTAAAATTTTTGATAACATTTTGTAGATCCTTAGTTTGAGTCTGGAATCGAAAAAGTGTTTATCCAATTCTCTCAAACCAGGATTCTGATACCAACTTGTAACATCCTAAAAATAATAAAGAAAAATTTCATTTTTAAAACAATTCCAAAATCCATAAGCTATACAATAGCATAGTTTCCAAAACCAAAATATGAATCAGAGTGTCCCAAAATCATAAGTCAATAAAATCCAGGATGATGTGAACAATCAAGCCTTCGCCTTGCCACTGTTCTCTGAAGTACCTGAAACCATAAAAGCAACTATAAGCCAAAGATTAGTGAGTTCCCCCAAAGTACCCCGCACAGCCAAACAAATACACATATTACATGTTGGGTCCACAGTCTCCCGACTAGATTACCCTGTCCTATAGTCTCCCGATTGGTTTGCCCCTCTAGGCCAATGTCTCCCGGCTGGATTGCCACTCTGGCCCACAGTCTTCCGACTGGATTTCCACTCTGACCAACACTATGTCTACATATGCACAAATAAACATATAACCAGCAAGTATAGGAAATCACATAGATCTACTAGTCTAACACATAACTAGTATATATATAGGTAATCATACAGATCTACCAGTCTACACATGTAACCATCATAACATCATCCCATATATCATGATACATAACCTAGTGGGTCGATATTGGTGCCTTCGACTCATAAGTATAGCAATGAAGACTCACCTCACAATCGGAAAGATAACTGAACTAATCAATGCTCCAAATACTATCTCTACAGGTCACCTATACAATAAACAAGGTCCAAATCTCAATCTACTATTCAAACTACCCAAAATGACCTAAAGTAGAACTTGCTCAAAGTTAATGGTTAATGGTCAAAAGTCAATGGTCATGACCAGACCGAGTACACCCTGCATACTCCATCTCTACATCCTATGTAGAGGGTGACTTGCCTTTTACGGGACACTTCTGGGCTACGCGTTGTGTACCCTTAGGTATGCCTCGCATACTCAAGTCAGATTCCAGCTCTTCATTAAGCACTTATTCCCCTAAGACCTTTTATCCAAAACTCATATCTAACCCCAAATAACATCCAAAATCATAATAGTTTCCAACTTTATAACTTTGCATGGCTAGAAAATGCCCTAGACCAAAACCCTAACTTATCACAATATCCTAAGCTCCATAACTCATGAATGGGTGGAAAGAAGGGGCCAAGATAGCATTTTTATGACTATGCACTTAAAAACGTCATAAAAAGCTACTCATAAGGTCTGGAGTAGTTCATACCCATATAGACCAAGAATATGGGAAAAAAGGGACATAAACCTAAAGATAACAAGATCTTATAAGAGATTCATCAAGTTCTGAACTTTATACCTCTTAGGGAAAGCTTAAGATGTGCAAATCCTAGATCTATAATGCTTGAAGCTTTCCAAGCAACACCACAAACTTCTTCTTCCTTCAAAAGCACCCAAAAACACTTTTTAGCTCACAAGGCACAAATATGGAGTTGGGGTTTCAAGGGAGTCGTTTGGAGAAATGGAGGTTGAGAATAGAAGAGGTTTATGGAGGTTAAGGTGTTTAAATAACGCTCAAAACCCCGAATTTAGGGTTTGCACTTTGGCCGAGTACGTCATGCGTACTCTTTAACTACGCCCTATGTAGTTCATTAAAGACTCGAATGAACTTCCCTTCTACGCAACACGTAGATGCTATCTACGCCATACGTAGACTTGAACCTCGCAAAATCTTAAGAATGAAAGAAGGGAATGTTTTACCTGAAATAACCGGGTGTTATAATTCTCCACTACTTAAATCAAACTTTGTCCTCGAAGTCTGATGTTGTGAATTACTTTGGTTAGTGCTCTCACATCTCTGTCTCGGGTTCCTACGTACATTCGGAACCCTTCCATTGCTGCCACTGAACCTTGACTAAAGGTACCACCTTGTTACGCAAGGTCTTCGTCTTCCTATCCAAAATAGCCACCAGTCTCTCCACATAGTTAAGACGCTCATCGACATGAATGTCTTCCATGGGGACTGCAAACGGAATCATCAAACACACTCTTTCGAATCTAAGAAACATGGAAGGTGTTGTGAATCTAACTAAGCTCCTCAGGAAGATCCAGTCGATAGGTTACCCTGCCTACTAGCCACTACTCAAAACGATCCAATAAACCGGGGCCCCAACTTGCCCCTCTTCCTGAAGCATATAACACCCTTCAAGGGTGATACCTTCAGTAAAACCATATCCCCAACCTGGAACTTTATCTCGAATCGTCATCGGTCGACATAACTCTTATGTCGATTCTGGGTTGTCTGTAATCTCTGCCTGATTTTCTAGATAAGATCCATAGTCCGATGGACCACTTCGGTCCTCCCCATGACCCTGTGACCGACCTCACCCTAACACATTGGTGTATGACACTTCCTTCCATAAAGAAGCTTGAAAGGCGGCACACCAATACTAGAATGATAGTTGTTGTTGTAAGAGAGCTTAGCTAAGGGAAGGTAGGAGTCTCAGCTCCCAACGAAATTGATAACGCAAGCCCTCAACATAACCTCGATTGTTTGAATGCTCCGCTCACTCTGTCCATCAGTCTGGGGGTGATAAGCAATGCTAAATGCAGCCTCACACCCAGCTTCTCATTGAACTTCATGCTAAAACCGAGAAGTACATCGTACATCATGGTCGGAGATGATAGAAACAGGCACCCCGTGGTGAGCAATGATCTCACGCACATACACATCGGCCAACTTCTCGCCCGAAGAATTCTCCCGAATGGCGAGAAAGTAGCACTCTTGGTCAACCTGTTGACAATGACCCAAATCACATCAAAACCCTTGCCCGTCCTCAGTTCTTCGTTGGGGATTAGGAACATGAAAGTATCACAAATCTTATACGACGATGATGCCTTTTTTGTTGGATATTGGGAACGTAAAGTATATGAAATCTTGCCCGCATTCTAAGATGTTTTCATGTGTCTTATGGCCTAAAGGTCAACTTCCACAAGTCCCTACTCTTTGGTATTCCCATCTCCGATTTGGAATTACATAGTCGAGTTATAATGTTCGGTTGCTTGAAAGGCTCATTCCTTTTTTCTTACATGAATCGTCCAACGTGCAGGTGCCAAAAATACACGTCCAATCTCTATTTTCAAAAATTAACTCAAGTTGTCCCTAGAAAAGTCATTTTGTTGCACGCTTTGTCCCCTACCTAACATGAAATGATTATATCATAATTTTCTATTTATTTTTTCCTTTTCCTTTTTTTTCATTTATTTTTATTAATTATAACTTTGTGAAAAATGTTGGTCAACAATGTAGTATATCATGTTCCTACCACATGCTACCTCTGACAACCAGCTACATCCGACCACCATCCTACTCTGACCACCAGACACCTCTAACTATCAACGACTTCCGATCATCCCTTATAGCATATCATATCTCAATATATCTTCCATGTCTTCTTTCTAAAAAACTCTGAGAAGAACATCCAACAACCACCATGTTCTACTTTTGACAACCACTTGTAATCCACCCCACCCCACCCAAACCAAACCAAATTTGAATCAAATCTATAAATCATAAAACTCGAAACCTTAAAATCAACCCATAAATCTAAAATCCCAAACGTTAACATCAAACCACATCAAATCGGAAAATTCAACACTACAATTTGAAAAGCCACTTGCATAAGTCGAGCAACGATGATGTATAAATTAAGCACATCTGTGGGTGAGGGTGAGAAGGAGTGGGCTGGAGACCACGATTGGTGAAGAAAGAAGGTTCGCCGGAGGGAGTAGCCATCGATAGTGGGTTCAAACGTGGTGATGGTGGAGTTCAGTGGTAATGCTGGAGTTCAGTGGTAATGGTGTCGTTTAATTGTAATGGGGGAGATTGTGGCTTTGAAAATAACCATGGTTGAGAGAGAGACCCTTGCCTGAAACATGCAGACGAAGCTAGTGGCTTGCGGGGATGATGACAGTGGCTTGGAGGCGATGGCGACAATTACTTGCAGGAGATGAAATCAGTGGTGTGAAAGGATGATGACGATGGTTTGAAGGGGATGACGACGCCCTTAGTTGTACCTGTGGTGGCTGGATTTTAACTTCGTGGGGGAGATGAGGCTGTAGATGAAGATGAAGAAATGGGAAGGAAGATTTAAGGCACTTCTAGGTAAATGGGGTGGGGGCAGGTAAGGGTGATATGTTTAACTGTTTAAAAATTATTAATTATTAAATATAAAAGAATGGTTGGCATTTTTTGTCTTTTTATAAATACAAAATAAACTAGTAAGGGTAACATAGTCATTTTATGTCTGACAAAAGATGAATCGGGTAGATTTAAACTCATTAGTGATGAAATGTGCAAAATTAAACCAAACAAAAGATGGTCTAAATTAATTTTTGAAAATAAGAAGTAAACGTACCATTTGACATCTGCACGAGGACTATTCGTATAAATTACTCTTAAGATTTTATTTTGAGTTTACGATCATAGGTGATATTTAGATGAGAACAAGATAAAATTTTAATTTGAACATTGCAATGTCGAAAACCATGAATAAATAAACATTTTAAAAAATTTAAGTTTTTCTATACAAAACAAAAATCAAGCATTGTATTAAGTTCAAAATTTAATATGTTTTTATAAGTTGTAATAATTTAGAAAATCTTAATTTTGGAAAACTTATAATATAACCAGTCGAAAGAGTTGGTTTCGAGATCTACCTCCTCTACTCTAAATGAGTGTTTGGGATGACTTTTTAAAATAGATTATTAGCTTTTTAGCTTTTCAAAAAGCTAATAAGCTAAAAAAAATGTTTATATATTTAAAAAACGTTTTTTAAAACAATTTTTTGAATAAAAAAAAACAAAGCTTTAAAAAAATGAAAAATCTTAGCTTTTTAATTTTTTAAACCATCCTAATCGTAAAAAACAGTTTTTCTTTTTCAAACATTTTTTAAAATCAGTTTTTTTATTTTTTTTTTATTTTTTATTTTTTATTTAAATCATAAGCCAAACAAGCACTTTAAAAACGTATCATTCCCATCATTCTCACAAGACCCAAACCCCAAACATGCCCTAACTCCCGTTCTCACAAGACCCAAACCCTGACGATCTCTCTACTCTAACTCCTCCGCTCCCCGGAGGCCAAAACACTACCTTCCTTTCTTCGCCGGTGATCTAAGAAACCCTTTGAATTCGACAGGATTTGTTTGTGGTCGCGCGTTCTTCAGTTATTCTGCCCTCAACAAACCCAAACACCCCTGACCCATAGCGATCTATGTAACTCCACTGCCGGAGACCTAAACAGTAAACACCCCCAACCTGCGCAGGTAACTCTCATTCATCTCTCTAGTCCAAGAAATTAACAAGATCGTTGTAAGTTTTCTCTAGGGTTGTTTTTTTTTTTTTTTTTCGGTTAAGATATTGTAATTTCCTTGTCAAATTAAAATTGATGTTTGAATAGGAAATAATCAAAGGTTAATTGCTATGTCTTTAATCTTATTTTGTTGTCTTTCTACTCATTAGGGTTTCTAGCATTACCCTGCCTTTTTCTTCATCTATTCGTTGGCGGTATTTTTGTAAACTCTGATTTTGATTTTTCCAGATGCATTATAATTTAAGAAGGAAACTGCATTTTGTTGGTTTTTCGTTGGGATTCTTGGTTTTATCTGTTTGTTGGGGGTTTTTCTTTCTCATCTTTTCATTCTTATACCTTTTTTTTTATTTATTCTTTATACTACTTTATTTCTCCAGGGTCCAGGGTTTTTTTTTTTTTTTTTTTTTTTTTTTTTTTTTTTTTCTGTAAAAATAAAGTTAATATATGGACATGAAAACTAACTGTATCAGATCAGGATCTTTTAGTCAATAATCTTACCTCGTACAGTATTTCAGTATTCACCGTTTCTGTTTTTGTTAGGTTAAAAAAGAATTTGAACAAAAAGGCAAAAACATGAGACTGAGTGCATGGTTTGGTTAACATTATGGAAGTAGTGAACAATGTTGAAAAAGCCATAGCACATATACAGTTATCCACATCAATGGAAGGTAAGTATTTATCTTTGTTGGGTCCTGTAACTTTTATAATTATTATTATTATTATTTATTTTTTTATTTCAGAGTTCCCACACTGTGTGCAATTTAACTTTCATTTTTCATTTCTTTCTTTTTTGACATGTAACTAAGGTGCTATTTTTGGTAAAAAAATAAAGTTACATTGCACACACTTCAAAAAGAGTAAAGCATGTTGCTATTTACTGTGATTTTCCAAACTTGATATCTGTACGATTTTAATGTCAAAATTAACACATAATAATTTCTTTTGGTAAGACAGGAGAACAACAAATCTTCTCAAAATCATAAAGTTTTTTGATCAGTTTGAGTTTTATTAACAATTCCTCTTAGGCTAATTTTATTAACTTTTTATTTTTTGTTTAATTGTTGGCGGAGTCTCTAGGAGCATTAAGTTTTAGTTACATTTTATTTTAAGTGATAATGCGGTTATTATTATTTGTTATGCGGTTTTCTAACCGCACCACCAAATATAGCATAAAAAAATAACAATATTTGTTTATGCGGTTTGTAAACCGCATTAGAAAACATGAAAAACCACCTTATAAAATATCTAAGTGAAAATCGCAAATCACATCAAAAAATTAAGAACCACTCTATTAAATAATAGCACCAAAAAATACAAAATCCTTCTAAATAATAACACTAAAAAATATAAAACCAACCTAATAAAATACAGCATAAAAAAACAAAACCGCACTATAAAAAATAACATATCATTATAACAAATCATCAATAAACAAAAACATATTATTAAACAATAACAAATCAACATTTTATTTATAATAAAACGCAAAACATTATAATCTTACAAAATTTTTTTCTGACCAACTCGTTCACCATGTCAATTAAACGAGGTACTATTTCTAAGACCATATCTTCAAGTTTACTGGCCAAAGCAAATTTTTTTTTCCAAAACTACAACTAACAAACAAATATTGATATTTAAAATATATATAACTAAATAAAAATACTGATATTTTAAATATATACAAAATACTTACTTTATTTTCTAAATCATGTTGACTGGTCCCAACAAATTTCTTCATATGTTCTAGAGAGAATTTAATTTATGCATTTTTTAAACATCAAAAATATCATATTTACCCAACTTAATTTCTAAATATCATATTTACCCTGTATAAAATTTCTAAATATTATATATTTTCTTTTTAAACATCAAAATATCATATACGCTCTTCTTAAATATCAAAATATCGTATATGTAGTTTTTAAACATCAAAATATCAATGGTAATATCTAAAATATCATCCATATACATGATAATAATCAACAACAACAAAACTAAACAATCAAAATATAAATTCCATAGAGAGGATTGAAGATGAATCTTTTTGTTTGTCAGAAGGGCGACATTCCAACAATTTAGAAGTTCATATTCCATTAGACGTAAGAATGACATGGTTAAAATTTTTAATTATTATAATAATTCTAAGGTATAAAAAATAATTATAAAATATTAAAAACATTATAAAAAAGGACTTGGACAAATATGATATTTTGAAGGTTTATGAAAGATAAAACTGATATTGAGAAATTAAGCTGGGCAGATATGATATTTTGAAGTTTAAAAGGGGCATATATGAAATTCTCTCTATGTTTTATTACTATAAATCCACATTCTGATCCACCTTTTTGTTTGTAGCAATGCATTTAATTCATAATAACTATTTCAAACCATTTGAAATATATTGATAAAAATTAATAGAAAACATACCTTTATTGTTCCCTACTTATTAAATCATCCCTGGAAAACTTTATTAATTAAAGAAGCAAAGAGGTAAAGGCTCTTTTTCTTTTCATTGTTCTTTTTGTAAATTAAAGAATCAAGAATATAACTGCATTTTGCTTTCCGAACATAGGATAAAAAGCACCCGATGCCTACTGCAAAAATAAGAATTATTTAACAAGTAAGCATATATGTGTAGTGTGTATATAAATGTGAACACATTATGGAAAAAAATTACCTCTGTAAATGCGGAGCAAAATAATATTGTTTGCCTTTATGATACGAAAGTACTTCTTTGATATATATATATATATATATATATATATATATATATATATATATATATATATATATAGGGAAGAGTTATATGGAAAATGAATGATTAGGGTAACACATGTTTGAACCAATGAAAACATGACAACACATCACTTCCACAATAACTTCCACAATACATTACTTGTGAAGAAAAAAATGGACACGTGTCATTTGATTATTGGTTCCGGTAGATGTTGCCCTAGTTATTTGTTTTCCATAGAACTCATTCCTATATATATATATATATATATATATATATATATATATATATATATATATATATATATATATATATATATATATATATATATATATATAGAGTAACTTACATTGCAAACCAATGCATGATAACTTAATTAAGCCAATCTCTTAAAAATAGTTGTAACACTAAGATATGAGATGGTAAATTGAACCCTGATGCGATGCCTCTCTTTGGGTGAAAAAATATTAATGGCATTTGCATTCCCAAAAAACCTTGATACTTGAAAATCAAATTGAAAAACAACAGATAGAAACTTAGGTCGTTATTGTTGTACTCTGCTTAAGGAGCCATACACAACTTAGGATCTTCAAATGTATAAAATTTAAGTTCGGGTTTGGTTTTGGATTCAGATTTGAGTTCTGGGTCGGGTTTGGGTTCGATTCCGGCTCGGGTGCATTTAAATCAACTTGTGGTGGATTCATAGACAATATCTAAAAACACAAAACATTAGTACATAGATATGATTATATACAAACATAAAACATCTAAAAACAAACATAATAAATCTAAACACAACAAGCATAAAACAAGTTTTTAACACCAACAATATCAAGTAAACCATCTTGAATATGTTTATTAATTTCATGATGATAAAGAATGTGGTTTTCTTCGAACTAAAATAACAAACAAATTGTTATAATATTAATTTTTTTTTTAACTAAATTAACAAAAAATAAGAATGATTTGGTTGAGTACTTGTGGATGATAAACTGAAGTCGTCGTGATGTCATCTGTATCGAATTGCAATTCGACCCCATTTCTGTGCCATTATTTGACTTGCTATGTGTCTTGTTCACAAGCTACAATACTTTGTAATATTTAAATAAAAATATACTAAAATATATAGTTATATTTAAATTCAAATATACCTTTATTGCATATCTCAACCACTGAACGAGGGTATGCAGAAGATGGTTAACGTATTCAACTTCTTCTGTTCGTGTGGCGACATTCATATAACATGTGCAGGCAAGCTCTCATATATTTCAATGATTTCATCAACCTGAACTTTCACATAACCTTTATTACCGTTTCAGATGTTGACCATGCAATATCATAAGCTACTTTTAATTGGGTATCAACCACATTCACTAGCAAATCACATTCTATCCTAACCTGAAAATCATACAACATCTTTTATAAATATATAATATAAAAACATAACTTTATAATATACATAAATATCTATGTTATGTGGAAATTATAAATATATTATGTCAATAGGTAGATATTCTGTCAACCGTCTATCAGACACACCACTAGATTCATGGAATGTTGGGATCATGTCAACCTGTGGTTTCGTGCTTTGACTATTTTCCACATTCTTAAACAATCCATAGTAAACTTGAGTAGGGCCGATGATATTGGATATTTTTTGTGATCGCCTCCGTGATCGTGTCCCAAAAGTCTAACTAACGGGTCTTTTTTATTTTGAAAATAACTCTCATCGGCCATCATTCTTTTCTCTTTTTGTTCCTATGAAAAAAAAAAAATACTTGGCAAGATATATCTAGTAAAAATCAAAATCTTCATCAAGTAAAAAACATAATTGTTTACCAAAAAATGAAAATCTTCAATTGACCATTGTAGAAGATCATACATATTGGTTTCTTTGTTTTTTATTGTGAAAGCCATTAAATACAGCCTAGACCGTTCATTTTGTATACGATCCAGAAACTTGTATTTTGATACAAGTTGAGGTTATATAATAATAATGATAATAAAAAAAATTAAATAAATAAATAAACAATTAAAACATACACAAAACTCGGGGGTAGTTTTTTGTGCAACAAATCAATCCTATCAGTTTTTATAAAACCATATTTAAGACAAGCATTCAATCATTGACTCATAAAATTTATAACAAGGTATGATTTAAAATTTGATGCAAGCTTCACAACTTTTCTTCTTCATATAATTTTCCCGATCATCAGACTTAGTGTTTCACTGTTTTATAGTTTTGCTTTCGTCTTCATATAATTTTCCTGATCATCAGACTTAATGTTTCACTGTTTTATAATTTCAAAACAAAAGAGGTTAAACATAATAATTAATTAACAAGTTATTTATATTTGTAATAAATTAAAATATAAATACCTTGGTTTCCAACCATAAATCTTTAAAATATGTTTCTTCAAGTTTACCCGTCTTTATATCTATAGAAACTTGTGTCGAACCATAACCATACCAAGAATTAAACCGGTTTGGCATGCCACCGTTTGGAATATTATTGTTATGGAACTTCACTTGATACTTTGCTGGATGAATCTTTGACTTAAATGCACCAATACCGTGTTCACCTCTTTTTCTTGTTTGTACATTTTCCATTTTTACAAACCTAACAATATTGAAAAAAATTAAAAATAAGTTTATCCATAGATAACAGAAGATAGACATTACATAAGGACAACAACCATAATCCAATACAATTGTATATTACATGAATACAAAACCAGAATCTAACATAATGCAGTGAAAAGGATCGATCCAATAAATTGGTAGACCCTATATATGTGGGGCTATATATTACATTTATTAAACGGGAGACGGCCACGTTTATATATTCTAAAGATTCCAAACTATAATATAAAGTAGTAACACTTTTTCACAACAAATCAATACTGTAAAGATTCTAAATTATACGACATGAGACAGTCACGTTCATATCTATTATAAAAGATTCGAAACACCTTTTCACAATAAAACTTTTTGACAACAAATCAATGTATATACACCTTATTCGAGACAACAAATCAATGGATATATATATACCTTATATGACAGAAAACTTAAAAATGACAATGTGACGCGGAGACTTATGGAGCGAATTAGTCTACGTGGATGGCGGAGTTAGTGAATGCTGTCCGATAAGTGTGAGATTTAGTGTCGATTTAGCCGTTTGGGACCACTAAAAACGGGAATTTCCGTCGGCCTGGGCTATGAAGGTATTACAGAGAAAGGTTTACGAATTCGGATATGGAGGTTTCGAGAAGAGAGCTCGCGCGCAATGAAAATATTTGAAAAACAAATGACGAAAATCATAAGAGGGAAAACCTTGGGAACGGTTTAGGTATTTTTTGGGGCGACTAATGTAGGCGAATATTAAAGATATTACAGAAGAAGGGTTTAAGAATTCGGATATCCCCCTACATTAATCGCCCCAAAAAATACCTAAATCGCTCCACAAAGGTTTTCTTCTTATGATTTTCGTCATTTGCCTTACAAATATTTTTCATTGCATGCGAGCTCTTGTCTTGAAACCTTCATATCCGAAATCCTAAACCCTTCCGACGGAAATTCCCGTTTATAGTGGTCCCGGACGGCTAAATCGACGATTAATCTCACATTTATCGGACAACATTCACTAACTCCGCCGTCCACGTCGCCTAATTCGTTCCACAAGTCTCCGCGTCACAATGTCATTTTTGAGTTAGTATATATATACAGTGATTTGTTGTTGTCTCGACCAAGGTGTATATGTATTGATTTGTTGTCAAAAAGTTTTATTGTGAAAAGGTGTTTCGAATCTTTTAGAATATATATGAACGTGACTGTCTCATGTCGTATAGTTTAGAATATTTACAGTATTGATTTATTGTTGTGAAAGTGGTATTGGTGCATTTAAGTCAAAGATTCCTCTAAAAAGTATCAAGTGAAGTTTGATGAAAATAATATTCCAAACGGTGGCATGCCAATGAGGTTGAATTCTTGGTATGGCATGATGGCTCGACATAGGTTTCTATAGATATAGAGACACGTAAACTTGAAGAAACATATTTTAAAGATTTATGGTTGGAACCAATGTATTTATATTTTAATTTATTATAAATATGAATAACTTGTTAATTAATTATTATGTTTAAACTCTTGTTTTAAAATTGTAAAACAGTGGAACATTGAGTCTGATGATCAGGAAAATTTTATGAAGAAGAAAGCTGTGAAGGTTGCATCAACTTTTAAATCATACTTTGTTATAAATTTTATGATCCAAGGATTGAATGACCGTCTTAAATATGGTTTTATAAAACTGATGTATATAATAGGTTCGTTGCACAAAAAAACTACCCCTGAGTTTTTGGTATGTTTTAATTGTTTATTTATTGTTATTGTTATTGTTGTTATTATTATTTTGTTGGTATGTATGAAGGCAAAAAGTGCAAAAGCTAAAGAAAGCAATGACAAAAGAATATTCATTGTGCGCTTAGCACGAAGTGGATGGTAGGGTCTTGAACAAAAAAGACAGTATATGGCCTCAACTTGTATCAAAATACGAGTTTCTGGATCGTATACAAAATGAACGGTTTAGGCTGTATTTAATGGTTTCGCAATAAAAAACAAAAAAACCAATATGTATGATTTTTCTACAAGGGTCAATTGAAGATTTTCATTTTATGGTAAACAATTATGTTTTTCACTTGATGAAGATTTTGATTTTTTACTAAATATATCTTGCCAAGTATTTTTTTTTCATAGGAACAAAAAGAGAAAAGAATGATAGCCGATGTGAGTAATTTTCAAAATAAAAAAGACCCATTAGTTAGACTTTTGGGACACGATCACGGGGGCGATCACAAAGAATATCCAATATCATTGGCCCTACTCAAGTTTACTATGGATTGTTTAAGAATGTGGAAAATAGTCGAAACACGAAACCACATGTTGACATGATCCCAACATTCCATGAATCTAGTTGTTCGTCTGGTGGACGGTTGACAGATGATCCACCTATTGAAGTAATATATTTATAGTTTCCACATAAAAAGGATATTTAATTATATTATATACATATCATGTTTTTATATTATATTTAAAAAAGTTATTGTATGATTTGCAGGTTAGGATAGAATGTGATTTGCTTGTGAATGTGGCTGATACCCAATTGAAAATAGCTTATGATATTGCATGGTCAACATCTGAAATGGTAATACATTCAAAACCTATAAATAAAGGTTGTGTGAAAGTTAAGGTTAATGAAATCATCGAAATATATGAGAACTTGCCTGTGCATGCCGTCACATGAACGGGATAAGTTGAATATGTTAAACATTCGGTTGGGATATGCTATAAAGGTATATTTGTATTTAAGTATAACTATATATTTTAGTATACTTTTATTTATATATTACAAAATATTTTAGCTTGTGAACAAGACACTTAACAAGTCAAATAGTGGCACGAGAATGGGGTCGAATCGTGGTTCGCCACAGATACACGCTGATGACATCACGACGACTTCAGTTTATCATCCACAGGTAGTCGACCAAATCATTATTAATTTTTGTTAATTTAGTTTGATTTTTTTTAATATTATAACAATTTGTATGTTATTTTAGTCTGAGGAAAACCACATTCTTTATCATCATGAAATTAATGAACATATTCAGGGTGGTTTACTTGATATGGTTAGTATTAAAAACTTGTTTCATGCTTGTTGTTTTTAGATTTATTATGTTTATTTTTGGATGTTTTATGTTCGCATATAATCATATCTATGTACTAATGTTTTGTGTTTGTTTTCAAATATTATCTATGAATCCACTACAAGTTGATTTAAATGCACCCCGAGCTGGAGCCGAATTTGAACCCGAACAAAAATCCCAATTCGAAACCGAACCCGAACCTGAATTCTATACACTTGAAGATCCTGAGTTGTTAAAGGGATGCATCGCCGCAAGGTTCAAGATACCTATCATGGTTTTACAACTATTTTTAAGAGATTGACTTTGATTATAGCCTTATGCATTTGAAAGGTTTTAAAACTATTTTTATGATTGGCTTGATATATAACCCAATTCTGATTGTGGTTTTTTTATCCGCTTTGCATTATAAACTTAGATACTAAAAACAATCTGTCGCCCGTTGTTGAACATATCAAATAAATATTTTCGTATCATAAAGGCAAACAATATTTTCTTGTTCCATATATATTTATAGAGGTAAATTTTTTTCTTTCCATAATATGTTCACATACATATATACACTACACTTATACATATACATGCTACACATGTGTTTACTTGTTAAATATATATATATATATATATATATATATATATATATATATATTTTTTTTTTTGCAGTTATTATTGATTCTTATTTTATGAAAACAACGAGGAAAAGAAAAAGGATGATTACCTCTTTGCTTCTTTAATTGAAAAAAATTTCCCGGGGCGATTTAATAAGTGGGAAATGGTAAAAATATGTTTTCTATTAGTTTTTATCAATATATTTCAAGTGGTTTGAAATAGTTATTGTGAATTAAATGCACTGCTACAAACAAAAAGGTGGATGAGAATGTGGATTTATAGTAATAAAACATATGAACGAGTTTGTTGAGAACATAAAAGTTTTGCTTCGGCTGTTAAACTTGAAGATAAGGTCTTAAAATAGTACATTGTTTAACTGATATGGTGAACGGTGGTCGGAAAAGAATTTTTTAAGAATTATAATGTTTTTTGTTTTATTATAACTAAAGTGTAATTAGAAATTGTTGGTTTTTTGTATAATAATGTTTTGTTTAATAGTATGTTTTTGTTTATTGATGATTTCTTATAATGATATGTTATAATGATGATTTGTTTTAATGATATGTTATTTTTGATAGTACGGTTTTGTTATTTTTTTTGGTGCTGTATTTTAATAGGGCGGTTTTGTATTTTTTTGTGGTATTATTTAATAGGGCGGTTTTGTATTTTTTTGTGGTATTATTTAATATAGTAGTTTTGTGTTTTTTGGTGCAATTATTTAATAGGGCGGTTCCAAAGTTTTTGGTGCGATTTGTGATTTTTACTTAGATATTTTATAAGACGGTTTTTCACGTTTTCTAATGCGGTTTACAAACCGCATCAACAAATATTGTTTTTGTTTGATATTATATGTGTTGGCGCGGTTAGAAAACCACATCAACAAATAATAATAATCGCATTATCAAATCTCTTCTATACTAGTGAAAGAAGCTGCGCTGCATGTAGGATCATAAACTCTTTAACTTTTCTAATTACAACAGTTGAAGGATTTTGTTCCTGTTAGATTTATCATGCAAAGATATTGTTCCTAACATAGCATGCTTTTTTAGAAAGTAAACTTCCGTTATCATGGTTTGATGCATAATTATGTAAAGCATGACGATTAGATTTCTCAAGAAAGTTGATTGTATTTTGATCCGAAGTATATATTTGTTTGTGAAATGGCAACATACTTTTGTTGATTTATTTATTACAGCATCCTACTTTTGCTTCTTGTTGTTAGGCACATTGTAATTTTAAAATCTACCAAGTTAACAATGTCCTTTATATACAAAGCATTTTTCATTTTTATAATAGGGGTCAATTTTTGAAAAAATAATGTTCTAATAAGACAAAAACAAAAGTACATAGATGTAGTTAGATTTTTTTAAAGCAGAAGGCACTTAGTAAGAAAAAGTTTAATGTTGTAATGGAGGTAAATGAAATAGGATGTTGTAAACTTGTAACACACAATTAACCGGAAGTTGACTTCACCATATCAAGGATTAGTTATGTTAATTTTAATTAAAAAAATCAGCTTTATCAATAGTAATAAAGTGTGATGTAAGAAACGAGGTTTTTAAGTCGCGCGTTGCGGCGGGAGATTGATAAAAATATAATCATCATACATAGTAAAAATTTAAAGATATAATGTTATAATAAAAAAAAAAAGTGAAATGTTAAAAGAAACTACATAAAAATACATTGCCTCGAATCAAGAAGCATTTTCAACCCTTTTGTGGGTAAAACAACATGAAGGGCAAAACTCTACCTAAAGTTATAAAATTTAAGCAGTTAGCAATTTTTAAGTTGTGTATGGGTAAAATAATAACCTTAAAACAACACCAATACGAAAAATATGTAAAATATTATTGTAACTTAGATGATTTGTTTATTATTATTGTAACTTTTTGCAAATGGTCAAATTCACTAAAATAGAACTTTTTAATAGTACATTATCTTTTCTTTGGGCGAAACAAACTTCAAAACCCATAACATATTTTTGTTTGAAGCACGTTACTTATCTATGGAATTATCTAGAAAAAGAAATAGTTAATCGGGGAAAACACAATACATTTTAAACAGAGTGCTCCTCGTTCCTCTTAGCCATTTCCTAAAGAAAGTATTAGAAGCAAGAGAATGAAAAACAAAAATTAGTTAATTTTACTTGGTAATTGTAAAATCGGTAATTGTCACTTTTAACTTTATAGATCTCAAATTCGGTCATAATATTCTAAGGCACTTACACTTTGACTTCTTCTGTTTACATGATTCAGTGAACTTGATTGTGAACAACAAATAGATAATTGTCACTTTTTAACTTTTAAGAGGTTGCTCCATATCTTGTTGTACAGATAAGAGTTTAGAAAAACATCTTAGACAATGGCATGATATCCTGAAAAGATAGTAATTATCCTACAAATAAGTTCAAAAAACACCTTACATAGAAACTTGCTTCTGTTGACTTGCGTATGCACACCAAATGTTCTACACCTGATGATTTTTGTATTGAATCACCTACACCTGATGTTCTAGTTATGCCACCATGACTTGGTAATCTTGAGAAATATAGTTATTTATTATTTACCAAAGTCAAGCATATGGCCTTGACAAAAAAATATATAAAGCTACAACGTTTCTTGTTTTGTAATCCTTATATAAATATCATCTACAATAACACTCAAGGCTAAAGCCAGATGACAATTAAAAACATACACCATCATATACCCATACTAGGCGAATGCCCGCGCGTTGCGCAAAAGCATCTATATAGTTGAAATCTTTACAAATATATGTTTTTTAAAATATAACAATAATGTTGTTAAATTTGATATAATAATTCGTATACTAAGTTGATATTGTATATTGATTATTTTGAATTATATGATAATATATACATCTATTAAAACTGCATAATTACAATCTTTTGATTGACCTCTACCGCGGGTTATTCATGAATAAAATTAAATATAATATATGGTTTAATATTATTTCTAGTTGTTATTGTTAATTCATTTTTAAAATTTATTTGCTTAACGTTTTAATTTCTATCAGTGTAATTATTTAAAACATCAAATAATTTTTTTTTTTATTTTAAAGATAACAATATAATCATTTATATAGAGTTATTTTTAACTATTGTTATTGTAAGTTATTTTAAGCTACTTATTTCAAAATTTTTAACGATTATAAAAATATCTTTAAGAAATATTTTAATGAATTGATATTACAATTTAGTTTTTGTATTTAGCACTACAATTTATCATTTTTCACTATTCACAAAATATTCTTTAGGTTTTTTTAAGTGGAACTAAAATTTATATTGAAGTTGATCATGTAATGTTATATTTAAATTAACAATTTAAGTATTTTGTCCATACAGTTCAAAAGTTGTAGTTTTAAACCGATAATGGTTTACATACAACATATTAAATCTAATAAATTAAATATAATATGTTAAAATTTAAAGACATAACTTTATAAGTAGAAGTAAAAATATTATTTTAATATTGAAATTTAGTTTATTTTTATTATACTTTAGGTTTGATACTTATTTAAACTTATTAAATAATTTATAATCATTATTAGAAAGACACTATAATTTATCACTTTTAACTATTTACAAAATATTCTTTGGGTTGTTTAAGTTGAACTAAATTTTATATTTAAGTTGATCCTGTAAGGTTATATTTAAATTAACAATTGAAGTATTTTATACAAATTGATCAAAAGTTGTAGCTTTAAAATGATAATGGTTTACATACAACATATTAGACCTATTAAATTAAGTATAGTATTTTAAAAGTTAAAAACAAACTTTATAAGTAGAAGAAAATATAGATTTTTAATATTGAAATTTAGTTTATATATGATTACACTTTAGGTTTTATATTTATTTAACCTTATTAACCAATTTATAATAATTATTAGAAATAAATTGAAAAGTCATGGGAGTTTTAAATGAATGTGGTGAAAATAAAAAATGCATGAGAGTTTCAAATGCATGTGGTTCAAGAAAAAATGCAAGCTTTATAAGTATATAATGATAATGATAATGATAAGCTAATTGTAATTGCTTCCCTTCATGTCTTTCATTTTAGTTAGACATCTCCTACTTGCAATATCATCATATATTGGGTCAACATATAAGGAATCACATGTCTTAAACCCTAAATATATTAGAATAGAACCTGTAACAACATAAATCATATCTTTGTTAAATTGTGAAACAAAGAAATAATCATCAAAATCAAAGAAAACAAAAACGACATAAAGATGGGTTTGTCTTTACCTTCATCAGGGTTATGATACATGAGAGTTAATTCTTCAACGTTTCAACAGTATTCACCAATAGACCACCACATAGTTTCACACGTCTTTCAACAAAATTCAAGGTTAAATAGGCTTAATGTTCCAATTTCAAAGATAATGTTAAAGGGAGAAACAATATACCGTTGAGGCTGATCTCAACATACTACACCAACAATATTAACATCTTTCCTGAGATTCTTAACCTGTAAAAAATGTTGATGAAGTTTTTAGTAACAATAACCAAAAGATAACTCGTGTAAGATATTTGTAGAATGCTAAGTGGATTAAAATTTAAAAGTTATCATTGGATCTATAACTACTTAAAAGTTATCATTCAAAAGTGCATTAAAATCTGAAAATGTCAACAAAAATCAGTAATCAACTGAAAGTTATCATCATATCTAAAATTTTAACCAACAATGCGACTCACCTTGGATAAAGACCCGAATCAAAAGGATCCTTGATAAGAAATCTGATCCATATTAAGCCCCTGTACAAAAAAAAAAAAGAAATCCATTTTGATGATACCTAAAATTCATAATTAAAACTATAAATATCGAAACACAAACTAAACCTTGCGTACTTGAAGTCGGTGAGAGAGAACATACAAAGTTAGAACCTGCACTGCTTTAGTCGGTGATAAGAAAATGAAGCTTGTTAGATATGTGTTCAAAGGGAATGCTTCTTTTAGACATCAAGATCTTGAAACCTTTATTGAACATTGTCACGATGTTTACCTGGTAAAAAAACGATAGACATAAGGTTCCATTAGCAAACACAATATCACTAAGAAAAAGAAAATCAAAATAGACTAATATTTTTGCCAAACGTGTAAAATATATGTATGTTTTTCTTTCTTAGGGATGGAACCATGACTCTTGGATCTTCCATTTACCGGTTAGTACTTCCATTTGGGACGAGTTCAAAGCCGTTAAATATGGGTAGGTTATGTTGGATTTTTTTCCTGATTATGTTAGCTGAAACAACCAAAATTAATGAAGTGAAATTTAATTACCTCCACCCCGTATTTGACATCAAGAATTGCAGGAGTACTCATGTTTAAACCATTCGATTACAACCATTGTTGTCCTTGCTTTAGCAAAAAAAAAAAATCAAGTATTTGACATGATATCCCCCAAACAACATCCACATCATGATCCTAATGAAAAATCAAAAGGAAATACGTAAAAAGTCAAGAATCATGTTGTAACATCCCATTATTTTCTTCTTGTAAAGTCAACCCTAGTCAACCAAAGTCAAACGTGGGTCAACAAAAGTCAACTTAAATCTTATTCTATCTTAAATGGATTGGATTAATGTTTTATAAGTGTCATATGTTTAAGAGGTGAAATCTTGAAGTCTGAAGACCATTCTTTCTTTCCCTTCGGACAGCAGCCTCGCAACCGAGAACATCAGACTTCGGTCATGAACGAGGGCCGCAAACCCTCGGACCGTGAACGACTTCAGACCGCAATCTCGCAAACGAGGTTCACGGCCGTGAACCCTCACAGACACACACACACACACACACACACACACACACACACACATATATATATATATATATATATATATATATATATATATATATATATATATAGACTTCAACCGACTTTTAGCCCATTTCTACACTTTCAAACAGAATTCCAACCTTTTTCTCTCAAGTATCATCAGCCAAAAACCTCTCTCCTTAAGAAAATACTAAATTCATCCTTTCTCATCATATTAAGTATCAATCACTAGTTCTTCATAACATCTAACAAGTATCATTTCTTGATCTTATTATCACTTCAAGAACATCCTTCAATCTTCTTATACTAGGCTGAAATCCATTAATTTCACTAGTTTTCACGAAGAACACGCGAACGAGGCCGTGAACGGCTTCGGACCGCAATCTCGCAAACCGCCTTAGGGCCGCAAACGAGGTTCACGGCCGTGAACCCCTTAGGACCGTGAACCCTCACATATATATAGATTTCAACCGACTTTTATCCCATTTCTACAGTTTCTAACAAAATTCCAACTTTTTTCTCTCAAGTATCATCAGCCAAGAACAACCTATCTCCTTAAGAAAATACTAAATTCATCCTTTCTCATCATATTAAGGATCAATCACTAGTTCTTCATAACATCTAATAGGTATCATTTCTTGATCTTATTATCACTTCAAGAACATCCTTCAATCTTCTTATACTAGGTTGAAATCCATTAATTTCACTAGTTTTCACGAAGAACATGCGAAGAACACCCATCTGAAAACCTTTAAATCTTCTTAGAAACCTTCTTAGGATGAACAAGTGTTCTTCATTCATCAAGAACATAGGGCCATGAACCCTTCATGTTCTTGGGCCGTGAACACCCCTCCTAGTAGTGAACACCATTCAGCCTCCATTTTAGCTTCTAACACTCCTATATGTAGGTTATACTTACAAATTAGTCCAGTTTCTAATCATTCCTATGATTATATTGTGTTAAAATGACATCAAGTCACCAAAAGTATTTCAAGATGTTAAATTCTTGAAATGATTTTATAAACTTATATTTTTTCCTAAAAATCATATATATATATATATATATATATATATATATATATATATATATATATATATATATATATATATGGGCTTAGGACGGATAACTCATTTTATTTCCTTTTCCTTGTTTGGATGTGGGCTTGAAGTATCGGTTATTTGTCCGACTGTCGTTTAAATTTTAGTTATATATATATATATATATATATATATTTGTATATGTATATAAATATAAAAGTTATTTCATTCAATTTCAATACACTTCGTAACATGTCGAGCAAGGGGTTGCATTCATGAACAGTTAGTATCAATTCAGAAAGTACATATAAATTATAATAGGTATACTTTATGATTCATAAAACATTAATTCACAAACCAAGTATACTAGAGTATCCCATTTTACAAGAACAATGGTTTGATTTAAAACTAATCAAGGGTATACATTTTTCAAATACATGTTAAGAATACTAATTCAGTAGCATACTATCAATCATTTATTTCAGAATGATTGAGTTTTCACTTCTATTACACACGTGAGGTCTATATACTTTTTATGAGTCAATAGATTCAGGTTGTTTAATTCATTTAAACAACATAGTTAAAGTCTTGACATTATAACCAGAATCTCCAGTCGGGGATTGAAACAAGTGTGTATAGATCTATATTGGGATTGGCAACCCTGCACTCAGACTGCTAGCTACAGCCGGTCATACACGCCTACGAGTGACAGTTGTTATCAGCAGTTTTTGACGCCTTCAAAGCGTTGTTTCAGGCCATCTGGTCTCAGTATGGTTATAATAATTCATTAAAAAGATATTAACAATACGGTTGGTATATAATTAACTAAACATGAGTACATTTTCAAAGTACCAGTTTACTAAAATACAGTTTTACAGTATTACATCTTAGTTTACATTAATCGCTGGTGAAGCCAGGCACACTCACTTTTACAGGTTATACAAAAGAATACAAATACAGAACACTGGTTTACAAACATAACGGTTTTATGTGATTAAAACTACTTTTCTTATACAACAGTAAATATAGGATTTTTTGGAACAGTTACATATTCAAGAAACAAAAAATATACTTTCAAACATAAATACTTATGCACTCACTCAACTTTATGTTGATACTCTCTTTTCAAATTACATGTATTCTCAGGGAATTAGTAGACAGTTACTCCCCGAGCTTTTAAGAAAATGGAGTTGTTTTGAGTCGTGTCTTCTATCTTTTGTTATAACTATTTTTGGTGTCAATATACAATGATTGAACACGTGTAAAAACTTATACTTATTAATGTAGTGGTTGTTTGTACTTTGATTACTATAATGCATGTGTTGTGATACTACAAATGAAGTCATCCACCCCCAGACTTTTTCGTCGTCTGGTTTGGGGGTGTGACAGATTGATTTCAGAGCATTGTTTATAGTGAACTCAGTATATCAATTCATAAAAGATATACAAACTATAAATACATTCGGGATAAGTGCTCTGACTACAAGTATACTTTTAAAATTTAAGTATTTTTACAAGAAGTATACTAACACTCATATTTACAAGCACAATATCACAGTCATAACAACTCAAAAGTATTTGGATGTTGGACACTACGGTCAAACCTGGGCAGTTATGTAATCATATTTGGGATCAATATAGCCCGATCAACTATATTGGTTTGAGATATGACCAACATGTGTTTGGGAGTGATAGTAGTGTTTCGCATGTCTAAAACTTACCAACTATACATATGTAGAAGAACTCTAGATCAAAACATAAAGTTAAAATACTATAGGAGTATTTTAGGCACTATATACTAAGAACAAATATGTGTAAACAAAAGAACCGTTATTGGTAGAGCTATAAATATTAAGTGTATATTACAGTTATATATAATTTAAGTTTTATAGACTTAGAATATGTGATCTAGCTTTATTTCTTGTTTTCCTTGTTTGGTTGTGGACTTAGAGCATGATCATTTAATCGAAGGTCTATTATATCCAAGTTATATATAATTAGTATACACTATGTAGTTATAAAGGTACCCAATACAAAACATGTCATACAAAACTCGTTATCTGTTAACTGTAAGTTTCTCTCATAGAAACTTGTATTTCCAAATCTATTGTTACTAATTATATTCTATATCTCTTATATCCCTATTCTTGGTTAGATAACAATGGCTGAATTCCATCTACCCGGAGACCCGTATTATCCCAATCAGGGAAATGGAGGATGGCTCGATGATGAGCCATAAGAGAATCATGAAATCCCCTTAGATGATGATTTTGCAGAAAAATTTCGTGAAGATACTGATTCGGAGTCAGAAACATATAATTTACCACCACTTGCCTAGAATCCCAATCCACAACAAAACTTCCAAGGCTCGACGCCTCTGTGGGCTGTAAACTTAGACAGGCGGAGTAATGAGCAGGGTCAGAACCATCCTTACCAAGGAGACCGAAGCTTTTACAATCTGGACACAAGAGGCTCAGCAGACAGAACCCTCCCGATGTTAGTTTGTCGTGTGGCGCGTAACGATGAACAAGGAAGAGTTGCTATCGACCGAGTCATACAGGTTGAAGCTGCTACTGGAGTCAACACCGTTTGCATTCGTTAATTAGAAGACAATCATTATGCGACAAGGGATCATACTAATTTCTTGCTGAGAGAATTGGCGGCATCCCAAGCCGAAGTTAGAGAACTGCGAGAACGACAAATAACACAAGAAAGATGTATGTGCGAAATAGAAAGTCAGCTAGCCAAATCCAGGGCCAAACCTAGTAGGAAGTAGATTATACTCTACTCGTTCACTACGTACTCTTTTGGTTATAGTCTAAGTATTCAGATATGTTCTAGCGTTATTTTTCATGATTTTCAGTACGACCACGAAAATTTCATTTTCGGTAGGTCGGTTTAATGTCGATGTTTTCCCAGTATTATGGTATATTGCAGACTCGTTTAAGGTCAAGTTTTCCAAACTCTATGTACTTAATATACCAATACAATCGACATGCATTTTCGTACTCTTTGAAAAATAACCACTCAAATTCATATTATCCTGGTGCAAGTTGTACCTGTAGTAGACTTCTATTTCCAATTCCTTACAAGATTCATATTGAACTAAGTGTTTTAGTTCAGATATATCATACTCATGTTCATTCTTGATATCTGAATATCTTTTCATCTTATACTTCTTAAGGTGAAAGATGCCTCCTTGGAGAAACCCAAGGCGTGCCCATGTCAATGAAGCGACACCACCTCCGCCACCACCTCCTCAATTCGATGCTGCCATGTTTTAGGCGGCGGTCACAGCAGCGGTCGAAGCTCCTATGTCCCATATAACCACCACTATCGCAAGTGGACCGGGGAGTGGAGCACACCCTTCCAATCAGGGTGATAGTCACGGGCACCATCGGAAGTGTACCTACAAGGATTTCTCGAACGCCAAACCCAGGACCTTTAACGGGATTGGAGGAGTTATGGCGTTAAGGCAATGGATTGACAAAACAGAGCTAGTCTTTGAGATCTGCTCCTGCCCGGAGGGGTAACAAAGTCAAATTCGCTGTCTGTACCTTTGCTGATAGAGCCCTAACATGGTGGAACAGCCATGTTAAGTCACTGACCTTAGTGGTGGCTAACTCTATAAGTTGGGAGAACTTGAAAACAATGCTGATGCGGGAATACTGCCCGCGGGGTGAAATTCAGAAGCTCGAGTAAGAGCTCTAGGGTCTTACTATGGTTGGTTCAGACACAACAACCTACACAAATAGATTATGCGACTTAGCGATCCTATGTCCAGAAATGGTTGCTCTGGAGAGCAAAAGATTGAAAGGTACATCTGGGGGCTGTCACCCCAGATTCAGGGAAGTGTTATTGTTTCCAGGCCTGTTACCGTTGACAGTGCCAAAGAGTTGGCACAGTCCCTTATCGACCATGGAGCCTGTCAAAACTTAGTGGTCGCTGCCCCAGAACAACCCAAGGGAAACAACAACAACAACAATAACAACAACAAGAAGAAGAAAGCCTGGAATAAAAGGAAAGGCAAATCTTCTCAGGAACCCTCGAAAAAGAAAAAGTTAGTGGCAGTCCATGCTGCTACTATACCTGCTGCTGTTCCTGCTAACCCTACACTTGCTAAGCCCTATGTTGGTAATCTCCCCAAATGCAACAGGTGCAATTTCCACCACAACGGAAATTGCCAGGAAATGCAGTGTCATAACTGCAACAGAAAAGGGCATATTGCTCGATTATGTAAATCACCACCCCAATTGATTAACCAAGCACCTACCGCTGCTGGAGTAGGTCAAGCGTGTTATGGATGCGGTGATGTTAGGCATTTCAAAAGAGATTGTACGAAAGCTGGAAATGCTGGAAGAGTTGAGAGGATTCTGGCAATGGGTCACGAAGAAGCTGTGGCAGACCCTGCGGTGGTCATGGGTACGTTTCTTCTCAACAATACTTATGCATGCATTCTATTTGATAGTGGTGCTGAGAAGAGCTTCGTGAGCCATAATTTCAAACACCTATTAAATCAAAACTCCTAACCCCTAAATGAAACCTTCACAGTAGAAATGGCTAACGGGAAATCCGAATACACTAACGATATATACATAGGATGTACCCTTATCTTGAATAACTTTTTTTCCCAATAGACCTTATGTCAGTCTCTATCAAAAGTTTCGATGTCATTATTGGTATTGATTGGTTGTGCTCTAACCATGCCGACATCCTATGTTATGAAAGAGCCATTCGCCTGAACTTGCCAACTAACGAAACTCTTATCATCTACGACGACAAACCCGGAACGAACCTTTAGATCATTTCTTGCATCAAGGCACAAAAGTACCTTCGCCAGGAGTACTGTGCTTTATTAGCTCACATGGTAGACAAAAATCAAGAAGTGAAAGACATAGTGGGCATTCTTGAGGTCTGCAACTTTCCTGACATATTTCCCGACGATCTTCCAGGAGTGCCTCCCGAACGACAAGTCGAATTTAGAATCGACTTAATCTCTGGGGCTACCCTTGTAGCCAAATCCCCCTATCGTCTTGCACCTTCTGAAATACAAGAATTATCCAGCCAGCTGAACGAACTCCTTGGCAAGGGTTTCATAAGACCAAGCTTCTCACCATGAGGAGCACCAGTCTTGTTTGTAAAGAAGAAGGATGGATTATTCCGTATGTGTATAGACTACCGCGAGCTGAATAAGCTTACCATCAAGAATCGATATCCTCTACCTCGCATTGACGATCCGTTCGACCAACTTCAAGGTGCGAGCTACTTCTCGAAAATAGACTTGAGATTCGGGTATCACCAATTACAGATTTTGGAGGAAGATATTCCCAAAACAACGTTTAGAACTCGTTATGGTCATTACGAGTTTGTAGTGATGACTTTCAGATTGACGATTGAACCTGTTGTGTTCATGGACTTAATGAACAGAGTGTGTCGTCCGTACCTGGACAAATTGGTCATAATCTTCATTGACGACATCCTTATCTACTCAAGAAGCGAAGAAGAACATGACCAACATCTTCGTCAAGTATTGCAAACTCTGAGAATAGAGAAACTTTATGTGAAGTTCTCAAAATGTGAATTTTGGATTAGGAAGGTAGATTTCCTGGGCCACGTGGTCAGTCAAGAGGGAATACACGTGGACCCTTCTAAAATTAAGGCAATTGAGAACTGGTCAGCACCTAAAACAGCTACAGAAATCCGTCAATTCTTAGGTCTTGCTGGCTACTATCGTAGATTCATCCAGAATTTCTCCCGATTTGCTAAACCATTTACCACCCTAACGCAAAAGGGTGTAACTTTTAGCTGGGAGAAAGAAACAAGAAACATCGTTCCAAACGCTGAAACGAGCTCTGTGTGTTACACCGATCTTGTCTCTTCCTGAAGGGACAGAGGACTTCGTAGTGTACTGTGATGCTTCTAATCAAGAGTTTGGATGTGTTCGTATGCAAAGAGGAAAGGTTATATCATACACCTCGAGACAGCTAAAGACACATGAGGTCAACTATACAACACATGACCTTGAACTGGGAGCAGTGGTATTTGCTTTGAAGATCTAGAGACATTATTTATATGGCTCAAAATGAACAATATTGACGAACCATAAAAGTCTTCAACATATCTTTGACCAGAAAAAGTTGAACATGAGACACCAACGGTGGGTGGAGCTACTGAACGATTACGAATGTGAGATTCGTTATCGCCCTGGTAAAGCCAATGTAGTAGCTGACGCCCTTAGCAGAAAAAGAATACTTGAGACGTCGAGTAAAGTCGTTGACCATGACAATCCATTCACATCTGTCCACATAGATCAAAGAGGCTCAACTCGAGGCCTTGAAACTCGAAAACGTGACAGGTGAAACCTTAAGAGGAATGGATAAGAACTTTGAAATCAGGGATGATGGAGTCTATTGTTTCATGAACCGGATCTGGACACCAAAGTTTGGTGGTTTCAGAGACGTGGTTATGAATGAAGCACACAAAACCCGATACTCCGTTCATCTAGGTTCAGACAATATGTATCTGGACATCAAGAAACTGTATTGGTGGCCTAGCATGAAAGCCGAAATTGCTACCTTTGTGTGTAAGTGCTTTACTTGTGACAAAGTCAAGGTAGAGTACCAGAAGCCTTCAGGTTTATTGCAACAACCTGAAATCCCTGAATGGAAGTAGGAGCAGATTATGATGGATTTCATAACTAAGTTACCCAAGACATCGGGTGGTTATGATACTATTTGGGTAATCAGTGATAGATTGACAAAATCCGCACACTTCTTACCAATAAAAGAAACTGACAAGATGGAGAAGCTAACACGAACTTACCTCAAAGAGATTGTTAGACTGCATGGTGTGCCAATATCTATTATTTCAGACCGAGATAGCAGATTCACCTCTTGTTTCTAGCAGTCTTTACAAAAATATTTAGGAACTAGGCTGGACATGAGTACAACCTACCATCCACAAACCGACGGACAAAGTGAGGAGATGATTCAAACTCTAGAAGATATGTTGCGAGCCTGCGTGATAGACTTTGAGAAGGCATGTGATACTCATTTACCCCTTGTCGAGTTCTCTTACAAAAACTGTTATCACACTAGCATAAAGGCTGCTCCATTCGAAGCCCTCTATGACCGCAAGTGCAGATCACCACTGTGTTGGGCTGAAGTGGGTGATACACAACTAGTTAGAGGTTAAGTTCCAGACAATACTCTCACTGGTCCGAAAATTATTCGTGAAACTATGGAGAAAATCGTACAAATTTGTGAGCTACTTAAAGCTTCCAGAGATAGACAGAAAAGTTACGCTAACAAAAGGAGAAAACTTTTGGAATTCCAGGTTGGTGACCGTGTCTTGTTGAAGGTCTCACCTTGGAAGGGCATGATACACTTTGGAAAGTGTGGCAAGCTGAACCCAAGGTACATAGGACCATTCAAGATTCTTGCTTGAATTGGTCCAGTAGCTTACAAACTCCGACTACCACAAGAACTAAATAACATACACCCAACCTTCCACGTCTCTAACTTGAAAAAGTGCTTATCCGATGAGACTCTTTTATCCCACTTGACGAGATCGAGGTAAACAAAATCCTCAACTTTGTGGAAGAACCCGTAGAGACCCTAGACAGGGAAATAAAGAGAACCAAACAAAGTCGTATCCCGATAGTGAAGGTTCGTTGGAATACAAAACGGGGACCTGGATTTGTCATAGCTAGCATTTTTAGCTAGGAAATTCCGTCCTCATGTAAACATCAACTATTGTAAGACTTGTGCTAACACGTTAAAGTTTACATTATGGTTCCTAATGAGCCATTTATTGTTATAGTGCAAAGCATATATGTATCTCAAATCTTTCTCAAATCTCTCCATGTATCTTAAATCTCTCCTAAATCTCTTTATGTATCTCAAATCTCTCCCAAATCCCTCTATGTATCTCAAATCTCTCTATATATCTTCCTTAATCGAAACCAACTCAAAACGAAAGGAGAAAACTCGAAAGAACAAGCCTATTCTGGAATACACTATTCATTCTCAGAACCTCTCTTCTTAGTTCAGAACCTCCTGATTCGGAACCTCTTAAGTCACTTTGGAACTCCTAAAGGAACCGAACAATCTCACAATTTTGGACCCTCCCACCCGGACAATCTCGCTCCAGACATCTGCTGATCCGGAATTGTCGACTTCGGAAAACTTCGCACCACTCCGGAAGGATCAACCAGCGAGCCATCTTGCACTGGAGTCCTTCGCATCTCGAAAGAGGGCACTCCGGAACCGAATCTGCTCGGAAGCACCAACTCCACCCGCCCCAGCCTCAACCACAACAACGCCAACCAAGTCATACGCGGGTTCCAATCCCAAATGTGACAAGTGTAATTACCACCACTTCGGGGGCATGCAACGACTTCCAATGCACCAACTACAATCGAAAAGGACATAATGTTCGATATGGCAAGATGCCCCCACAACAAAACAACCAGACCAATGACAACAACGCCGGAGCCAGCCGCACATGTTACAGATGCAGAGAAACCGGCCATTATAAACGCAAATGCCCCAAGAAAAAAAATTAGAACGCAGGAAGGGTCGTAGCCTTGGGGCAAGAAGAGGCAGTGCAAGATCCAACTGTGGTGACTGGTACGTTTCCCCTCAACAACTCTTATGCATGCATTTTATTTGATAGTGGTGCTGAGCGGAGCTTCGTAAGTCACGGATTCAAACACATACTCAATCAAGATCCCCACAAATTGAACAAAACTTTTACGATCGAAATGGCCAATGGTAAAACAGAATCAACCAACGATATTTACGTAGGGTGCACGCTAGCATTAAATAATTACTCCTTTCCAATCGATTTAATGCATGTTAATATTAGGAGCTTTGATGTTATTGTTGGCATGGATTGGTTAATCCCCATCCATGCTGAAATTATGTTCCACGAGAAGGTCGTTTGCCTTCATTTACCCAACAACAAAACCCTAATAGTTTATGACGATAAACCCGACACAAACCTCCGACTCATTTCTTGCATCCAAGCACAAAAGTGCTTGTATAAAAAGAATCACGCCTTTCTTGATCATGTCGTGGATAAAAAAAAGGAAGAGAAAAACATTAACAATATTCCGGAAGTACGTGACTTTCCCGAGGACTTGCCATGAATACCCCCCGAGGTTCAGGTCGAGTTCCGAATCGATCTTGTACTAGGAGCCACTCCAATCGCCAAATCACCCTACAGGTTAGCTCCTGCCGAGATGCAAGAGTTATCAAACTAACTAAGCGAACTTCTCTAAAAGGATTCATCAAGCCGAGCTTTTCACCCTGGGGAGCTCCGGTCCTGATTTTCAGAAAGAAAGACGGATCTTTCAGAATGTTCATCGATTATCGGGAGTTAAACAAGCTTACTGTCAAGACTCGATACCCACTCCCTCGAATTGATGATCCATTCAACCAGCTCTAAGGAGCCATCTACTTCTCCAATATAGATATGAGGTCCAGATACCACCAACTAAGGGTCCGAGAGGAGGATATTCCAAAGAATGCTTTTCGAACCCGTTATGGGCATTTCGAATTCGTAGTCATGCATTTTGGTCTCACAAATGCACCCGCAACCTTTATGGACCTGATGAACAGAGTCTGTCAGCCGTTTCTCGACAATTCTGTGATTGTTTTCATCGATGATATACTCGTTTACTCTAAGAATGAGGAAGAGCACAACCAGCACTTACGATAGATTTTGGGAACATTGAGAGTAGAGCAGCTTTATTCAAAGTTCTCCAAATGCAAGTTCTGGATTCGTAGTGCTGAATTCTTGGGACATGTGGTTCGTGAAGAGGGAATACATTTGGACCCTACCAAGATTAAAGCTATTGAGGGCTGGGCAACCCCAAGAACCCCAACCGAAATCCAATAATTTTTAGGCCTTGCTGGTTATTACCGAAGGTTCATCTAGAATTTTTCCAAAATCGCCAAGCCTCTCACCACTCTCACCCAGAAGGGTGTATCTTTCCATTGGAATTACGAACAAGAAGATGCCTTCCAAACCCTGAAATAACCCCTCTGCAGTGCCCAGTGTTGTCCTTGCTAGAGGGAACGGAAGACTTCGTAGTATACTGCGATGCTTCTAATCAAGGGTTAGGCTGTGTGCTTATGCAGCGCGGAAAGGTGATAGCTTACGCATCTAGGAAACTAAAGACCCATGAAGAAAACTACACCACCCACGATCTCGAGCTAGGAGCTGTGGTCTTCGACTTAAAGATTTGGAGCCACTACCTATATGGTACAATGTGCACCATTTTCACAGACTATAAGAGCCTCCATCACATTTTGAATCAAAAGGAATTAAACATGAGACAACGGAGTTGGTCGAACTGCTAAACGACTATAAGTGCGAAATCAAGTACCACCCAGGCAAGGAAAATGTGGTAGCTGATGCCTTAAGCCGAAAGGAGTACTCGGGCCGCCGAGTAAAGACACTAACAATAGCCGTCCATTCCCATCTATCCTCACAAATCAAGGTGGCTCAACAGTAAGCCTTGAAGCCAAAAAACATCACCAATGAGGCATTGCGCGAAATGGAAAAGAATCTGATAGTCAAAAAAGATGGAGCCTATTCTCTTATGGACTGAATCTTGACACCGAGGTTCGGTGGATTCCGTGACCTGAGAATGAATGAGGCTCACAAAACGAGGTACTTTATCCACTCGGGTTCCGATAAGATGTACCTGGATATCAAACAACATTATTGGTGGCCGCATATGAAAGCGGAGATTGCCACTTATGTAGGAAAGTGTCTCACTTGTTCCAAAGTGAAATTGGAATATCAGAAGCACTCGGGTTTACTTCAACAACCCGGAATACCCGAGTGGAAATGGGAGAGAATAACAATGGATTTTATAACCAAATTACTTAAGACGGCAGACGGTCTGGATGCTATCTGGGTGATCGTTGACCGATTAACAAAATCCGCCCATTTCCTGCCAATAAAGGAGATGTACAAGATGGAAAGACTAACACGAATATACCTAAAAGAGGTGGTAAGACTTCATGGAGTCCCCATATCTATTATCTCAGATCGAGATAGTATATTCACCTCTCGTTTTTGGCAGTCGCTCCAGAAAGCATTAGGAACCCAACTGGATATAAGCACTGCCTACCACCCTCAGGTTGATGGCCAAAGCGAGCGAACTATTCAGACTTTAGAAGACATGCTCCGAGCATGTGTAATAGATTTTGGAAAAGCCTGGGATACCCACCTGCCCCTAGTTGAATTTTCATATAAGAACAGCTACTACACGAGCATATGAGTCGCTCCCTTTGAGGCATTGTATGGCTGGAAGTGCAGATCGCTCCTTTGTTGGGCTGAAGTGGGTGACACCCAGCTGGCAAAAGGGAAATCACCGAGCAACACCCTTACATGACCAGAAATCATTCGAGAAACTACAGAGAAGATAATCCAAATCAAAGCCTGACTCCAAGCATCGCCTGACCGACAAAAGAGTTACGCCGACAAACGACAAAAACCTTTGGAGTTCCAAGTCGGAGATTGAGTGCTATTAAAGGTCTCTCCTTGGAAAGGGATGATCCATTTTGGGAAACGAGGAAAGTTAAACCCGCGATACATCGGACCATTCGAGATTCTTTCCCGAATTGGTCCGGTGACACATAAGCTGTAGCTACCTTCGGAGCTCAGCAACGTACACCCCGTGTTCCACGTTATCGAATTTTAAAAAGTGCTTAACAGATGAAACCCTTTTCATTCCCCTAGAAGAGATCGAGATAAACAAGAATCTCTTGTTCATCGAGGAACCGGTCGAGATAATGGATAGGAAGTGAAGCGCACGAAACAAAGTCACATTCCGATTGTGAGGTTCGATGGAACGCTAAGCGTGGACCTCAATTCTCTTGGGAACGCAAAGAACAAATGAAGCAGAAGTACCATCACTTATTCTCTCATTCATGATCCTACCTTTCAAAAGAATTTCAGGACGAAATTCCCTCTAACGAGGGGATGATGTCACAGCTAGCATTTTTAGCTAGGAAATTTCTTCCTCATGTCAACATCAACTATTGTAAGACTTGTGCTAAAACATTAAAGTTTACATTATGGTTCCTAATAAACCATGTATTGTTATAATGCAAAGCATGTATGTATCTCAAATCTCTCTATGTATATCAAATCTCTCTCAAATCACTCCCAAATATCTCTATGTATCTCAAAGCCTCTCTTCTTAGTTCAGAACCTCTTGATTCGGAACCTCTTAAGTGACTTTGGACCTTCTAAAGAAACTGGACAATCTCGCAGTTACGGACCCTACCACCCGGACAATCTCGCTCTAGACATCTGCTGATTCGGAATTGCCGACTTTGGAATACTTCGTACCACTCTGGAAGGATCAACCAGCGAGCCATCTCGCACTGGACTCCTTTGCATCTCGGAAGAGGGCACTCTGGAACCGAACCTGCTCGGAAGCACCAATCACTCCAGAAACTACTGAATTGGCTCCTGAAATCCCTTTACCCACTTCGGAGCCTCGCAGATTCAGGACTCCACTACGGATTTTAGACCATTTCGGACCATTTCATCATTTTAAGAGAGTTTGACGTCGGGAATCCCACCAAACTCGTATTTTCCGTAACTTAGACCCCTTATACTCCTATTTTAAGCCAAAATTGAATATTAAAACATATTTACATAAAATAATATTTAAGATTTCTAAATGTATTATTTTAAATCAAACGATGTGAATAAGATAAGGATAAGAGTGTTGACTTTGTTGATTAGATGCTATTCCCCGTTTTTCCATGCATTTTAATATTCAACATATATCCATGAAATTAACCAATGGGTTCCCAAGTAAATATCACATCAAAATTTCATAATCCCTATGTTTGGATGATTTCCTTCCAAAAAGCCCCACCATCGTTTGTCATTTTACCTCCTGTCCACTCCCATTTTCTCTCAAGAGTAACTCCAAGTTTCAAAAGGAGTTAAAGTCTTCAAGCTTCTTCTAATCTTTGGATAAAATCACCTCCAAGGAAGTTCATCCTCTCATCCAACAGTTTAGGTTTAAGATCTCCACACCATCACTCCAATCATCCCATAAACCAACTCAAGGTGAGCTTCATACCCCTATTTTTGAGTTTTATTGTTTTTGGGGGAGGATACAAGTCAAAGCCTCGTTTAAATCTTGATATATTTGCTTGTTATGCATGTATGCTAAGTTATGTGTGTTAAAGTTATTAAAACTCCTTACGAATTAGTTCAAGAACTCGAAAGCTTGAGCAAGCCTCAAGAGTTTGAACCATATTTCACAAATTATGTACAGATACAAGAACTAGTATGTTACAAAGTATAAGTCACAAATTTTTATGACAAAAACCATGATTTGATTCAAAAATTGCTTAAACGAGTATTTTAGAAGAAATGGGTCATTTGCAACAATTCACATAGTTTTTAACCACTTGTGACACCTTTTGGAAAATATGAGTCTTAATTGATAATTTATAAAATGAAGGACCATTTTTGCCAACATCGATAATATTGGGTCATTTTTGACAAACATGATTCAAATGAGATTATTTTCAATAAACGGAAACGAAATATCTAGGCAATGAGTACAACTATTGTTATTTATGTAATAAATAACGGATTACAACAATTTTGCATAAACACCTGTTAGTATTCTAGTCATACGCATCTTCACAATATATATATATATATATATATATATATATATATATATATAGAGAGAGAGAGAGAGTTAGGTTCAAATGTTTTCACTATCTATTGTGTGCATGTATGACTGATTCTGGACCAATCATTTTAGTTATTTTAAGAAAGTAATTAATGCATATTAAATGCTGAAGATGTAATTAATATTCATTATATCTTCAACATGTAATATGCATTAATTACTTTCTTAAAATAACTAAAATGATTGGTCCAGAATCAGTCATACATGCACACAATAGATAGTGAAAACAAAATAATCTAACCATATATATATATATATATATATATATATATATATATATATATATATATATATATATATAATAGTGTTCGTTTAAAGTCCTGTAAGAGCTATAACCAGAGTCTACTGGAGGGAGAGCGGAAATTTGGCTTTAGTCCTAATTTCGAGACGAAATTCTCTCTAACGGGGAGATAATGTAACATCCCGTTAATTTCTTCTTGTAAAGTCAACCCTAGTCAACCAAAGTTAAATGGATTGGATTAATGTTTTATAAGTGTTATATGTTTAAGAGGTGAAATCTTGAAGTCCGAAGACCATTCTTTCTTTCCCTTCGGACAGCAGCCTTGCAACCGAGAACATCAGACTTCGGCCATGAACAAGGGCCGCAAACCCTCAGACCGTGAACGAGGCCGGACCGCAATCTCGCAAACCGTCTTAGGGCCGCAAACGAGGTTCACGACCGTGAACCCCTTCAGATCGTGAACCCTCATATATATATATATATATATATATATATATATATATATATATATATATATATATTTCAGCCGACTTTTAGCTCATTTCTACACTTTCAAACGGAATTCCAACCTTTTTGTCTCAAGTATCATCAGCCAAGAACAACCTCTCTCCTCAAGAAAATACTAAATTCATCCTTTCTCATCATATTCAAGTATTAATCACTAGTTCTTCATAACATCTAATAGGTATCATTTCTTGATCTTATTATCACTTCAAGAACATCCTTCAATCTTCTTAAACTAGGCTGAAATCCATTAATTTCACTAGATTTCACGAAGAACACGAAGAACATGCGAAGAACATGAAGAACACCCATCCGAAAACCTTTGAATATTCTTAGAAACTTGCTTAGGATCAACAATTGTTCTTCATTCATCAAGAACACAGGGCCGTGAACCCTTCATGTTCTTGGGCCGTGAACACCCCTCCTAGTAGTGAACACCATTCAACCTCCATTTTAGCTTCTAACACTCCTATATGTAGGTTATATTTACAAATTAGTCCAGTTTCTAATCATTCCTATGATTATATTAGCTAATTGGTTGCATATATTCTATACAAATTACTATATAGGACTTGTTTTACTATGAGATCACACTTGTGGAAGTAAACACCCTATATCAAATTATCAATCGAATCACCCTTTAAAAGGTGAGTTCATACCACCGTATTTTCAAAGTTTTTACAGGTTGAAGGGGAGGAGGGGGGGGGGGGGGGGGGGATACAAGTCTAACACAAGGATTTATTGTTACAAGAAAATGGTTTCAAAATATCTTACTAAAATGGATTTCAATTGTCATCAAATCAAATGGTTTTAAATTGTGTTAAAATGACATCAAGTCACCAAAAGTATTTCAAGATGTTAAATTCTTTAAATGATTTTATAAACTTATATTTTCCCCAAAAATCATATATATATATATATATATATATATATATATATATATATATATATAAGATTTAAAGGGCTTAGGACTGATAACTCACTTTATTTCATTTTCCTTGTTTGGATGTGGGCTTAGCGTATCGGTTATTTGTCCGATTGTCGTTTAAATTATATATATATATATATATATATATATATATATATATATATATATATATATATATATATATAAAGGTTAATTCATTCAATTTCAATACCCTTTGTAACATGTCGAACAACGGGTTGCATTCATGAACAGTTAGTATCAATTCAGAAAGTACATATAAATTATAAGGATAATAACTTGTAAGGGTAATCAACTTTCGATTTTGTTCACATTTAGTCACTAAACTTTTTTCGTTATCTATTTGCCACTGAACTATTAAAACTGTTCACATTTTACCCTTATGATCGGTTGTTACCGGTCATAAGGGTAAAATGTGACCAGTTTCAATAGTTTAGTGGCAAATAGATACTGTAAAAAAGTTTAGTGACTAAATATGAAGAAAATCTAAAGTTCGTTTCCCTCTAAAAAATTTCAATGACTAAATGTACATAATTAACACACACTAACACTCTCAGTGTTACATCTCTCAAGCACATCTCTATAGTGGTATGAACTCACCTTATATAGAAGTGTTTACATCTCTCTCTCTCTCTCTATCTCTATCTCTCATGTCACACGGCTACTTTACCACATGCAAGTGGGTCTACAAAAGTCAAACTGTTTACAATTTCATACATGGATAACTTTGTACCCAACATTCTCCCCCTCAAAGTTAGGAATGGATGACCCACTTCAAATCTTCCAAACTCGAGCAACTTCACGAATCGAACCTCAAACGTGACACATATAGAGATGACCATCGAATCTTCAATTCTTCCATGACTTTTCAATCTGGTATCTAGAATGTGAGACCATATAAACTGAGCATCAAAAGGTAATTAGGAGTTTCTCATTCTCCAAAAAATTACCCAAAATTTGAGCATTTATACACACTCCAAAAATCTTCAATAAGTCCAAACCCATCATGAACCGAAATCACTTCCGAATCTCCAATCAAATCATTTCATAAACTTCAATTACTTGAGGTCACTTCGGTCTTCAAGTCCACATAATATGAAAAATTCAACTTTCGAGTTTCCATATCTAAATCTCTCCCCCCCCCCCTTTATAATCGAAAAATGATTATAAAACCAAAAAGGGAATGAGAAAACACTCAATTCAGAAATTTTCTATCCACCCCCACCCCCTAGGCCTTCACACATGACATAAACAATTTGCTTCAATCCAAAAAATCCAAAAATCTTCAATTTTTAGCTTCGTTCACGAACTGCCTTTGGCAGAATTTTCAAATTGACAATTTCTACCCAAATTTTTGTCAAAGGCGGTCCGTGAACGAAGCTAAAAATTGAAGATATTTTGGATTTTCCGAATTGAAGCAAAATGTTTATGCCATTTGTTTAGGGGGAGTTTTGGATAGAAAATTTCTGAATTAAGCGCTTTGTCATTCCCTTTTTGGTTTTATAATCATTTTTTGATTATAAAAGGGGGAGAGATTTAGATATAGAAATTCGAAAGTTGAATTTTTGTACAACCAAAATCAGATTAGAAATTTAGATGTTTTTGTTGGAATAGTGTCTAAGGCTGCAACTATATTAGGCAAGTATTTGATCCGGTTGTGCATAGTCCTTTTGGGTTGCCTTCACCATAGCAACTTAATAGGATGATTTATTAAGAGAGAGTAAATATTATTAATATATTATGAGAATAATATAATGAATAATATATTGTTATTTGATTAATATAAGTCATAGAATTAATTAGAATTAATTTGGTGACTTAAAGAGATTAATTAAATAAAGGGGTATAAACTGTCAATTGTTTGATAGTTAAGCTTTAGACTGAAAATCCTTGTAGATATACAAGGGACGAATTCTAGAAGCTAAAAGGATAGCTAATTCGTCCAAGGCTTATCTATGGAAAGGATTTGGATAGCCTTAAGAGAAGATTATCCAATTAGGGTTTAGGTTGTAACCCTTAAGGAGTCTACAAGTATAAATAGACCCCATGGCATAAGGAAATTGGCACCTCTCCTAAAGTAAGAGAACCCTGACCGATTTCCTTCCCTCTCCTCTCTCCTAAATCATCTTTCTTGCTATTGGTGTTTGTAAGCCATTAGAGGAGTGACATTTGTGACTCTAGAAGCTCCAAGACCTCAAGATCAACAAGGAACTCAAAGGTATGATTCTAGATCTGTTTCAATGTTGTTATTTAACTTAATTAGTCATTAGAAGTCTTGGATTCAATGCATGTTTATTAGAAAGCCTAGATCCAAGCATTACGGTTTTGCATGCGCACATAGGAAAGTTCTTATGGATAAAACCCATCAGTTTTATTTAGAAAATTCCAAACCATCGATTTTTTATTTCGGTTTCAGTTTTTCATTTTTTTAATATATTTTTCAGGTTTTTTTTATTTTTTTTAATTTTTTTTATTTCATAGATTTCTTCATCAACAAATATTGCTATAATTTAACAAAAATAAATAATTTGCTCAATCATTATACAAGAGGAAGTTTGTTCACACTTAGCCATTGAACCTTTTAGAGGGAAACGAACTTTCGATTTTGTTCACATTCAGTCACTAAATTTTTTTTCATTATCAATTTGCCACTGAACTATTGAAATTGTTCACATTTTACCGTTATGACTGGTACCGGTCATAAGGGTAAAATGTGAACAGATTCAATAGTTCAGTGGCAAATAGATAACGAAAAAAAGTTTAATGACTAAATGTGAACAAAGTCGAAAGTCCGTTACCCTTTCAAGACATTATGCCTAAATTAAAATTGGTATAGTTTATGAACATTAATTCACGAACCAAGTATACTAGAGTATACCATTTTACAACAAAGGTTTGATTCAAAACTAATCAAGGGTATACATTTTTCAATTACATGTTAAGAATACTAATTCAGGAGCATACTATCAATCATTTATTTCAGAATGATTGGGTTTTCGCTTCTATTATACACGTAACGTCTATATGCTTTTTATGAGTCAATAGATTTAGGTTGTTTAATTCATTTAAACAACATAGTTAAAGTCCTAACATTTTAACCGTAATCTCCAGTTAGGGATCGAAACAAGTGTGTATAGATCTATATTGGGATTGACAACCCCGCACTCAGACTGCTAGCTATAGTCGGGCATACACGCCTACGAGTGACAGTTGTTATCAACAGTTTTTGACGCCATCAAAGCGTTGTTTCAGGCCATCTGGTCTCAGTATCGTTATAATAACTCATTCAAAAAATATTAATAATACGGTTGGTGTATAATTAACTAAACATGAGTACATTTTCAAAGTACCAGTTTACTAAAATACAATTTTACAGTATTACATCTCAGTTTACATTAACAGCTGGTGAAGCCAGACACACTCACTTTTACAGTTTATACAAAAGAATACAAATATAGAACACTGGTTTACAAACAGAACAGTTTTATATGAATAAAACTACTTTTCATATACAACAAAAAATATAGGATTTTTCTGGAACAATTTACATATTCAAGAAACAAAAAACATACGTTCAAACATAAATACTTATGCACTCACTCAACTTTATGTTGATACTCTCTGTTCAAATTACTTGTATTCTCAGGAAATCAGTAGACAGGTACTCCCCGAGCTTTTGAGAAGATGGAACTGTTTTGAGTCATGTCTTCTATCTTTTGTTATAACTATTTTTGGTGTCAATATACAATGATTGAACACATGTAAGAACTTATACTTATTAATGCAATGGTTTTTTGTACTTTGATTACTATAATGCATGTGTTGTGATACTACAAATGAAGTCATCCACCCAGGGCCGGTCCATTGAGTTTTAATGCCCAGGGCAAAGTGATAAAATAATGCCCCTATGTTTATACAAAACAAGTGCAATATAAAAACACACATACACACATATAACTACAAATATATATATATATATATATATATATATATATATATCATAAAAAAAACGTATTCAACAACATATAATTAGTTTTCAAGCAAAATTTTCTTCTTCAAAGGTGATAATGCCTTTTCTTAGAACATTACATTATGCTCCAGAAGCCATTTGTCACATTTCCTTGTTTCATGCATTTGCTCTGTTCCAAAGAAATTGGATTGTAAATTGTCTTCCGTTCTCAATTTTTATTCCTTCTCTTGCCACAACCAGCTCATTATCTGTAATCTCAGGTATTTCACTCAGATCCTACTAACTAAAATTCAATGAAAAGATTTCACCATTTTAATACACTTTTAACTATAAAAAAATAAATAAAAGTGATTAAAGATATTGATGATATAAGATTAAAAGAACTAAAATACACTAAAAATACAAAGCAGAAATCTAAAATAAAAATCTTTCCTAATTTACCCCTGCTATCTATAAACTAGAAAAAAAACAAACTAAAGTCAATGCTATTGAGTCATTGAGATCATACAATGTTATCAATATCCTTCCTAATTTACCCCTGTTGTTTCAAAACCAAAAAAAATTACCAAAGTTTGTGTTTTTTCAGTTTTAGTATGTAAAGTGATATGGAAAATGAATCATAAAATCATAAATATTAGATCAATTAAAAAAAACTATGTCTGATAGCAACAAATAACAATGGAAAATTGTATACTACTTCCCCTAGTTGATGCCTCAAAATATCCAAAATAATCAAAAGTTCAAAATTCAATAGAAAAGTATACCTCCTTAATAACATAAACAAAGCATAAGAATTCAGATTGGAACTCTTGAAATTCATACATAAAACCATAGAACTTATACCTAAAGCATACCACAAAAATCATGCCTATAGCAACTCCTAATTTTGAACTAAAAAATTAAGCACATATTCCAACTCTTACAGTCTTACTCTTGAATTAAACCCTAAGAAATTAAAAATTAAACATCCTAAACAAAACTACTATAATCAAACAAAAAAATATGATATCAAAGATGCATATTTCAAACAAAACTGATATATATTCCAAACAAATTGGGAATCAGAAATTGAAGAATAGAACCGATAATTACCTCTTTAGCCGATAGCTTTGAAGTTTGATCCTACGAACGCCAAGTATACAACTTCAACGATCGAACTACCACAAAAATAGTGATAAAATAGGAGAAATTATAATTAGGAATCAGAAAAATAAGAAATACAATGAATGACAAAGTTTGTTAAAACCCCAACTCATAAATATCGCCAAATCACTATATATAGGAGAAAGAGAATTCAAAAAGTAGAAATTAGATTTAGAGAAGAAGTCGACTCCTCGTTCTTCAACAAAGTTCATTTTTCTAGGCGTCGATTGACAATCAGCTAATAAAAATGTCGATTACATCTGCATCGTCGATTCGATTGCACGCTTTTTACCTTGCTCTCCATCCTAGCATCGGAGAACATAAATCAAAATTTGGGCTAAATTATTGGACCAAACTGCAATATACATCGTTAACACATGACTAAATGATGCCTCCTCAGATCTGATGCCTTGGGCCTCGCCCCATCTCGCCCATGTATCGGGCCGGCCATGCATCCACTCCGGACGTTTCCACCGTCTAGTTTGGGGGTTTGACACATGTAAAATTGTAATTAAACAAATATTGTACCTCTTAAAGCCGTATGGTTCTTTTTTGGGTTCCTGGTAAGAGCATCGATTAGGGTTATTTTTACAGAGAGGGTTTAAAGAGAGACATAAGAAATGAAAATCTATGTTTCTGGATAGAGAGGGAGGGAGAGATCGATGGAGGTGAATACCTCTGAAAATCAAGGGTTTTAAACAGAAGACATATTTATCTAACAGGGTAGTGGCGGTGATGGTAATGAAGACAACATTGGGCGGCAATGAAGACTCATGGTTGTGCACGATGGTGAGAAAGTGGCGTAATCCGCCTTGAGGGATCGGATTTTAAGATAGGGATGGTGAGGTTTGAGAAAGAGTGAAAATTAAGCTACAATCTTTGGATGGACATGTGATATTATCTTGAGCACGCAAGAACATGTTTTAGCAGTGAGCACAATATAAGGCACTGTTTCATGGATTTGACCTTAAGAATAGTGTATTAACATTTGATAAATGTTAATGTTTACGATTAATGTTTTTTTCATGCTTATTTAAACAAAAAGTATCGTGGAAAATTGCCAAGACACTAAGAAGTGATACTTTTGAATGATCGGACAGGAGATTGTAGTATTTTACCCTTTTGTTTTAAACATTAGTTTTTTTTCTCTCATATCATTAAACTTCTGTTGTTTTTTTTCCTACAGGAGGTCAAAAGTGTATACACAAACAATTGAAGCCAGAGGCAACTGAAGTTGCGTGTAAAGGCTAAGGAAGGTTTCATTGGATCAGTGAAGCTCAAGGTGGGGCTGAATGGCTGATTAGTTTTCTCTCAATCACATAGAGGATTTGAAACCCTCTAAATAGGATGAGGTTTGATTCGTATGTATATATATTCACCATTGTTAATTGATCTTTTAGATTTGATCTTCCAGTCATTGTACTTCAGGTGTTTATTTATAAGTAATGTTACTGTCTTATGTTAATTGTTTAACTATTGTTTCACTTTGCATGTTTTGACTTCCAGAATAATTGAGATTATTAAGAATAATAGAAATTGTTTAAATGGTCCACAATCGTTCATATGTTGGAAGTAGATATGAATGAAGATTGTCATGAATTGGTGTGTAGAATGTCTTAATGGTGTTAGACATAGCAAAGGATTGCTGCAACGTTCATGAGTGCTTATGAACTAGTTTTGAGCATGGGAACAAACCCGCGCTTGCTGGAATCACCTTATGGAATACGATATAAAAGGTGATCGCAAGACGATAATATCATATAGTCTTAAAACCTAGATATATGGTTTGTTACTTGTTAATTGATTGTACATTGATAATGCGAAAACGCATCAGTAAATTGATGTTATAAAACGCATTGTTGTGTATAGTTGGTTAATAAATAAGTAAATGCATATAAGTCGAAGTTTATCTGTAACTTTTATCTAAGAAGGTAAAAGCGATATCTCGGCCGCTCGATGATTTGATTTGACTTATGTGCCGGGCCCGGTCAGAACTGAATTGATGTGTTCGATTAAGTTCTATGTCAAATAAATTAGAGATTGAGAAACCTAAATGCTTGACTAACCATTCCATAGGATTGTCAACATGATATCTAATAGAGGACTGTACGATCCCTTATCTAAAGGACAAGATTGATTAGATCAGAGTTTGACAGCGTCTTTGAGAGCTACGATTGCAAACCGAGGGAGACTGTTGGAATAGTGTCTAAGGCTGCAACTATATTAGGCAAGTATTTGACCCGGTTGTGCATAGTCCTTTTGGGTTGCCTTCACCATAGCAACTTGATAGGATGATTTATTAAGAGAGAGTAAATATTATTAATATATTATGAGAATAATATAATGAATAATATATTGTTATTTGATTAATATAAGTCATAGAATTAATTAGAATTAATTTGGTGACTTAAAGAGATTAATTAAATAAAGGGGTATAAACTGTCAATTGTTTGATAGTTAAGCTTTAGACTGAAAATCCTTGTAGATATACAAGGGACGAATTCTAGAAGCTAAAAGGATAGCTAATTCGTCCAAGGCTTATCTATGGAAAGGATTTAGATAGCCTTAAGAGAAGATTATCCAATTAGGGTTTAGGTTGTAACCCTTAAGGAGTCTACAAGTATAAATAGACCCCATGGCATAAGGAAATCGGCACCTCTCCTAAAGTAAGAGAACCCTGGCCGATTTCCTTCCCTCTCCTCTCTCCTAAATCATCTTTCTTGCTATTGGTGTTTGTAAGCCATTAGAGGAGTGACATTTGTGACTCTAGAAGCTCCAAGACCTCAAGATCAACAAGGAACTCAAAGGTATGATTCTAGATCTGTTTCAATGTTGTTATTTAACTTAATTAGTCATTAGAAGTCTTGGATTCAATACATGTTTATTAGAAAGCCTAGATCCAAGCATTACGGTTTTGCATGCGCACATAGGAAAGTTCTTATGGATAAAACCCATCAGTGGTATCAAAGCCTAGCTTGGTTTTCTTTAAATTGTTGCTTGATTAACTGAAACAAACCTGCAAAATTCGATTTTTAGGTTTCTGAGTCATGGACTCGGCGAGTTCCAAAGTGGACTCAGCGAGTAGGCCTGACTCGGCGAGTCCCTTTGTGCACTCGGCGAGTCCAGGCGTCAGGAATGGCCAGATTCGGGATTTTTTCATAATTATCTTATGGAAACTTACCTTAATCATAATAGATCAATCTAAATCCGATTTTTTGATATATATGACTATTATCTTGATCTAGTTAAAGGTATTTATCAACTAATAAAATATTTAATTTCCTTATATGATAATTAATTAATTATTTTAAATTATTTTGGTAATTATCTTTTAAAGAAATCTTGAATAAAATCAAATATAGATAATTATGATATTAATTGTTAATTGAAATTATTTGTTATTTGATCCTCCATGTTTTAAATGTTTAAAACTTGCCCTCAAGTTTTGAAATTTATATTTGTGATTAAAAGTTTTAATTTAGACAACTTAAATTTCAAACCCTAGATTTTAAAAGTTTTAAAATACAACCCTATACTAATAGGATATTACTAGAATAATATATATATGTATAACTAAATGCTAGTATTACCGTTAGTAGGCCTCATTCACGAAGCCGATCTATAAGGTGGGTATAAGGTTGCGACCTATAAAATGGCGCTTAATGGGTGTACACTCACACCCACCGCTTGCTTGATTGGTGGAGGGTCGTTAGCCGAACGGGTAGGATAGGGCAACCTCATCCTCTCATTAAAAGTATAATAAGAAATATAAAGTAACTACACATATTTTAAAAATTTCCCAATCTTAGTTACTTTAGGAAAAGTGAATTGATGCAATCCCATGAAATTACACTTTGCACCCTTGCTAAGAAGTTAGTGGAGCGTGTGTGGTTTACCGGCACACTAATTGGTTCTAAGCAAAGGTGGCAAAGGGTGATTCATTGTTTATCATAGTTCGATGGAGCGTGTGTGGTTTACCGGCACATCGAATAGGTGATCGTTACAATGAAGGCACCATGTGAATTTGCATGGTAATTCACACCCGCTTTGTGATCCTCGGTATCCCAGTCACAAACAAGAGGGGCATCTCGAGATTTAAACATGCCATTGAATAGTTTCAATGAATCTCATCCGAACCTAGGAATTCTCAAAAACACTTAGGACTAATAGTTTAAGTTTTGTAATGGAGAATTAGTGAATCGTCATTCACTTACCTTCAATTTATTTGCATGTTAGATTACGGCATCCCTTTTCTAGTATGTAAATGTTATTGTTGGATCCTAGCCCTAATTTTTCTTATTGGGTGATAATTAGGGATTCTTATTCTAATCTATCTTTGTCCTTTTCTTTTGTAGATGTCGAACGCAAACAACGTTGCTGCTAGTTCTTTCACGTTGATGAGCCTTTGCCAAAAGGTCACCTTCGATGGAACGAACTTTAGCGAATGGATAAGATACATTCGCACCATTGCTCGCTATGAGGATAAGGAGTATGTCCTCGATGAGAAGCTCGAGAAAATCAACCCCGAAATTGCTACTCCCGCCGAAATCACCGCTTTTGAGACTCATGAGCGAGATGCAACGAAGGTACATTGCATCATGATCGCCACCATGAACTCCGAATTCCAAAAGTCCTACGAGGACATGTACCCGTACGAGATGCACCAAGACTTATTGGAGAGATACCACCAGAACGCGAGACAAGAGCGTTATGAGATTTTCACCAACATGATTTCCGCTAAGATGGGTCATGGAGAATCTCTTACCGTGCACCTGCAAAAGATGCAAAGGTATGTCGACCGCCTTCGCAAGTTAAACGTTGACTTCGGTGAAGACTTGGCAATCGACATGGTGCTTCACTCTTTGCCTCTGATGTACAACCAATTTAGGATGACCTACCACATGAACAAAGAAGAGGTCACCCTAAGCAAACTCCAAGGTCTCTTGAGGGTCGCTGAGAGCAACTTCAAAGACAAGTCTGTTGCACCTGCTCCCAATCCGCCCGCTGCTCCTGTCTTGGATATTGGTCAAGGAAAGGGAAAGAAGAGGAAGGCTTCATCAAAGAACCATCGCAAGGTTAAAGACCGAGATGGTGCCTCTTCTAGTGGGACCAAAGTTGATCCTGCTAAGCCCTGCTCTAACCCAAAGGAGGCAGAGTGCCACCACTGCCACAAGATAGGACATTGGAAGAGAAGCTGCCCAGATTACCTGCAAGCAATCAAAGAGGGAAAGATCAAGCCATATTTCACAGGTATATACACAATCAAATCTAACGATTCTAATCATGCTATTTCTTGGGTTCTTGATACTGGTTGTGGTTATCACATTTGTTCTAATGTGCAGGGACTAAGAAGAAGTAGGGATGTGGAGCAAGGAAGGGTCAATCTAATCATGGGGAACAGAAGACCGTCGCCTGTGACCAAGATTGGAGTGTATTATTTAGTGCTTAGGAATAGTTTGGTTTTACATTTGAACAATTGTTCCTATTCGCCAAAAATGGCTAGAAACATCATTTCATTTCATGGTTTATATAGACAAGGATTTAGATTTTCTTTTAATAATGAGAATGGTTCTATTTTAGCTTATCTAAATGCTATCTTTTACTTTGAAGCTATACCATGTAATGGAATATATGAAACCGTTATGATTCTTGATAACTTAGGAAATGATGTTTTGAATATTGATTCTTCCACTAGTATGGATAAAGCATCCTTGTGGCATTGTCGTCTTGGACATGTCAACAAGAAACGCATAGCCCAACTCCAAAAGGATGGAGTGTTGGAGTCATTCGACCTTAGGGAAGATGACACATGCGAGTCTTGTTTACTTGGAAAGATGACTAAGTCACCCTTCACGAGTACATGTGAAAGGGGCGAAGGTTTATTGGACCTAATACATACCGATGTATGTGGACCATTTAGATCAACCACGAAGGATGGGAACCGCTTCTACGTGACCTTTACCGATGATTATAGTAGATATGTGTATATCTATTTAATCAAGCAAAAGTCAGAAACCTTTGAAAAGTTCAAAGAGTTCAAGAATGAAGCGGAGAATCAATTGGGCAGGAAAATCAAGATGCTTCGATCCGATTGAGGAGGAGAGTACCTAATTCTTGAATTCCACGATTATCTCAAGGAGTGTGGAATATTTTCACAATTGACGCCTCCTAGGACACCGCAGTTGAATGGTGTGGCAGAAAGGCGTAATCGAACCTTATTGGATATGGTTCGCTCTATGATGAGTCGTGCTTCACTACCTATCTCTTTTTGGGGGTATGCCTTAGAGACTGCCACCCATATCCTTAACCGAGTCCCTACTAAGAAGGTTGCCAAAACACCTCACGAGATGTGGACAGGGAAAGCTCCCTCGTTGGCACATATCAAGGTTTGGGGTTGTGAGGCTTTCGTAAGACGAGATACTCACGACAAGCTCGAACCTCGAAGTGAGCGATGTATTTTCATCGGCTACCCGCAGACATCCTTTGGATATCTCTTCTATAGACCGAAGGACAATGTTGTCTTCGTTGTGAGGAGAGGAGTTTTCCGAGAGCGAGAACTCATAAGCCAAGGAGACAGTGGGAGGCAAATCGAACTTGAAGAGATTCAAGAATAGATAGATGAAGGAACCTCTACCGCTGGCACTCAACCCGAGGAGGAAACTCCGGTTGAACCGATTGACGAGTCCTTACCTCTTAGACGTTCCGATAGAGTTAGAGTTCATCCCCAGTTTTATGGCTTTCATATTACTACCAAAGGGGACACGTATATTAGTGATGGTACACTAGTAAATCTTGATGAACCTAATAGCTATAAGGAAGCCATGGCAGGCCCGGAGTCTGCGAAATGGAAAGAGGCAATGGATAGCGAGATCCAATCCATGTATGATAACCAAGTTTGGAATTTGGTTGATCATGTGCCGGGACGTAAGTGATGGGTTTTCGTCATAAGACATCCTATGTGCTCATACAAACCCTAATGCTTGGATCTAGGTTTCTCTATTGTACATGCTTTGAATCCAAGACTATAAACCCTAATTCTAGCATATGGAAATCAATATTAACATATAATTAGGTTTAAGATATTACCTTGATTGTTATGCAGTAATAACAATCCTAATTCCTCCTTGAATCGACTTTGGAAGGCTTAGAGTCACAAGTGTCACTCCTCTAATGGTTCACAAACACCATAAGCAAGAGGATGAAGAGGAGAGAGGATGGAGGCTGCCCAAAACGTGTTCTAACCCTAGAAAAGAGGTTTCCCCACGTTTTTGAGTCATAAGGGTCTTATATATAGTAAGGCTATTAGGGTTATCTAACAAGGATGTGACAACCAAATATTTCAACTCTTTGAAATGACCTAAATGGGTCAAGTATTGTAACCACTTTTGAGTAATAAAATTTACTTTCATAATAAAATGTACAAATAGTTCTATTTAAATTCCTTCTACGTTTAAATGTCTTTAAACCATGATCGTACGTAAAAAGACCGCCCAAATCCGATTTCATATATCGAAGTTATGATTTTTCCAAGTTTAGCTTAACAACAGACAGCTGAAAACTCGAATCGGAGATCGAGTGACTTTTGGCCGGAATGACCTAAACGAGAATCGAAGGTCTCGACAATGGTATTTCAGCGGTAAAAAGTCTGGCAAAAACCGACATCAGATAAAGAAGTTATGAATTTTCAAAGAAATTCCTTAAACACGATGAGTTCTAATATAAATAATAAAAAAAGAATTTCGGAATTTGCCGACGGAGTCTAAACGAAACTTGTAGAGCGTAGTCTCACCTACGCGTGGATATAAAGACCATCGACCCGCTGTCCCATCCGACCCGCCGTCCCATCCGACCGACCTCCCCATCCGATCCGTCCCATCCGAAGCCGAGGCAGTCGAGGCTTCGGTCATGCATGACATACGCGTACGCCCCGCGTACCGAGGCGGTTCAGCCTTCCTATAAATAGAATGCGAGGGCTTCCAAGAAAAATGCTCATTTCTCTCCTTTCTCTCACAATCTTGCCTCGTTTTCCGTGCCCGTTCAAACCCGAAGCTCTGGTCTTTTTGCTCAAGTCCCGAGGGTCGATTTTACTCCCGAGATTCCCGAGAATCCCGAGAAAAATCCGTTTCCCGAGACGAAACTCTGCCCGGTTTTCCACCTCGCTATCTTCAAACTTTCAAGTGAGTTCATACCCCTTAATTTACCTTTTAAATATTCTCTAAATTCTTTTATATGCTTTCAAGGGGGGGATTACAAGTAAAACACACGAGTATTATCGTGTGTTACATAAACAATTATTTTATGTGCTTTTATATATCCAAATCGCATGTGATTTATAAACTATATAGGGAACTTTTATATATACAAAATATGTTATATTCCATCCTTTGAAATATAAATTGTTGTAATGCATGTATAAACTAAATATTTTCTTAGATTATATGTATACTTGTCTATCTTAGACTCTACACCAAAAATCTATGTTTTCATAACAAATGATTCATTTTCTAGGTATTTCTAAACAAACGAGGCACACTTTTAGAAAACTATAATAGGTATAGTTTTACAAACAAATTTCTAACTCTTATGTACTAGAAACATGAATTTCAAGAAGTCACTTTCGTATACAAGAACAAATGAAACATTTTAACAAGTAGATCTGTTTTTATACCACGGTTTTGTGAGACGCTAACTTCACGTACGTTCGAGTACACATTTCAAGTCCTGTATTATATACCAGAATCCCTTGGAGGGGGAGCATGGTGTTTGTGTATAGATCTATACGGGCTTGACAACCCGCGCCCTGACTGTTAGCTGCAGTCCACCGTTTGGGGTGACAAACGTCATAACATTCCAATGCCTGAAGAACGTTGTGTATAGGCATTCCGAGTCAATAGTATGGTTATAAAACTCACATGGGGTATTAAAAATGCATTGATTTACAAGGTTTTCAAAACACATTGGTTATTTTACACTTACATACATTTTGGAAACAAACATTGGTCTTGAGAGAAGGCTACTTTTATACTAGTAGAAAATATAGGATTTTCTAAATACAAATAAACAAAGACAAAACATTTCATTTCATACAAACATTGTCACTTAAATACTTATGAAACTCACCAGCTTAAATGCTGATCTACTCTTTCAAAATTACTTGTATGTCCCTGGAAATTAGTAATTTCAGGTATTCATTACGCTTTTGATGAAGGGATGTTGCGGCGCCAGTTTAATCTCGTATTTTTGACATCATATTGTAATTGGTTTTGAACATGTAACTTTTGACAAATGTAAACTTTCAATTATACATATGATGGTTGTATTGCTTTCTTTACTATGTATTCAATTGTTACGTTACCACATGAAGTCATCCGCCCCCGAACGTTTCCGCCGTTCAGGTTTGGGGGTGTGACATATTGGTATCAGAGCAATGTTTATAGTGAACTAAGTATATCGAACCACATAAGATATACAAACTATAAATGCTTAAGGGACTAATACTCTTTGACAAAACAAATTTTCTTTTTATGCTTAAGCAGCATTGCGTTCAACTTAAATTGATAGTTCATTTAAGTACAATTACATGCATACAACAAATTATTTTCATGATATCTAACTATACAACAAGTATTTAGACAAGTTGACACTACGATTAAGACTCAATATATGTAATCTGATTTGGGACAAATATAGCGTGATCAACTATATTTGCCCGAGATTGGACCAACGTATATCGAGGAATGATCGTAGTAAGCAACAAGTCAAACCTTACCAAACCATTACAAGAATCAAACACAAGAATTAAAATACTATAGGAGTATTTGCTATCTAAACTAGTTTAACTTACATGTTTTGCATGTTCCAACTTTATTCAATTCTTATAACCCTATTTCTCGTACAGTCAAATGGCTGGATTTCACCACCCTGGCGACCCCTACTTTCCCAACCAAGGCAACGGAGGATGGATCGAAGATGATCCCGAAGAGGACGAGGAACCCATAGAAGTGGGTGATGACTCCGGTACCGACTCAGAGCCGGAAGTTATCGATCCACCACCCATTCAACCTCCTGTCTTCGTAAGGAACTTTCAAGGACCGACTCCCGTCTGGTGAAGTCACCTCCACCATTGGAGCCAACAGCAAAACCTACGCCCTCCCTACGGCATGTGTCAGGACTTCTATGATGTCCGCGGCGGAGGTTCGGCTGATCGAGCACTCCCGGTAATGGTGGGTAAGTTAGCCAATCAGTCCTATCAGTCCGGAGTTCAAGCTAGCCGACTCCGGGATGTCAACGTGGAAGTGCAGGTTCACACTTCTGACATCCGTAGGCTGGACAAGATATAAGACAATGCTCAACTCCAAACCGAAGCATTCCAAGCGCAAATGATTGCAGCCCTCGCTGAACTGAGGGAACAACAAGCCGCTTTTGATAGGCGTCTAATGGAGTCGAAGCAATCAGATGCGGAGTCAAGCTCCAAGCGCAACCTACGATGCAAGTAGTGCTTGTCAAGGACTCAAATTTTGTTATAGCTTAGGACCTCGGCTAAAAGTCTTTAAATTTCTCGAACTTTGTAATCGGAGACCCTTATAGGGGTCAAATTTTCATGATCGTTGTAACAACTTTTATATTAATATAAGTGACACTATTACTACTACGTTAAGTATTTCGTTCAAACTTTGAAAGGTCTTTAAGAAACCAAATACTTGTTTCATACTTTCAGTCTTACAAATAACTTTCATTCTTCTATTTTAAGACTCATACTATCATCTGTTGTTGAACTATAGCGATTTAGTTCATGAGAGACATACATTTTCTATTCTATGGAATTCTTATCCTGGTCTTTTCAACCTATAGTTGAAGGATGCCTCCGCGTAGGAACCCAAGGCGAAACAACGGTGGGGAAACACCTGTACCACCACCACCTCCACCACCTCAATTTGATGTCGTTATGTTCCAAGCAGCAGTCACCGCAGCGGTGGCAACTGCCATGTCACAGATCAATAACTCGAGTACTAATGGCTTGGGATCTGGCACACACCCATCCAACCATGGCGAAAGTCATGGACCACCTCGAGAATGTACCTATAAGGACTTCACTAATGCCAAGCCCCGGATATTTTATGGAACTGGTGGTGTGATGGCCCTGAGGCAGTGGATTGAAAGGACGGAGGCAGTCTTTGAAATCTGCTCTTGTCCCGAGCACAGCAAAGTCAAATTTGCAACTTTCACCCTTATTGATAAAGCTTTAACTTGGTGGAATGGCCACGTTAAAGTACTTACCCTAATCGTGGAAAACTCCATAAGCTGGGAGAGCCTGAAAGCCATGATGATGAGAGAATACTGCCCACGGGGAGAGATTCAAAAGCTTGAACACGAGCTATGGACTCTCGGAATGGTTGGTACCGACATCGCTACTTATACCAACAGATTCTGCGAGCTGGCAATTCTTTGTCCAGATATGATTGCTCCCGAGAGCAAGAAAATAGAAAGGTACATCTGAGGACTGACGCCCCAACTTCGATCAAGCGTGTTGGCTTCCAAACCTGACACCTTTGAAAGTGCTAAGGAACTGGCACAATCTCTGATTGACTACGGAGGTCATCAGAACTCAACCACTTCTTTACCATAACCACAGAAAGGAAACAACAACAACAACAACAACAACAACAATAGCAGGAAGAGAGTGTGGAATAAAGGGAAGGGTGGGTCTTCCCAGGAATCCGCAAAGAAACAACTGGTTTCAGTGAATGCTGCCACTGTACCTACTACAGCTCCTACAAATACCTACCCAACAAAGCCTTATGTAGGTAACCTTCCAAAGTGCACCAAATGCAATTACCACCACCATGGACCTTGTCGGGAAATGCAGTGCGCCAACTGCAACAGGAAGGGAAACACATCCCGTTTCTGCAAGGACCCCGCAAGGCCGATCACTCAAGTTCCCAGTGCGGGTGTAGGGCAGACTTGTTACGGTTGTGGCGAGGTGGGCCACTACAAGAGGAACTGTCCTAAGGCAGCAGGCACCGGCGGTGTGGGACGAGTTTTGGCAATAGGCCACGACGAAGCTGTAGCTGACCCAACTATAGTTGCTGGTACGTTCCTTCTCGATAATTCATATGCATGCATATTATTCGATAGTGGAGCGGAGAGAAGCTTCGTGAGTCAAAATTTTATTCATTTACTTAAACCTAAACCTAGCGAGTTAGAAAAATCATTCACTGTAGAGATGGCCAATGGAAAAACCGAAAACACTAACTGGATATACATGGGATGTACGTTAACTTTAGACGACCATTCTTTTCCAATCAATCTCATGTCGGTCCAAATTAAAAGTTTCGACGTCATAGTCGGCATGGATTGGTTGAGTCTTCTTCACGCCGACATCATGTGCTTTGAAAAAGCAGTTCGTATTAACCTCCCTAACAACGAAACATTAGTTATCTACGGCGACAAATCTAGTACAAACCTTCACATGATTTCGTGCATCCAAGCTCGAAAGTGCTTGCGGAAGGATTGTCGAGCATTCCTAGCGCACATCGTTGATACAAGTCAAGAACTGAAGGACATCAAGAACATCTCGGTAGTACGCGACTTTCCCGATATCTTTCCAGAAGAACTACCAGGATTACCACTGCAACGCCAAGTCGAGTTCAAAATCGATTTAGTTCCAGGAGCTACCCCAGTAGCGAAGTCGCCTTATCGTCTCGCACCAGCAGAGATGCAGGAACTTTCCAGTCAACTTAATGAACTCCTTCAAAAAGGATTCATAAGACCAAGTTTCTCACCTTGGGGAGCACCGGTCTTGTTTGTAGAGAAGAAAGACGGATCGTTCCGTATGTGCATCGACTACAGAGAGCTGAACAAACTTACTGTCAAGAACCGCTATCTTCTACCCCGTATTGACGACCTATTCGATCAACTTCAAGGAGCGAACTACTTCTCAAAGATAGATCTACGATCCGGATATCACCAATTACGAGTTCTAGAGGGGGATATTCCTAAGACAGCTTTCCGAACTCGTTATGGACACTATGAATTTGTAGTGATGCCGTTCGGATTAACCAATGCACCAGCAGTATTTATGGACCTAATGAATAGGGTATGCCATCCTTACTTGGATCAGTTCGTCATCGTCTTTATCGATGATATACTTGTCTACTCCCGAAGTGAGGAAGAGCATAGTCAGCACCTACGAAAAATCCTAGAAACACTGCGAACGGAGAAACTCTATGCGAAGTTCTCTAAATGCGAATTTTGGATTCGAAGAGTCGAATTTTTAGGCCACGTTGTTAGCGAGAAAGGTATACACGTGGACCCCTCCAAAATCAAGGCCATTGAGAACTGGTCGGCACCCAAGACACCTACAGAAATTCGTCAATTTCTAGGTCTCGCTGGCTACTATCGTAGATTCATAAAGAACTTCTCTAGCATTGCGAAACCTCTTACTACATTAACCCAGAAAGGCATGGCCTTTGGCTGGGAAGCGAAACAAGAGAAGGCATTCCAGACGCTAAAACAGGCCTTGTGCACCGCACCGATACTATCCCTCCCCGAAGGGATAGAAGACTTCGTAGTGTATTGTGATGTGTCAAATCAAGGACTTGGTTGTGTTCTTATGCAGAGGGGGAAGGTTATTGCTTATGCCTCCCGGCAGCTTAACACACACGAAGTAAACTATACGACACACGATCTTGAGTTAGGAGTAGTAGTATTTGCTCTGAAGATCTGGAGGCACTACTTATACGGAACAAAGAGTACTATTTTCACCGATCACAAGAGCCTTCAACACATTTTCGATCAAAAGGAACTCAACATGCGACAACGACGATGGGTTGAGTTACTAAATGACTACGAATGCGAAATTCGTTATCATCCTGGCAAGGCCAACGTAGTAGCTGACGCCCTCAGTCGAAAAGAATACACTGGTCGGAAGGTCAAATCTCTGACTATGACTATCCATTCCCACTTATCCACACAAATTAAGGAGGCACAAATGGAAGCTTTGCAACCTGAAAATGTGGCGGGTGAATCCCTGCGAGGAATGGAAAAGAAACTAGAAGTCAAGGGTGGCGGAGCCTACTATCTCATGGACCGAATCTGGACCCCGAAACATGGTGGTTTCAGAAACGTAGTCATGACCGAAGCTCACAACTCAAGGTATTCCGTTCACCCGGGTTCAGATAAAATGTATCTGGATCTTAAGAAACTGTACTGGTGGCCTAACATGAAAGCAGAAATTGCTACCTTTGTGAGTAAATGTCTTACTTGCGCTAAGGTTAAGGTCGAGTATCAGAAACCGTCAGGATTACTACAACAACCAGAGATACCAGAATGGAAATGGGAGCGGATTACTATGGACTTCATAACCAAGTTACCCAAGACGACAAGTGGACTCGATAGCATATGGGTCATTGTCGACAGATTGACCAAATCCGCACATTTCCTACCCATCAAGGAGACTGACAAAATGGAGAAGCTTACAAGAACTTACTTAAGGGAAGTAGTGCGACTGCATGGTGTTCCGATATCCATTATCTCCGATAGAGATAGTAGATTCACTTCAAGATTCTGGCAGTCACTACAAAGTTCCCTGGGGACTAGGCTAGACATGAGTACAGCCTACCACCCACAAACAGACGGGCAAAGTGAGAGAACGACACAAACTTTAGAAGATATGCTGAGAGCCTATGTAATTGACTTTGGAAAGGCATGGGATGTCCATTTACCCCTTGTCGAATTTTCATACAACAATAGTTATCATACAAGCATAAAGGCTGCTCCGTTTGAAGCCCTCTATGGTCGAAAGTCCAGATCCCCTCTGTGCTGGACTGAAGTTGGCGATACTCAGTTAGCTAGAGGAAGAGTTCCTGAAAGCACTCTCACCGGTCTGGAAATCATACGAGAAACGACAGAGAAGATCGTTCAGATTCGTGAACGATTGAAAGCCTCTAGAGACTGACAGAAAAGCTACGCTGACCAAAGGAGGAAACCTTTGGAATTCCAGGTAGGAGACCACGTCTTATTAAAGGTCTCATCGTGGAAGGGTTTAATACGCTTTGGAAAGCGTGGGAAACTAAATCCAAGATACATAGGGCCTTTCGAGATTCTTGCCAGAATCGGCCCTATGGCTTACAAGCTTAACCTACCGCGCGAACTTAGTAACATCCATCCAACCTTCCACGTCTCAAACTTAAAAAAGTGTCTGTCCGACGAGACTCTTGTTATTCCACTCGACGAGATCGAGATCAACGAGAGCCTCAACTTTGTGGAAGAACCAGTAGAAATCATGGACCGAGAGGTCAAACAAACAAAACAAAGTCGCATACCCATCGTGAAGGTTCGCTGGAACGCCAAGCGGGGACCTGAATTCACATGGGAACGCGAAGATCAGATGAAACAAAAGTACCCTCATCTCTTTCATGTTCACTAGTATCTTTACTACTTTAAATTTCGGGACGAAATTCTCTCTAACGGGGGGATGATGTGACAACCCGATATTTCAACTCTTTGAAATGACCTAAATAGGTCACGTATTGTAACCACTTTTGAGTAATAAAATTTACTTTCATAATAAAATGTACAAATAGTTCTATTTAAATTCCTTCTATGTTTAAATGTCTTTAAACCATGATCGTACGTAAAAAGACCGCCCAAATCCAATTTCATATATCGAAGTTATGATTTTTCCAAGTTCAGCTTAACAACAGACAGCTGAAAACTCGAATCGGAGATCGAGTGAATTTTGGCCGGAATGGCCTAAACGAGAATCGAAGGTCTCGACAATGGTATTTCAGCGGTAAAAAGTCTGGCAAAAACCGACATCAGATAAAGAAGTTATGAATTTTCAAAGAAATTCCTTAAACACGATGAGTTATAATATAAATAATAAAAAAATAATTTTGGAATTTGCCGACGGAGTCTAAACGAAAGTTGTAGAGCGTAGTCTCACCTACGCGTGGATATAAAGACCATCAAAAACGGAGTTCGTATGATGAAGATATGAATTTTTGAAGTTTATTAAATAAATTATATATTTATTTAAATCAAAATTCGGACCTTATCCGAAGAGGAGTCAGCGTCCTCATCCAAGGTATGCGCTGCGTTCCCCTGTACGCCCTGCGTACCCGAGAGACTTGGCCTCTGATCATCCACGTCGCCCTATCCGAGGCTTCCGACCCGTCCGACCCGCCCGTCCGACCCGCTGTCCCATCCGACCCGCTGTCCCATCCGACCCGCCTCCCCATCCGATCTGTCCCATCCGAAGCCGAGGCAGTCGAGGCTTCGGTCATGCATGACGTACGCGTACGCGCTGCGTACGAGCGTACGCCCCGCGTACCGAGGCGGTTCAGCCTTCCTATAAATAGAATGCGAGGGCTTCCAAGAAAAATGCTCATTTCTCTCCTTTCTCTCACAATCTTGCCTCGTTTTCCGTGTCCGTTCAAACCCGAAGCTCTGGTCTTTTTGCTCAAGTCCCGAGGGTCGATTTTACTCCCGAGATTCCCGAGAATCCCGAGAAAAATCCGTTTCCCGAGACGAAACTCTGCCCGGTTTTCCACCTCGCTATCTTCAAACTTTCAAGTGAGTTCATACCGCTTAATTTACCTTTTAAATATTCTCTAAATTCTTTTATATGCTTTCAAGGGGGGGATTACAAGTAAAACACACGAGTATTATCGTGTGTTACATAAACAATTATTTTATGTGCTTTTATATATCCAAATCGCATGTGATTTATAAACTATATAGGGAACTTTTATATATACAAAATATGTTATATTCCATCCTTTGAAATATAAATTGTTGTAATGCATGTATAAACTAAACATTTTCTTAGATTATATGTATACTTGTCTATCTTAGACTCTACACCAAAAATCTATGTTTTCATAACAAATGATTCCTTTTCTAGGTATTTCTAAACAAACGAGGCACACTTTTAGAAAAATATAATAGGTATAGTTTTACAAACAAATTTCTAACTCTTATGTACTAGAAACATGAATTTCAAGAAGTCACTTTCGTATACAAGAACAAATGAAACATTTTAACAAGTAGATCTGTTTTTATACCACGGTTTTGTGAGACGCTAACTTCACGTACGTTCGAGTACACATTTCAAGTCCTGTATTATATACCAGAATCCCTTGGAGGGGGAGCATGGTGTTTGTGTATAGATCTATACGGGCTTGACAACCCGCGCCCTGACTGTTAGCTGCAGTCCACCGTTTGGGGTGACAAACGTCATAACATTCCAACGCCTGAAGAACGTTGTGTATAGGCATTCCGAGTCAATAGTATGGTTATAAAACTCACATGGGGTATTAAAAATGCATTGATTTACAAGGTTTTCAAAACACATTGGTTATTTTACACTTACATACATTTTGGAAACAAACATTGGACTTGAGAGAAGGCTACTTTTATACTAGTAGAAAATATAGGATTTTCTAAATACAAACAAACAAAGACAAAACATTTCATTTCATACAAACATTGTCACTTAAATACTTATGAAACTCACCAGCTTAAATGCTGATCTACTCTTTCAAAATTACTTGTATGTCCCTGGAAATTAGTAATTTCAGGTATTCATTACGCTTTTGATGAAGGGATGTTGCGGCGCCAGTTTAATCTCGTATTTTTGACATCATATTGTAATTGGTTTTGAACATGTAACTTTTGACAAATGTAAACTTTCAATTATATATATGATGGTTGTATTGCTTTCTTTACTATGTATTCAATTGTTACATTACCACATGAAGTCATCCGCCCCCGAACGTTTCCGCCGTTCAGGTTTGGGGGTGTGACAAAGGAAACCCTAATTTGGTTGCTTAAGCCCTAAGCAACCCATGGAGCCCTTTCTTAAAGCCTTGGACGACTTCATATGGGGTTCCCCCATAGAATTCGTCCACCTTATAATAAAAGGCAATCCATGGCCCAAATTGCAATTATCTTATAATTACAATTCTAGTCCCTTAAGTTTAATTAATCTCTTTTAGTCACAAAACTAATTACTAATTAATTGTTGACTAATATTAATTAAACAATATGATTTCTCCTTTAATATATTATTCCCATAATATATTAATAAATCATATTTAATCATTTCTCTCCATAATTTATCCTATCAAGTTGCTTTGGTGAAGGCAACCCAAAAGGACCATGCACCATCGGGTCAAGTACATACCAAAATAGTTATGGACTTAGACACTAATCCAACAGTCTCCCACTTGGATAAGTCTAACAACTATTCTGTGTATGACTTCGGATCCCGATCTGCAATCGTAGCTTTCCAAAGCCGTTGTCAACTCTGATCCTATCAGATACGCGTGTCCTTAGATAAGGGATCATATATTCCTCCATTCTAGATATCATATGAGATATGATTTCAAATCATTCTCTTTGTACTACTTCTCGATTTCTGATTTATGACGACAGACTAATTGAACAAATCAAATTAGCCCTAGCCCGGCCGAGCATTTACGTTTGTCATTACAAAATCATCGAGGGGCCCAAAGATATCGCTTTTATCCTACTTTGGATAAAAGGAACGGATAAACTTTGATACAATGCTTGCTTGTACTCACGCACCGAATCACACACAACAATATGTTTTATAACACCAAGTTACTAGTGCGTTTACATATTATCAATGTGCAACCGATTTTGCAAGATACAACTCACACATCTCAGTTTCAAGAATATAAGATGTTATCGTCTCACCAATCACTCGTGATACAATTCATGGAGTGATCCAAGTGAGCGTGGGTTTAATCCAATGCTCAAATCATATTCATAAGCACTCATGAACGTTGCAGCAAACATTTGCTTATGTCTAATACTCTTCTAGACAATCCACACTCCAATTCACGACAGTCTTCATTTATATCTACTTCCAACATATGAACGACTGTGTCCCGTTCGAATAATTCGATTATTCTTAATAAACTCAATTATTCTGGAAGTCAAAACATGCAAATGTGAAACACAAGAATAATACTAATCCCATATGGCCTCAACCCTTTGAGCATAAATAAAACACCTTTTATTTATCACCATATTGATTACTCATTATTTGTAGTTCCGGGTAATCAACTTCTTACTTGAATTACAACACTTGTCCCATGCTCCTAGCATGCACACAATGTTTACCTATGGTTCTTACTTTGTGGAATAGATCATATTGAACACATTTCCAATCATTCTCATTTCTCAACTCCAAATCCTTTTTCCATAAGTTAAAGAATATCAAATTCTTGCTACTTATAGAATATGCTAGATTCTAACATTTTATGCAACTATCCTTTCGTAATGTCACTGCACCAAAGTCACAAAGACTATTGCCAATGATATTACAAAGTCCTATATCGGAGATTGTTACAAGACAATTCCTTTGATATGATGTCTCTCACTCAAAGTACATTCCTTTGAACATCCTTTTGCATACAAGTTTCTAATCTAGTTATAGATTTTTAATATTCAATTCCCAATATGGACACGCTTCCATATTTCCATGTGACAACTCATTCTTAATAGAATCTTATCTATTCGTAATGATGTCGATATGGTCCATCCAATATGGAAACATTTCCATAATTTCCATAAGACAACTCATTCTTAATAGAATCTTTTCTATTCATAATAATGTCGATATGGTCCATCCAATACCATGCTTCCAACTACTCACAAGCGACCAATCCTCGTCGAACTTTGGGTTGTCCTTTGATAGTTGTTTAATTGTTTTAGTCAAAACCAATTCTAGTCCCTTTTCCCTCTAAATGTGCTTGACATTTGGAAAATTTTAGAATGATCAAACATTAAAGCAATTGCAATCGATCCTATACCCGAAGCGTATGGGACACGACGCATAATGTTTTATTTGCTATGTTCTCAAAATTCGAATTGTGAAGAGGGATGCCGTAATCATAATCGAAATTTTAAGAATAGACTATGTACCTTTGACTAAATTTATTAACATTTCTCAACCTAATCCTTTAGATTTGAAATGAAGCATAATATTCTCTCCCTTAATTATATCAAAACAACCTTTCAACTCTTACAACTTTGCAAAGTATGACTCTTGTTTTCTATAATTAATATTGCTAACCTTGCAATACTTTCCTTAATAATCATACAATCATAACATTTATGCTCCCACTATCATGATGATTATTATAAAACATAACACTTATGCTCCCACTAGCTTCGACATGTATTCATAAACATCTTAACTTTCAGAAAACAATACTTATTGAATTTCTTAAGTTCATGTTTCTAATACTTAGTGCTTTGATAATCTTTTATCAACGCTTCTTGAACTTATACACCTTTGCCTTCGATAGTTCATATGTGTGTCTAAACAATTAAGACTAATTGCCAAACCTCACAATTCAAATTATGGAAAGGGATGTCGTAACCATGATTGAATTTGAGAATGCAATTTTACAATCACTATCTTCTTAAAATCTCTCTTAGTGAAAGCATTTCTTCACAATCATTTTCATGAAGGAGGAAATCTTATGACACTTAGATTTGAGCGGTTTATGTGTTCTTATCCATGTGAATTTGTTAAAACTAAAGCTTACGACAAATTCAAACTCATACGGACCGAGCTTTCTTAATCTTGATTTCTTGCCTTATGGTAGCACAGCTGCCCACCATGTCTTCCAAGTAGTTAAGCAGCTCACCTTTTCTTATCAATGTACCTTTCATTGATTAAGGTGATTTGCCTTTTATGCGTTCAAATTAGAACTCATAGAACTCTCATGCATAATTAACTCGATTGGATTGGCACAAAATCAAAATAATGTCATCACGATAGGTTGTAAACCTTAACTCGTGTGCTAGTGATGATTGATAAGGTTTATTTGATTTATTCTTGAAACCTTTCAAGACCATTAAGACTCCCACTAACTCCTTGACATATATGATTCTCTTGTCAAAACATTTTTGACAAACAAATATTCAAGAGTTAGTGTAGCTTTTATCAAAACGAAACACTTCATAATTTTGGTCTTAGTTGGTCTTTGTCTTATCCAAGACATCACAACTTTCCACAATTGATGAATGTTATAAACCTTCTTAATACTATTCACTCAATGTCACAATCTTAACTCTAAGACTTGTTATTGGAACGAAGTATGATAGACTTCTTGATTTAACCATTTCTTCAATCCTTGATTCCTCTTCTTAAACATACAATTGTACTAAGACTTACTTAGAGGATCAATTGAGACATGGTTCTTAATCATTAAGACCTATCATAAAGCATAAAAGGTACTCTCCCTTCTTCTTAGAATGGAGAAACTTTTATCTTTCTGCTTACTTGATTCTTCTTATTCGTTCTGCTATTGATTTAAACATTTTCAATCAATTCAGAATTACACTTAATCTTATAAGCATAATCATATTTACTAAACCTTTAGTAAATCATGACGAATGTCTTTGTTACTCTTATGGTGGACTTGATCAACACGCAACTTTGTGTATTCGATCTCCAAGTCCTTCACTTGACACTTTGTCAATGAATTAGTCTAATTTCCAAATATGAAATTTCTCATTCATCGTGCATCCACGTTGCATGATTCCAAGTTTCTGTCCAATTGAAACTTGGGCGATGAGAAACTCTCCCTATTTGGTAAATTCTCGACTTTCCATAAATAACATAACAAGAACCAAATCCATTATTGCTAATAATAGAAACATTTTTAACATCAATTTTTCATACACGCCATTGTAAGGATAAATAAATAAAATTTAAAATCAAAATTTATTTTATTGCGAAAAAATTTGTCCTTACAATGCAACTCATTAAAAAACGTATGCTAATACATCTTTCTTAGCAATCTAATTCTAACTCTAAGTAGTAGCTCAAGAATCTAATCTTCGAGAAATGCGATCGAAATCCATTCCTTCACGGTTAGATTCTGCTCACTTCTTCCCTTGAACTTCCTTTCTTTTCTTCGATCCTACAAAACATCAATTGTAATCTTATCACATTATGTATTCAGAATCTAGAATGAAGCTTAAAAGAGTTAGTCAATGGACTTTGCCTAAATTAGAGCCATACGTTTCGACTCTCCCATCTCTTAGATCTCGTAGGCAAATGGGTCAGCTTCGTCTCCAATGCCCCTTCTCTTGGCAATAAAAGCAAATCGACTCTTTTGGAACAGGACATGGAACTACTTCAGACATCGCCTTTCTCTTATGATCAAACTTTTTGATCATAGCATGTCTTTCGTTGCCATTGTCTGTATCCATAGAGGTCTCAAAGGCAGATTCACCAATCAACTTTGCTTTTCTATTGCGCCAAATCATTGTTGATTCAGCAGCAATAAGCATATAGGTGAGATCTATAAGGGTCACGTCGTAGTTCATCATATAGTATTATCTTACGAACTCACTATATGAGTTGGGAAGTGACTGAAGAACCTAATCAACAGCCATTTCCTCACAGACAACGGATCCCAACATTCTTAACCTATTAATGTATGACTTCATCCCTAGGACGTGTGCACACACGGACTTTCCTTCTTTATGTTTACTTGCCAAAAGGGCTTGATTGATCTTGAACTTTTCAAGCCTTTGAACTTGTGGGTTAGGGAGAATAATGGGAGGAGGTAGAGGAAGTGAAGTATGATCTCTTGTTCCTTGATCGAATCGTGGAATATCATCTTCATGTGGAATGCTTGTTCCACGGGATTTGAGAAGACCATAGTTGTCGAACTTTGACATCTACAAAACGGGAGAAAAACGAATTCAAGTTAGTTGATAGATTGAGTCCTTAGTAAATCACCCAAATGAAATACCAAGGCTAGGACCCAACAAAATATTCTACAACTCGGGAGAGGGATGCCGTAACCTTAATTGCAGAATATTTGAAGGTAAGTGAATGACGATTCACTAATTTTCACCATGAAAAACGAAAAAGAAATTTAAGTTTTTAATATACGAAAACTCCTAGATCCTTTGAGATTCATTGAACTTTCAATGGCATGTTTAAATCTCGATATGCCCCTCTAGTTTGTGACTGGGATGCCGAGGATCACAAAGCGGGTGTGAATAACCATGCAAACTACATGGTGCCCTCACATGTTACAGTCACCTATTCGATGTGCCGGTTAACCACACACGCTCCACCGAACTATGACAAACATTGAGTCACCCTTTGCTACCTTTGCTTAGAACCATTTAGTGTGCCGGTTAACCACACACGCTCCACTAACGTCTTCGCAAGGGCACAAAGTGTAATTTCATGGAATTGCATCAATTCACTTTTCCTAAGTAACTAAGATTGGGAATTTTGAAAAACATTTAGTTACTTTAGTAATTCATTATACTTATAATGGAAGGTTTCGTCCTATCCTACCTGTTCGGCTAACGACCCTCCACTAGTCAAGAGTGCGGTGGGTAAGAGTGGATACCCATTCAATCTCCATTTTATAGGCAATTTCCTTAAACACCCCTTATAGACCAGCTTCGTGAATGAGGCCTACTAACGGTAAGACTGACTTTTACTCATACATATATATAATGTTAGACTTTTAATGTTATATATATAGTATAGGGTGTATTTTAACACTTTTAAAATACTATGTGGTCTAATTTAACAATTATACTTTTAATTCAATTAAATTGTAAACCTAAACTTTTATGGATTTATTAAATCTCTTTTAATTATACACCTTAATTAATTAATAAAACCATAAGGGTGTGATTTGAACTTTTTCAAAACTATACTAGAGTTTTAGAATTTAACATTCCTAATTAAACTTTTAATCAACTTTTAAATTCCAAAACTTGAGGGCAAGTTTAGAAACATTTCAACACATTAGGGTTTAGAATTTAAATATACATCAAAATTAAACAATTAACCAAAATTTAAATTCCAAAACTTGAGGGCAAATTTTGAAACCTTTTTCAAAACATTAGGGTTTTAACTATTTAAATTTCAAAACAACAAAACTTTTGGGTTCAAATTTAAAATACAAAACCTAAAGGGATTAATTTGAAACTATTCCAAACTTTGTCAAGAATATTCTAGATCACATAATTCAAATAAGGCAATTAACTATAATTGGTGGTTATCTAATTAGATCTAGTTCAAATTCTTGCAAGATAATGATCAAATAATTTCCATAACTTAACATATATCAAATAAGGTAACAATTATCTAATTAGATAACCAAAATCTTTTATTTTGACAAGGATAATCATAAGGGATTAACAAAATTCGAATTTTATTAAGTTTAAACAATTATGACAATTATCCTAAGTCATAATAGGTGAAAATCCCGAAAATCCGCCTATCTGACGAGTTGACTCGTCGAGTCAGCCTTGGACTCGTCGAGTCTGCATGGACTCGGTGAGTTCAGCCATGGACTCGGCGAGTCCAGCCTCCAGAATCCAAAAAAATCGAATTTTCCAGATATCTAATGCATCAATACAATTGAAACCAAGCTAGGCTCTGATACCACTGATGGGTTTTGGTCATAAGACATCCTATGTGCTCATACAAACCCTAATGCTTGGATCTAGGTTTCTCTATTATACATGCTTTGAATCCAAGACTATAAACCCTAATTCTAGCATATGGAAATCAATATTAACATATAATTAGGTTTAAGATATTACCTTGATTGTTATGTTGTAATAACAATCCTAATTCCTCCTTGAATCGACTTTGGAAGGCTTAGAGTCACAAGTGTCACTCCTCTAATGGTTTACAAACACCATAAGCAAGAGGATGAAGAGGAGAGAGGATGGAGGCTGCCCAAAACGTGTTCTAACCCTAGAAAAGAGGTTTCCCCACGTTTTTGAGTCATAAGGGTCTTATATATAGTAAGGCTATTAGGGTTATCTAACAAGGAAACCCTAATTTGGTTGCTTAAGCCCTAAGCAACCCATGGAGCCCTTTCTTAAAGCCTTGGACGACTTCATATGGGCTTCCCCCATAGAATTCGTCCACCTTATAATAAAAGGCAATCCATGGCCCAAATTGCAATTATCTTATAATTACAATTCCAGTCCCTTAAGTTTAATTAATCTCTTTTAGTCACAAAACTAATTGCTAATTAATTCTTGACTAATATTAATTAAACAATATGATTTCTCCTTTAATATATTATTCCCATAATATATTAATAAATCATATTTAATCATTTCTCTCCATAATTCATCCTATCAAGTTGCTTTGGTGAAGGCAACCCAAAAGGACCATGCACCATCGGGTCAAGTACATACCAAAATAGTTATGGACTTAGACACTAATCCAACAGTAAGACCGTTGGGTGCAAATGGATCTTCAAGAAGAAGACCGACGTGGATGGGAACGTACACACATATAAAGCGTGATTGGTTGCGAAGGGCTTTACTCAAACTCCCGGAGTTGACTATGATGAGACCTTCTCACCAGTTGCGAAGATTAAATCTATTAGAGTGATGCTAGCAATTGCCGCATTTCATGATTATGAGATTTGGCAAATGGATGTCAAGACCGCTTTCCTTAACGGAAAGTTGGCTGAGGATGTTTACATGGCTCAGCCAGAGGGGTTTGTGGATCCGAAGCATCCGAATAGAGTGTGTAAGCTTGAGAAGTCCATTTATGGACTTAAGCAAGCGTCTCGCAGATGGAATCTTTGCTTCGATGAGAAAGTCAAAGAGTTTGGTTTTGTACGAAGCGAAGACGAATCTTGTGTATATGTCAAAGCCAGTGGGAGAATAGTAAGCTTCCTCGTTCTATATGTCGATGACATATTACTCATAGGAAACGACATCCCGACCCTGCAGGAGGTTAAGTCCTGGCTCGGAAAGTGTTTCGCTATGAAGGACCTCGGAGAGGCTTCTTACATTTTGGGAATAAGGATAGTAAGAGAAAGAAGTAAGAGACTAATTGGACTTAGTCAGAATACTTACTTAGAGAAGGTACTAAAACGTTTTAGTATGGAAAACTCAAAGAAGGGAGAACTACCGATACAAAGTAATGCCAAGTTGAGTAAGACTCAAAGTCCGAGTACCGAAGCTGAGATAGCAGAAATGAGCCGAGTACCATACGCTTCCGCAGTTGGCTCAATCATGTACGCTATGACTTGTACTCGCCTAGATGTAGCCTTCGCTTTGAGCATGGTTAGCAGATATCAAGGGAATCCTGGCAAAGCACATTGGATTGCGGTGAAGAACATCCTTAAGTACCTTCGGAGGACGAAGGAATGGTTCTTAGTCCTCGGAGGGAGTAATGACTTGAAGGTGCGAGGGTATAGTGACGCCAGTTTTCAGACCGACAGGGACAACTACCGTTCGCAGTCGGGCTGGGTCTTTACCCTAAATGGAGGAGCAGTGACATGGAAAAGTTCCAAACAGGAGACCGTAGCTGATTCAACGTGCGAATCAGAGTACATTGCAGCGAGCGAAGCGTCGAAGGAGGCAATATGGCTAAAGAACTTCATCGGTGATCTTGGAGTTGTACCTGCCATAAAGGAGCCAATGGAGATTTTCTGTGATAACGAAGGCGCGGTTGCCTTGACCAAGGAACCGAGGGATCATGGTAGATCAAATAATATCGACAGAAAATATCACTTCATCAGACATCGTGTAGAAGAAGGACAACTCATAGTTAAGAGGATATCATCAGAAGATAACCCAGCAGATCCGCTTACGAAGGGACTGAGTAGGGTTAAGCACTTGCAGCATGCTAGGAGTATTGGGCTGAAGGATGATATTAGCATAGATTAGATAGTATTAGAAACGTGTAATAGATAAATGTAATTAACATTTGATGATTAAATAAATGAGTTTTATTTATAAGTAATGTTACTGTCTTATGTTAATTGTTTAACTATTGTTTCACTTTGCATGTTTTGACTTCCAGAATAATTGAGACTATTAAGAATAATAGAAATTGTTCAAATGGTCCACAATCGTTCATATGTTGGAAGTAGATATGAATGAAGATTGTCATGAATTGGTGTGTAGAATGTCTTAATGGTGTTAGACATAGCAAAGGATTGCTGCAACGTTCATGAGTGCTTATGAACTAGTTTTGAGCATTGGAACAAACGCGCGCTTGCTGGAATCACCTTATGGAATACGATATAAAAGGTGATCGCAAGACGATAATATCATATAGTCTTAAAACCTAGATATATGGTTTGTTACTTGTTAATTGATTGTACATTGATAATGCGAAAACGCATCAGTAAATTGGTGTTATAAAACGCATTGTTGTGTATAGTTGGTTAATAAATAAGTAAATGCATATAAGTCGAAGTTTATCTGTAACTTTTATCTAAGAAGGTAAAAGCGATATCTCGGCCGCTCGATGATTTGATTTGACTTATGTGCCGAGTCCGGTCAGAACTGAATTGATGTGTTCGATTAAGTTCTATGTCAAATAAATCAGAGATCGAGAAACCTAAATGCTTGACTAACCATTCCATAGGATTGTCAGCATGATATCTAATAGAGGACTGTACGATCCCTTATCTAAAGGACAAGATTGATTAGATCAGAGTTTGACAGCGTCTTTGAGAGCTACGATTGCAAACCGAATTGTACTTGTGCATATAGTTACTAGACTTATCCAAGAGGGAGACTGTTGGAATAGTGTCCTTTTGGGTTGCCTTCACCATAGCAACTTGATAGGATGATTTATTAAGAGAGAGTAAATATTATTAATATATTATGAGAATAATATAATGAATAATATATTGTTATTTGATTAATATAAGTCATAGAATTAATTAGAATTAATTTGGTGACTTAAAGAGATTAATTAAGTAAAGGGGTATAAACTGTCAATTGTTTGATAGTTAAGCTTTAGACTGAAAATCCTTGTAGATATACAAGGGACGAATTCTAGAAGCTAAAAGGATAGCTAATTCGTCCAAGGCTTATCTATGGAAAGGATTTGGATAGCCTTAAGAGAAGATTATCCAATTAGGGTTTAGGTTGTAACCCTTAAGGAGTCTACAAGTATAAATAGACCCCATGGCATAAGGAAATCGGCACCTCTCCTAAAGTAAGAGAACCCTGGCCGATTTCCTTCCCTCTCCTCTCTCCTAAATCATCTTTCTTGCTATTGGTGTTTGTAAGCCATTAGAGGAGTGACATTTGTGACTCTAGAAGCTCCAAGACCTCAAGATCAGCAAGGAACTCAAAGGTATGATTCTAGATCTGTTTCAATGTTGTTATTTAACTTAATTAGTCATTAGAAGTCTTGGATTCAATGCATGTTTATTAGAAAGCCTAGATCCAAGCATTACGGTTTTGCATGCGCACATAGGAAAGTTCTTATGGATAAAACCCATCAGTTTTATTTAGAAAATTCCAAACCATCGATTTTTTATTTCGGTTTCAGTTTTTTGTTTTTTTAATATATATTTTTTAGGTTTTATTTTTTATTTTTTTTATTTTTTTTATTTCATAGATTTCTTCATCAACAAATATTGCTATAATTTAACAAAAATAAATAATTTGCTCAATCATTATACAAGAGGAAGTTTGTTCATACTTAGCCATTGAACCTTTTAGAGGGAAACGAACTTTCGATTTTGTTCACATTCAGTCACTAAACTTTTTTTCATTATCAATTTGCCACTGAACTATTGAAATTGTTCACATTTTACCCTTATGACTGGTACCGGTCATAAGGGTAAAATGTACCAGTCATAAGGGTAAAATGTGAACCAATTCAATAGTTCAGTGGCAAATAGATAACGAAAAAAAGTTTAATGACTAAATGTGAACAAATTCGAAAGTTCGTTACCCTTTCAAGACATTATGCCTAAATTAAAATTGGTATAGTTTATGAACATTAATTCACGGACCAAGTATACTAGAGTATACCATTTTACAACAAAGGTTTGATTCAAAACTAATCAAGGGTATACATTTTTCAAATACATGTTAAGAATACTAATTCAGGAGCATACTATCAATCATTTATTTCAGAATGATTGGGTTTTCGCTTCTATTATACACGTAACGTCTATATGCTTTTTATGAGTCAATAGATTTAGGTTGTTTAATTCATTTAAACAACATAGTTAAAGTCCTAACATTTTAACCGTAATCTCCAGTTAGGGATCGAAACAAGTGTGTATAGATCTATATTGGGATTGACAACCCCGCACTCAGACTGCTAGCTATAGTCGGGCATACACGCCTACGAGTGACAGTTGTTATCAACAGTTTTTGACGCCTTCAAAGTGTTGTTTCAGGTCATCTGGTCTCAGTATGGTTATAATAACTCATTCAAAAAATATTAATAATACGGTTGGTGTATAATTAACTAAACATGAGTACATTTTCAAAGTACCAGTTTACTAAAATACAATTTTACAGTATTACATCTCAGTTTACATTAACAGCTGGTGAAGCCAGACACACTCACTTTTACAGTTTATACAAAAGAATACAAATGTAGAACACTGGTTTACAAACAGAACGGTTTTATATGAATAAAACTACATTTCATATACAACAAAAAATATAGGATTTTTCTGGAACAATTTACATATTCAAGAAACAAAAAACATACGTTCAAACATAAATACTTATGCACTCACTCAACTATATGTTGATACTCTCTTTTCAAATTACTTGTATTCTCAGGAAATCAGTAGACAGGTACTCCCCAAGCTTTTGAGAAGATGGAGCTGTTTTGAGTCATGTCTTCTATCTTTTGTTATAACTATTTTTGGTGTCAATATACAATGATTGAACACATGTAAGAACTTATACTTATTAATGCAATGGTTGTTTGTACTTTGATTACTATAATGCATGTGTTGTGATACTACAAATGAAGTCATCCACCCAGGGCCGGTCCATTGAGTTTTAATGCCCAGGGCAAAGTGATAAAATAATGCCCCTATGTTTATACAAAACAAGTGCAATATAAAAACACACATACACACACATATAACTACAATATATATATATATATATATATATATATATATATCATAAAAAAACGTATTCAACAACATATAATTAGTTTTCAAGCAAAATTTTCTTCTTCAAAGGTGATAATGCCTTTTCTTAGAACATTACATTATGCTCCAGAAGCCATTTGTCACATTTCCTTGTTTCATGCATTTGCTCTGTTCCAAAGAAATTGGATTGTAAATTGTCTTCCGTTCTCAATTTTTATTCCTTCTCTTGCCACAGCCAGCTCATTATCTGTAATCTCAGGTATTTCACTCAGATCCTACTAACTAAAATTCAATGAAAAGATTTCACCATTTTAATACACTTTTAACTATAAAAAAATAAATAAAAGTGATTAAAGATATTGATGATATAAGATTAAAAGAACTAAAATACACTAAAAATACAAAGCAGAAATCTAAAATAAAAATCTTTCCTAATTTACCCCTGCTATCTATAAACTAGAAAAAAAACAAACTAAAGTCAATGCTATTGAGTCATTGAGATCATACAATGTTATCAATATCCTTCCTAATTTACCCCTGTTGTTTCAAAACCAAAAAAAATTACCAAAGTTTGTGTTTTTTCAGTTTTAGTATGTAAAGTGATATGGAAAATGAATCATAGAATCATAAATATTAGATCAATTAAAAAAAACTATGTCTGATAGCAACAAATAACAATGGAAAATTGTATACTACTTCCCCTAGTTGATGCCTCAAAATATCCAAAATAATCAAAAGTTCAAAATTCAATAGAAAAGTATACCTCCTTAATAACATAAACAAAGCATAAGAATTCAGATTGGAACTCTTGAAATTCATACATAAAACCATAGAACTTATACCTAAAGCATACCACAAAAATCATGCCTATAGCAACTCCTAATTTTGAACTAAAAAATTAAGCACATATTCCAACTCTTACAGTCTTACTCTTGAATCAAACCCTAAGAAATTAAAAATTAAACATCCTAAACAAAACTACTATAATCAAACAAAAAAATATGATATCAAAGATGCATATTTCAAACAAAACTGATATATATTCCAAACAAATTGGGAATCAGAAATTGAAGAATAGAACCGATAATTACCTCTTTAGCCGATAGCTTTGAAGTTTGATCCTACGAACGCCAAGTATACAACTTCAACGATCGAACTACCACAAAAATAATGATAAAATAGGAGAAATTATAATTAGGAATCAGAAAAATAAGAAATACAATGAATGACAAAGTTTGTTAAAACCCCAACTCATAAATATCGCCAAATCACTATATATAGGAGAAAGAGAATTCAAAAAGTAGAAATTAGATTTAGAGAAGAAGTCGACTCCTCGTTCTTCAACAAAGTTCATTTTTCTAGGCGTCGATTGACAATCAGCTAATAAAAATGTCGATTACATCTGCATCGTCGATTCGATTGCACGCTTTTTACCTTGCCCTCCATCCTAGCATCGGAGAACATAAATCAAAATTTGGGCTAAATTATTGGACCAAACTGCAATATACATCGTTAACACATGACTAAATGATGCCTCCTCAGATCTGATGCCTTGGGCCTCGCCTCATCTCGCCCATGTATCGGGCCGGCCATGCATCCACTCCGGACGTTTCCACCGTCTAGTTTGGGGGTTTGACACATGTAAAATTGTAATTAAACAAATATTGTACCTCTTAAAGCCGTATGGTTCTTTTTTGGGTTCCTGGTAAGAGCATCGATTAGGGTTATTTTTACAGAGAGGGTTTAAAGAGAGACATAAGAAATGAAAATCTATGTTTCTGGATAGAGAGGGAGGGAGAGATCGATGGAGGTGAATACCTCTGAAAATCAAGGGTTTTAAACAGAAGACATATTTATCTAACAGGGTAGTGGCGGTGATGGTAATGAAGACAACATTGGGCGGCAATGAAGACTCATGGTTGTGCACGATGGTGAGAAAGTGGCGTAATCCGCCTTGAGGGATCGGATTTTAAGATAGGGATGGTGAGGTTTGAGAAAGAGTGAAAATTAAGCTACAATCTTTGGATGGACATGTGATATTATCTTGAGCACGCAAGAACATGTTTTAGCAGTGAGCACAATATAAGGCACTGTTTCATGGATTTGACCTTAAGAATAGTGTATTAACATTTGATAAATGTTAATGTTTACGATTAATGTTTTTTTCATGCTTATTTAAACAAAAAGTATCGTGGAAAATTGCCAAGACACTAAGAAGTGATACTTTTGAATGATCGGACAGGAGATTGTAGTATTTTACCCTTTTGTTTTAAACATTAGTTTTTTTCTCTCATATCATTAAACTTCTGTTGTTTTTTTTCCTACAGGAGGTCAAAAGTGTATACACAAACAATTGAAGCCAGAGGCAACTGAAGTTGCGTGTAAAGGCTAAGGAAGGTTTCATTGGATCAGTGAAGCTCAAGGTGGGGCTGAATGGCTGATTAGTTTTCTCTCAATCACATAGAGGATTTGAAACCCTCTAAATAGGATGAGGTTTGATTCGTATGTATATATATTCACCATTGTTAATTGATCTTTTAGATTTGATCTTCCAGTCATTGTACTTCAGGTGTTTAGTTACTTTTTTTTTCTTTTATTCGATGAGAAATATTTTTGCACTGTGTGGTTTAATGGAAGATGAAAATCAAGCTTTGCAATTCACGGATGAGGACTGGAAACAACTTAATGACATTAGTTATTGGTTACAAGGAACATGACCATGGGGGTGTCCTTCACATGAAACATAATTATGCTTCAAAACTTACTGAAGCTCATGAGTTTGTTGCTGAGTTATCATGACATATGTCATTTACATATGTAGTTATTATGAACTTTATTGTTCGTTTGGTGCATAAGTGCATTGAATGGGCATATTTATTGGATCTTGCCTTCCTTTCTTTTACACCCCGCTCCCGAGTTCAACTTAAGGAGAGAAAAGAAAGGAAATGGGTGTAAATGAGAGGAAAGTAAGAGAGATTGATGCTCCCGAGTTTCATTAAAGGAAGGAAATGGAAGGATCACTTTCCCTCCTAACTTTCCTTCTGATTTGAGAGGATTTGAAAAGAAAGAATAAAATATTTAACTTTCCTTCCATTTCTCTCCAACTCGAGAGCACAAAAGACAAATTTGTTTTCCTTTCTTTTCTCTTCTTTTCTCTCCTTACTTTCTTTTCTCTTCTCTTCTTTTCTTTGCTTCAACTCGAGAGTGGGGTGTTAGGGTTTACGTATTTATTTATTTCAATTCTGTATACTAATCACCAGTTATTTGAAGATGACATTGAAGGCATCTGACACTTAAATTGAGATGAAGGCATTCTTTTTGGAATTTAGAGCAATTATATTCAGTGCTTGTTGGGTATGTTCTGCTGCTGTTATTCTTTTTCAGTTTGAATGTTCTCATTGACAATGTTAGATAAAAATGAGTGATACTAAACATCTGTATATTTCTTGTCACTTATAGTGGAGATATTGAATCTTCCTTCTGCTCCAAGTGGACTAAGAAATAGCAAAATACTTTCAGTTCTTAATCCAGGTATCTTCTTTCTACTAAACATTGTGTCTTTTAAATTCTTGTTGTATTTTTACATTGATTAGCACTTCAAACCAAAAACTTCAATAAGCAAATGGGCTAGATGCAACAAATAGCTAAATATTGCTATGAACTTGACTGCAATTTGATTTTTTTTTTAAACAAGAATTTATGATGGCTGAAGATTCAAGAGCCTAGCCTTCCCCAAAGAATCATATCCAGATTTACAAAAAAGATAATGTGCTCTCCTTCCACTCACGTAACAACCAAGGCACAAAAATGACTAGCTTACACTTCTAATAGAAATAAAACCAAAAATGCCTAAATTACCCTTCCATTACCAATGATGCTCTTTTATTTGGTGAATTCCCCTTTTACCCTTCTCTAGAATGCTTGACTTGTCCAAGCATTGATTGTACTTTTTTTTTAAACAACGTAACTTTCAGAAATATCCCAATCAAACCATTTTACTAAATAAAATCCACCAAATTGAGCATTGCACTTTCAGTTTTCTTATAATATGCATATTTCCCTTTGAAAAATAAAACCCAACGATAGCATCTCATTTTTCATTTTATTTGTCAAAAGATTGTAATTTTGTATTTTTTTCATATCAAGGCATTTTACTTTGAAAAATCTACCAATTATAGCATTGCACTTTGTATTTTATTTTTAAAAACATGTTCTGTTTGTAAATTCAACCTTTTTATAATTGAGGTTTTGGGGGTTAAAAGTGTAAGTTCCAGATTGGTTTTGTAAATATTTATGAAGGCAAGGACTACTTGGTAAATTATTGGGACTTAATTTGAAGAGATTTTGGAGGCTAAGGGGTTGAATGGTAATTGTTGGACATAAAATGAAAGGAATTATAGGAGCAAGGGTATGAAGGGTAAATTATGGACTTTGTTTGAAAAGATTCTTATGGGGAGGGACCATTTGTGTCATTATGGAATAAAGTTTTAAGGGAGTCAGGTATATAACCCGTCCCAAACCCTAACCCTAAGAGCTCCCTTAGCTGCCACCTTATGCCCCCTTCACCTCCGGTTACCGCCACCATATATCCCCATCCTTCATCTGCCACCTCATAGCAGCCGTTGAGTTCGGAAACCACTGGAGCCAACCCCTTCTATGTCTGGAAGAGAGCGAGACAGTCGGAGAAAAGAATACCACCTTCCTCGTGGTGGCTAGCTGTCGTGTTTCTGTTGATGCTGTGAGTCGCCGCAACCCATCCGCCGATAGCCACCGCTCTATCACAACCATCAATCACCATTCTAGTCGACGACGAAGCCGAGAGCCACCAAGTTGAAGACTTCTGCTGTTAATTCCACTGCCGGCGAAGAACAAAGATCGATGGGAACCATAATGAAGTGGACCTGGTTGGAGATCAAAGTTGTGATGTCGTGGTTGCCGCCGTCTCAGGCCACGGTCATAGCTGTTGGAGCCGTAAAACCATCGAGAAGTCATCGTCGTCGTCTCACTACCTGTAACACTCGTATTTCTAGGCTAGGCATTAATATTGACATTATAGTCTATGTTAACCTTTGTAACTCATTTTGAAGAAATGAAAAGGAATTATGTGAATTATGTGTTTTACGCTTAATTATTAGGGTTTAATTAATTAAAAATAAAAATAAGCATCAAAATTAAAGTGTGAGATAAGCCCAATATCTTTACATAAAGTTGTAGTGGTCGAAACAAGGATTTCGGGGATATAAAGAATACCAAAATCCGAGTTATAATGAAGAAGTTATGACCTGTCGAAGTTTCGCGACAAAACCGGCACGGTGCCGAATGTCGTAAAAAGTGAGTTTTTGATAAACTACTTTTTAGCCTTAGTGATCTAAACGAAAGTCATAGTATTCGTTAAAATGAGAAGTTCGATAAAAAGAACGCCCAAATCTGACTTCGTATGAGGAAGTTATGATTTTTCGAAGTTTCAGCTTAGCAGTACACAACTAAAAACTTGAATATTAGATCGAGTGATTTTTAGCCAACATGACCTAAACGAGAATTGAAGGTCTCGTCATTAGTAGCACAACGGTAAAAAGTCTGACGAAAACGGACGTCGAATGAAGAAGTTATGAATTTTTAACGGATTTCCTGTCCCGATCTGTTAAAAATAATAATATAAAAATTAAAGTCAAAATTAGCCGACGAAGTCTAAAAGAAAGTTATAGAGCGTAATTTTACCTACGCGTGCATATAAAGGACGTCAAAAACGGAGCTCGTATGCGAAAGTTATGGATTTTAGAAATTTTGGCGCGAAAAACGAGAAAAATCCCCAAAACAGAGGAATTTCGCACACTGTAGTGGTGTTGATTCTGATGGCATGTGCGGAATTAGAAAGATCTAGTAATTTATCATGTAAAATCAAGAACACAAGGAGTAAATAAATCTTTGTAAGCTCTTATTAGATCTAGAAAGATTATACAAATGGGTTTGTATACAATTTCTCTCTCTAGTCTAACACTCCAAAATGGACTCTTACATAATGGGAGTCACTCACTTCCTATTTATAGGAAAAGACTCAACCTATTTACACATACAAAGTGGAAAGCCTAAAACATTACATCCAAGCATGACTTTGCACCCAAACATTCTCCCCCTCAAAGTTAGGATTGTATGTCCGACTTTAATCTCCAACGAGCTAGCGCGATCAAGACCAAACTCCCCCTCGAAGTAACACCGGTCTTCAAATCCGCAAATTAATATTCGACAAACCCGAGAAGCTTCGAATACCCATCATTCTCCCCCTTTTTATAATAAAAAAATAATTATAAAAACCATTAAGGATGAGAAGCGCCCGAGGAATAGTCTTCACGATACTCCCCCTTGATGTGTACCAAAAATGAATCACCAAAAATCTTGCACGGAAAAACAATCACGAAAAAGCCACAAAAAAAATTTCCAATTTATGAAATTTTTTGACTTTTCGGGTGCAAGTTGCAAGATTTTTCAAAATCCGGGTAGATATTGTCACTTTCTGAAACTTGTAGGGACCCGTTGCGCCAAAAACAGTCAAATATGCGAAACTCTAGCCCATTTGCAAAACCGGGCATAAAGCGCAAATTCGCCCAAACTGCAGGGACCAAAACTGAAAATTCTGCATTTTTTCAGCTTTAATAGTCTATTTGCGAAGTTGGGTCAATTTTGTCATTTCGTGAAAAGATCAGGGGTGCAAACTGAAAACTCTCTGTTTTCTTCTTCCCCAATTCACTTATACAGTAAAAGACTTCGCATCTTAATACTTCGCACGTTCCTTACTTCGCACGTGAAACATGAATGCGAATCATGGAGGAAAACACTTTGCATCTTTATCCCAAGTAACCAAATGCGAAATTGATATTGAGACCCAAATGCGAACTCAATTTTGATTTCTATAACCAAATGCGAAGTGATGTTGGAAACCCAGATGCGAACCACAAAATTTCATATCTTCACAGATTGCGAACTAACTTCCGTTTGTCTTCCAAATTGGTACTGGATGTGAACTATTTTGAAACACAGATGAGAACTCAATTGAGACCAGATGCGAAATCGATTTTTATACACTCAAATGCGAAAATCCAAACTCAATCATCTGTTACCAGTGTCGACTCCAAAATCTTGAGACCCTTCGCAATATCAAAATCAAAATACCAGTCAATATCCAAACCAACATACGACATCCCAATAACAAATCCAGACTCCAAACTTTCGCAATCGATTTCATCAGCCTTCCAAGTTCGTTCCTGAACTTTGATTCGCAACTCCAAAATCATCAATCAATGTCACAACTATCGACCATTGATTCTTTGTTTTTCATTTACCAACCCAAAATTGATCACCAAAATCAGTTAATATCAACAATCAACAACTATTCGCTTTGAAATCAAAAACGCAATTCCAGCCTTCGCTTTTTGATGATCGATATCAATCTATTGAACGACTCAGCATATCCAAGTCAATATCAAATATCGAACTTATAACTCCAATCTAATTACCAAACATAAACATCATGTTGGTTTCGAAATCAAACACAAATCCGATCTATCTTCCTTTTCAATTAATTTCAATTTTGATTTGTCAAGAACATTGATTTTGACTTCAGAAAGTCAACTTGAATCAAATCAACAATATCGATAGCAAATTAGATTTCATGAAATTTCTTGACATGAATCAAATCATCAATTATTAAAACGATTCAATGAAATTGATAGAATGAAAAGAAATAGATTATAAGCAGATGCGTTATAGAAGAAACGATGAAGAACTGATACAATTGTACAACCATATAAAGCTGGTGTACAAGTCACATGACGACCAAAATATGTAAAGAAGATCAATTTTAAGTTGAATCGATTCTAAATCAAGAACGACTCCATTCATAATCAGATTACGATTCCAATAACAATTAGACTTTGATCGATTGAAGGAATCGATATTCATGAATGATGAATCCGATGAAGCTTTATCAAGATGAACAGTAATAGATCGACTTTTTTTTTGGGATTAAAATGATGAACAATGAACAGATTCATTGTCACAAAATGGGCTTGTATTCGAAATCAAATGTACAGAGAACAAATTTGTACATTGGGCTAAAAAAAATTATATGAACAGTGACAAACAAAGGAAATTGGACTTTAGTTTGGATCAATAACAACAAACGAACTTTAAATTTGAGCTCAATTTTTGATCTAAACAAAAATAGATGGATCAATCAATGAGGTTGAAACGAATTAGATCCAATGAGGCAAATCGATCAAAAATTGAAAAACGAAAAATATGAATCAAAATCATGGATGTTTTGGAATCCATTTGAGAATTTGAGATACCTTTTTGACGAATCGAGATCCATTTTTAACGAACGAATCAAATTTGGAAGATCTTGGTTCTTTTGTCGGAATGAGAAAATCTCCAAATCGAACATTGTACCACCCATCATGCGAGATGTACAACTCGTTCTTCGTGTTCTTTGTGTTCTTCAACGATCCAAGAACATCTTCAAAAGAACCACCAACACATTTGGGTTTGGACTAACCCAAATTTGCTTCACGGATTTTGGCTTCACAATATATGACGATTTTTTAGAGTAAACCCGCTTGTTCTTTCGATTCATCTTCTTCTTCTTTTTCTTTTTCATCTTTTTGCATCTTGAAGACTTGACTTCATGAACAAGCCCACTTTCAACAACATGAACATTTTGAGTTTGAATCAAATTTTTTGGAGTTTGATACTTGTGATTTTCCTGGATCACCGACTTCCGATAAGGAATCATTCCTTCAAACGAATCACAAGAACACAAAATATCATCAGTTTGAACTCCAATTGAGCAAAAAACTTTTTCATCTTGAGAATCAACTTGAACTCCTTTTTCTTGAACATCAAGAACATCACATTGAACTCCATTGTTTTGAACTTCTTTTCCTTGAACATCATGAACACGATGAACATCATCAAGAACATGTTCTTGAGCTTCACGACAATTTGCATAATATTCAAGTCTATTTCTTCCCGGTTTACAATTAGCAATAAGAATTCCTTTAATGACTTCATCATTCCTCTTATTTCTTCGTCTTTCTTGATATGTTGTAATCAATCGATCAAACAAATCTTTGTTTTGATAAATTGGATAACCAATGAAATCTCCCTTTCCATCCCTTTCTCCATTTGACATAAGTGCATCTTCACTTTGCAATCCAACAGTCAATTGATAAAGAATGCATTCAAAAGAAGTGTATACGTATAGAAAACTTTCATTCCGAACCAACCATTTCTCCATAATTGCTTCTTTTCTTTTGAATCAAATGTTATGAACTTGAGTTTTCTAGAAAGAGAAAGTGTAAATCAAGGAGATCTCTAGAGAGAGAAAGTGAATATGAACCAAATTCTAGTGAGAGAAAGTGGTACAAACAAGTATTCTAGAAAGAGAAAGTCAAATTATGGATCAAATCAAGGAAAAATTCGACTTCAAGAACACAAAAACACTCTAATCACGAAGATCCATAAGAACATGAAGAATCACCAAATCAAAAATCGCCATCAAGGATCAATTCTTGATGAAATCAAGAACACCCGCTCTGATACCAATTGTAGTGGTGTTGATTCTGATGGCATGTGCGGAATTAGAAAGATCTAGTAATTTATCATGTAAAATCAAGAACACAAGGAGTAAATAAATCTTTGTAAGCTCTTATTAGATCTAGAAAGATTATACAAATGGGTTTGTATACAATTTCTCTCTCTAGTCTAACACTCCAAAATGGACTCTTACATAATGGGAATCACTCACTTCCTATTTATAGGAAAAGACTCAACCCATTTACACATACAAAGAGGAAAGCCTAAAACATTACATCCAAGTATGACTTTGCACCTTAACACACACGTGGACTTCGGCCACGTCACCCTCGCTCAAAACGCGCCACGTATCCGAAATCTGCTGAGTCACCGAAGCCAGCTAGCGAGACGTGTCGCCTGCCCTCGCATCTGAAGTCCAGTCCAATGGGTGTCCGACGCGTGCCCTTTATCACATGTCCGAGCCAGCAGGAAGTGCCACGTCCAAAGCCTCGGACTAGACCGCGGTCCAATCAGGAGGCAACAGCGATCCCTTCGCATGCGAAGCCATGTGCGAGCAGGTGCTGCAAGCTCTTCGGATCTGCAACGCGTGGCTTCTTTCTAGCCCTTGGATCAGAAGCCTCGCCCCTATAAATAGAAGGGTGTGAGACCTCCCGGATATATTTTGGAATCTTGTCATTTTTAGCCCCTAACCCCATATTTCTTTCATCTTAACATCCCCCAAAGCCCTAATATCAATTATAAGCTCCAGAATACTCCACGAAGTGCCCGAGAAGCCCGGAAAATTTATCTTTTCGGTTTCGAAGCCCGACCTTTGCAGAGCCCGGCTTCTCAATAAAACTCCCAGTTTTATTAGAAACGATCATTTTAGGAAACGATTTGCTGCCCGATTATCATCAAATCATGTAAGTTTATAGTCATCTTCATCTTACATCTAGATATGAAGTATTTTATAAGAAATACGTGCTACGTGTAATTATATTAATTGTTTGACTGAGGTGACTGTTGAATTGATGTTTTATACAAGTTTTAAACTGTATATGTATTTTTATCTACAAATATGTTGGGTAAAACATGAGTAGATAGTGATGTGTGATGAAATAAAAGTGACGAGAGGCCTCGATGTGATTTGAGATCCAGTCATCTAGCGGAGTTTGGATGACGACCACGGACTTTCTAGATAGTCCAGTGAAACACTGGCAGGCCCGCAACCTGTATGTGTAATGAACTAAGAGTGTTAATTCATTGTACTCCATCCCCCTCATGGTTGCCTTTAGGACATGTATGGCTGAGGAAACTCCTTGGTAGTAGTGTCCATCCCGATGATATTCTTTAGACTAGGTCCCTTGTGATCAGTGTTTAGGGACGTAAAGTGAGGATAATGGGAACGGGTAATCAGGGTTATTGTTGATTGGTGAACTTAATAAGTTTATTATTATTGTGGGTTGAAAACCCTATATGCTCACCAGGTTCCCAAGCCTGACCCACTCAGCTTTTATGTTACAGGTAGTGGACCCCGAGCATAGTCGGAGGACAACGAGAGATTTTTGGATTATAGGCCAGTAGTTGTAAATAACTATTGAAAGGATTATAATGTCTTGTTTATGCTTTTGATCTGTATCGGAACACGACATCCCGAGGTTTTGATATGAAATGAAGCTATACATTTCTAAAAGAAGGTTTTGATAAACTTTTATCATGTTTTGTTTTGGGGACCAATTCCGCAACATCTTTTAAAAAGATTTCTATGATTTTATTTTAAAAATCATAAATTAAATCGGTCTTTTCTGGCTGAGAAATTAGGGGATGTCACACTGTCGCTGCTGTTGCCGCCAATCATGCTACTACCACCGTCGTACGCTACCAGGTGGGTGGCTGTGATCCTATTCCGGGCAAAGAGTGTATGTGTGTGTTTATTTCAGTGAAGTGGTGTTTGGATGTTGCTTGACCGAATTTCAAGAGAAAAGCCACCACCACCACCGTGAGGTGGTGGCTGCCACCTCCAACCACCGCCTGTCGCCATAAGGGTGGCTGAGTGTGTGTATGTGTCATTTGTGTGTGTGTGTGTGTGTTCGTTTGGATATTTTGTTGTAATATTGTATTTTGATCGAAATGATTAAGGAGATCCGTCACCACCACCGTGAGATGGTGGCCGCTGCCGTGAGCCGCCATTGACCACCACTACCTGAGGTGGTAGTTGGTATTTGAAACGACCCAAAAATTTCATTTTTCAATATAACCAAAAACCATAATCTGAGTGTCATATCATAAAACCATACGTGATATATCCCAAACATAATAAAAACACTGTGCGGAAAACTGTATCATATCTATGCCATATCAAAATCAAAAACTGAATCAACTCCCAGGATAAAAGCTGAAGCTGTGGTGTGTGCGATGCCATCATCCCGAGCTCTTCCCTCTGCTTGCGGAAGTACCTAAAACCAAAACTGAAACTGTAAGCACGAAGCTTAGTGAGCTCCCCCGAACTACCACATACCATACAAGAACATATAAAGCACATACTGGGGCCTTGCCCCCTACATTGGACCGAAGTCCGAAGCTGACTGACTGGGACCTTGTCCCCTCCATCGGACCGATGTCCGAAGCTGACTGACTGGGACCTTGTCCCCTCTATCGGACCGAAGTCCGAAGCTGACTGACCGGGACCTTGTCCCCTCCATCGGACCGAAGTCCAAAGCTGACTGACCGGGACCTTGTCCCCTCCATCGGACAGAAGTCCGAAGCTAACTGACTGGGACCTTGTCCCCTCTATCGGACCGAAGTCCGAAGCTAACTGACTGAACATAGCATAAACACATACATCCTGTCTGAGCCACGAAGGCGTCAAACATACTAACTACTGCATTGGACCGGAGTCCTGAAACTACTACTAACTGAACGGGCCGGCATTGTGGCCTTAGACCCTGATCCTACTAGAAGGAAACTCACCTCGTGAACTGGCTGCTGTGTGTATGGCTCTGGAAGCTAACTGCTGCTGCTCCGGTATCTCCCCGGCTACAAGTCCATAAACACACTCAATCAAATACTAAACACTGCACTGGGTAAAATGACTCTTTTACCCTTGGTCAAAGTCAACTCTCGGTCAAGGTTAACTCTCGGTCAAAGTCAACTCTCGGTCAACTCTCAGTTGACCTGACTCGCCGAGTTGGGCCGCCAACTCGCCGAGTCCCTATTCTCACTCCTCGACCCTACTCGCTGCTACTCGTCGAGTATGGCATCGACTCGACGAGTACCCTCTCGATCCAAGAACTCAGACAATCTTCATCCGACTCGCTGAGTCGTATGAACAACTCGACGAGTTGTTCTTGAGCTTAAGAAGATTGCCTTGGACTCGCCGAGTTGTATGAACAACTCGCCGAGTCCCTCCATTACTGAGTCTACCCTCAAACTCGCTGAGTCCACTCCACTACTCACTGGTCCCACTCGACACCGCTCAAAAGGAAGAAATCGGGGACTCGCGACTCGACTCGCCGAGTCGTTCTTCCGACTCGCCGAGTCACAGCCATGCAACTACTCTACACTCGATTCTGCTCAAATCCATTACATACAAATGATAGATCTGAGTCCAATAAGCTGATTTACCACGTAAAGTTTCCAACTTTACATGTACAAACACATGAAAAAGGGAATAAAGGCTAAAAAGGCACTTAAAAGGGTAGATCTAGGGTTTTGATGCAAAATAGCTCCATAAAGGCAATAGATCTGGGCTCTACAACTCCTAAATGAACATATCTAAGGATATCTCGGCATAATAGGGCTTCCATATCAACATAAGGCTTGAGAAAAGCATCAACTAGATCTAGAGGGGGTTTTAAAGCATAAAAGGGAAGGAAATCCGAAGAATACCTTAAAGAGCTCTTGTTTTCCCTTGAATCTCTGCTCTACAATTCTTCTCGTTGCTCCTTTCTTCTTCTCCTTCTTCAAGCCTTCACAAATGCACACAATATCACTTAAAACACTCAAGAACGAATTAGGGTTTTCTCACAGCTCTCTAAGGGTGAAGGAGGTGAGAATGGAGGCTATAAGGTGGCTTAAATAGTGGGCAACCTGGGGATTTAGGGTTTCTCCCAGACAGACAGACTCGCCGAGTCCAGAATATGGACTCGCCGAGTCGCCAGCTAACACGTGCTCGAAATCCCGTCCCTACTCGGCGAGTCAGGCTATGAACGCGCCGAGTCCCTCTTGCAAACTTCAAAAATAAATGCTATGGAATCATCATACCGGAGACGGGTCGTTACAATTCTCCCCCACTTATCTCAGACTTCGTCCTCGAAGTCTACTACGGCTGAATCTGCAAATATCTATGGGTAATGCTCTCTCATCTCCTCCTCAGCCTCCCACATCCACTCAGACCCCTTCCGGTGCTACCACTGCACCTTCACTAACTGAATTTCCTTGTTCCTCAAGGTCTTTGTCTTCCGGTCCAGAATCGCGACCGGCCTCTCGATATAATTCAGGCTGCTATCAACCTGAATATCCTCTAGGGGAACGACTGCTGACTCATCCACCAAACACTTCCTCAATTGAGACACATGGAAAGTGTTGTGGATCTGACTAAGCTCCTCAGGAAGATCTAACCGATAAGCAACCCGACCCACCCGAGCCAAAACCCTGAAAGGACCAATAAATCTGGGGCCCAACTTGCCCCTCTTCCGGAATCTGATGACACCCTTCCAAGGTGAGACCTTCAGAAGGACCATATCTCCCACCTGGAACTCCAAGTCCGAACGCCTCCTGTCGGCGTAGCTCTTCTGCCAACTCTGCGCAGTCTGCAGTCTACTACGGACCTGCTGGATCAACTCGGTCGTCTTGAGCACCACCTCTGTGCTCCCGATGACTCGCTGACCGACCTCGCCCCAACAAATCGGGGTCCTACACTTCCTCCCATAAAGCATCTCAAAGGGAGGTCGATCAATGCTCGCATGATAACTGTTGTTATACGAAAATTCCGCTAACAGAAGATACGTATCCCAATTGCCACCGGAATCTAGAACACATGCCCTAAGCATGTCCTCGAGAGTCTGAATCGTCCTCTCGCTCTGCCCGTCCGTCTGAGGGTGGAAAGCGGTGCTGAAATGGAGACGAGTACCCATCTCGTCGTGGAACCGCTTCCAGAATCTGGATGTAAAACGGACATCTCGGTCTGACACCACCGATACCGGCACTCCATGACGTGCCACAATCTCTCGCACATAGATATCGGCTAACTTCTCCGCCGATATACTCTCCTGGATCGGGATAAAATGGGCACTCTTCATCAACCGATCCACTACTACCCATATCGAATCCACTCCTCATGCGGTCCTGGGAAGCTTGGTGACAAAATCCATGGTGATGTCCTCCCATTTCCACACGGGAATGTCTAACGGTTGCATCTTGCCGTGAGGTCTCTGGTGCTCCGCCTTGACCTTCCGGCAGGTCAGGCATCTCTCAACGTACCAGGCGACGTCCCGCTTCATGCAGGGCCACCAATAATCAGGTCGAAGATCTCGATACATCTTCGTCGCCCCTAGGTGGATAGAAAACCGAGACTTATGAGCCTCATCCATCAACACTTGCCGTACTCCACCCTAGTACGGTACCCACACCCTCCCGTGAAGCGTCAGCAATCCCCGACTGTCATAATCAAACGAGGCTACTCGGCCCACTATCCTCTCACACTTCTGCCTCTCCTCCTTGAGGCCCTCCACCTGAGCCTCCTTGATCCGCTCCAACAACGGAGTGATCACTGTCATCCTCAAACACAGATCTCTAATAGGGGCCGCCGACACTTTGCGGCTTAGGGCGTCGGCCACCACGTTGGCCTTCCCTGGATGGTAAAGGATCTCACAATCATAATCCTTTAGCACATCCAACCACCTCCTCTGCCTCATGTTCAGACTCGGCTGATCCATAAGGTACCTCAAACTCTTGTGATCCGTGTAAATAGTACAACGGACCCCATAAAGGTAATGCCTCCAAATCTTGAGGGCAAACACAACTGCCCCCAGCTCTAAATCATGGGTAGGATAATTAGCCTCGTGAGGCTTCAACTGTCTCGAGGCGTAAGCTATCACATGGCCTCGCTGCATCAACACTGCTCCCATACCTGTGATCGAGGCATCACAGTAGACTACGAAGTCCTCTACTCCCTATGGCAAGGTAAGGATCGGAGCCTCGCACAATCTCTGTCTGAGGGTCTCGAACGCTGTCTGCTGCTCAGGCCCCCAACGAAATACCACCGACTTCTTGGTCAGTCGGGTGAGCGGCACAACTATCTTGGAGAAATCCTGAATAAATCTCCGATAATACCCTGCCAACCCTAGGAAGCTCCGAATCTCAGATGGAGACTTCGGGACCTCCCACTGCATCACGGCCTCTATCTTGGCCGGATCTACCAAAATACCCTTCTGGTTGACGAGGTGACCAAGGAACTGCACCTCGCGCAACCAGAACTCACATTTGGAGAACTTTGCGAAAAGTCTCTCCCTCCTCAAAGCCTCCAGCACCTCCCGCAGGTGCTCCTCGTGCTGCTCCTGCGTCTTGGAATATACCAAGATATCATCTATGAATACTATCACTGACTGATCCAGCATCGGCCTGGACACGCGATTCATGAGGTCCATGAACGCGGCTGGAGCATTGGTGAGCCCAAATGGCATCACCACAAACTCATAATGACCATACCTTGTCCTGAAAGCAGTCTTCTGTACATCCTCATCTCTAACCCGCATCTGATGATAACGGGAGCGTAGATCGATCTTGGAGAACCAAGACGCTCCCTGAAGCTGATCAAACAAATCATCTATCCTCGGAAGTAGGTAACGGTTCTTCACCGTTACCTTATTCAACTCCCGGTAATCTATGCACATACGATGCGACCCATCCTTCTTCCTCACAAACAGGATCAGCGCTCCCCAAGGCGAACTGCTCGGCCGAATGAAATCCTTGTCTAACAGCTCCTGCAGCTGTGTAGACAACTCCTGCATCTCAGGGGGAGCTAGTAGATACGGTGCCTTGGCTATCGGAGCCGCACCAGGAATTAGGTCGATCCTGAACTCAACCTGCCTCTCAGGAGGTATCCCCGGCAAATCCTTGGGAAACACATCCGGGTAGTCTCGCACTATAGGAACATCATCAACTGTCGTCTTGCCCTTCTCCCGGGCATCCAAGACGTAAGCTACAAAACCGGCGCAACCCTGCTGAACATAGCGCCTCGCCCTTGCGGCGGAACAAAAGGTCGGTCCACACTGTGGCCTCTCGCCCTGAATCACTAACTCTCCCCCACTGGGAGTGCGAACCCTCACTAGCTGATGCTCACAATCAATCACCGCCCCATTGGGGCTTAGCCAATCCATGCCCACAATAACCTTATTCCCTCGCAGGGGAATAGGTACCAGGTCCACTGAAAACTGCTCATCGAACAACTGAAGAGAACACCCTCTATGCACTTTGCCGACCCTCACAGTCCTATCATCTGCTATCTCAACCTCTAATGGACAATCCAGCTCCCCTGGAGCTCTACTAAATCTCTTGCTAAGCGCAAGCGATACGAATGATCGGGTAGCCCCCGAATCGAATAATACCATAGCAGAAATGCCGTTCACAGAGAACGACCCCGTCACCACATCAGGAGTCGCTCGCGCCTCCTCTGCTGTCATCTAAAACGCCCTGCTCTTCGCCACTGGAGTCTCGGCTCGGCCCTGCCGGCCATCTGTAATCCTCAAGGTAGCAGGGGCAGGTGCAGCCACCTTCCCTGCTGCAGCTAAACTCGGACACTGGGACTTTTTATGTCCCCTCTGATTGCACTGAAAGCAAATCAGATCTGATGCTGCAACGGCAGTAGCAGGGGCCGTACAATCCCTACTCAAATGCCCAATCCAACCGCACTTGTAGCAGCCGGAACTCCCTGCCTTGCACACCCCATCGTGCATCTTCCCACACCTACCACATCGACCGTGGCTCGGCTGTCCCCTGGACCTGTGATCTGAAACCTTGGGCTTTTTGCCCGAACCGCCTGAACCCGAAACCGCCTCCGGTTTCCTCTTCTTCTCCATCTCGAGATCAATCTCCCTCTCCCGAGCCCTAGCAATCATGTCATCTAGCGTTTTACAGCTGGACTGGCTCACAAACTGGCGGATATCGCTCCGCAACATCTCATGATAACGGGCCTTCTTCATTTCCTCATCAGCTACGTACTGAGGAACGAGAAGAGCCCTCTCCCTGAACTTGGCGGTGATCTCCGCCACTGTCTCTGTAGTCTGGGTGAGGTCCTGAAACTCCCTAGCTAACTGCTGCACCTCAATAACCGGTGCAAACTCCGCCCTGAACCTGGTAGCGAAATCAGCCCAGTTCATGGCATCCAATGCTGCGTCATCTCCAATGGAATGTCCGACCTCCTCCCACCAATCCCGTGCCCTGTCCTTCAGAAGACAGGACGCCAATCTGACCTTGTCCCCCTCGGGACACCTGCTAGTGCGGAAAGCGTTGGCCACATCCGCCAACCATCTAGTACTCGCTATGGGGTCACGCGCTCCATGATAGTCCGAAGCTCCACATGCCCTGAACTCCCTGAATGTAAGGGTGCGCGACCCCATCATGGCCGCCACCTCGGCACGGAAGGTGCGCAATCTCTCATCCATCAGCTCTAGAATTCCCTCCTTGATCGAACCGAAGATCACAGGAGTCTGCTCTAAAATGATGCGCGTAATCTCCGAAGAAAGAAACTCTCGGGTCTGCTCATCCATGCACTCATCCCCCGAGCCTGAACCTGATCCCTCCCCGGCACCTCCACTGCCGGCTGCTGGTCTCGAACGCAAAACCACCATTCTGAAACACATCACAACTACATCAGAAAACTGAAATATCTCAAGGGATCATTGATACTACAACTAGCTCCCTGGTCTTGTCTCAACCTTTCTTGATTCGAGTACGGATCCTCTGCTTTCAGTAGTACGGGCCCATACTACCTTCCACATCTATCCGTACTTTCTTCAAGAACTGCCTTGACTCCACCAAGTCACTTCTACTACTACTGATCTCTACTACCCTCATCCTAGGCTTGCCCTAGGGAAACCTCAGACTCAACTCAACTAGTCCTCAGCTGCCGAAGGTCTCCTTATAATGCTAATTAGCCACCACCTGAACACCATCACATGTGACGAGGATCAGATAATCCTTTAAGTAAAAGACTCGTCCCTATAACGGTTGGACTCAAACGAGAGCTGCGCAATAGAGCCAATTCCAGCACTCTGGGATTATTCAACCCTGATCACATGTGGTGTGACGTGTTCACCTAATGGCTAACTCCCATCACTCAGAACCCCACAAAGCACGAAGCAAGCAGCATTCGGATAAAGGAAACATACTCAGGCAAAACTATTCTCATAATGAGAAACTATACTAGTATATAATGCTAAGCTCATACTATCAGGCATAACCTAAACAGGCTATCCTACTGCTGTCTACTCAATACTAGCATGCAATACTCATAAAGTTGTAACACATAAAGCAGGCACATAAGGCATCCTCCTAGATCCTTAGTCCTATACTAGCATGATGTTCTACTGGAACTGAAACTGAACAAATAACTTGTATGGGTAATTTGGGAGTACTTACTTGAGCTCGGCTGATCACATCCACCACACCCTTATCTCGTTTAAAAATTTCTTTCTTTCTAAGTGCTTTCAGAATTCTTTAGAAAACATTTTCTCTTCTTTTTTTTTTTAAATCCTTTTATTTCCCCTTAGTTTGAGTTCAGATACACCCGGAAGTGTATCCGAATCCCTCAAACCAAGGCTCTGATACCAACTTGAAACGACCCAAAAATACGACCCAAAAATTTCATTTTTCAATATAACCAAAAACCATAATCTGAGTGTCATATCATAAAACCATACGTGATGTATCCCAAACATAATAAAAACACTGTGCGGAAAACTGTATCATATCTATGTCATATCAAAATCAAAAACTGAATCAACTCCCAGGATAAAAACTGAAGCTGTGGTGTGTGCGATGCCATCATCCCGAGCTCTTCCCTCTGCTTGCGGAAGTACCTAAAACCAAAACTGAAACTGTAAGCACGAAGCTTAGTGAGCTCCCCCGAACTACCACATACCATACAAGAACATATAAAGCACATACTGGGGCCTTGCCCCCTACATCGGACCGAAGTCCGAAGCTGACTGACTGGGACCTTGTCCCCTTCATCGGACCGATGTCCGAAGCTAACTGACTGGGACCTTGTCCCCTCCATCGGACCGAAGTCCGAAGCTGACTGACCGGGACCTTGTCCCCTCCATCGGACCGAAGTCCGAAGCTGACTGACCGGGACCTTGTCCCCTCCATCGGACCGAAGTCCGAAGCTAACTGACTGAATATAGCATAAACACATACATCCTGTCTGAGCCACGAAGGCGTCAAACATACTAACTACTGCATTGGACCGGAGTCCTGAAACTACTACTAACTGAACGGGCCGACATTGTGGCCTTAGACCCTGATCCTACTGGAAGGAAACTCACCTCGTGAACTGGCTGCTGTGTGTATGGCTCTGGAAGCTAACTGCTGCTGCTCCGGTATCTCCCCGGCTACAAGTCCATAAACACACTCAATCAAATACTAAACACTGCACTGGGTAAAATGACTCTTTTACCCTTGGTCAAAGTCAACTCTCGGTCAAGGTCAACTCTCGGTCAAAGTCAACTCTCAGTTGACCTGACTCGCCGAGTTGGGCCGCCAACTCGCCGAGTCCCTATTCTCACTCCTCGACCCTACTCGCTGCTACTCGTCGAGTATGGCATCGACTCGACGAGTACCCTCTCGATCCAAGAACTCAGACAATCTTCATCCGACTCGCTGAGTCGTATGAACAACTCGACGAGTTGTTCTTGAGCTTAAGAAGATTGCCTTGGACTCGCCGAGTTGTATGAACAACTCGCCGAGTCCCTCCATTACTGAGTCTACCCTCAAACTCGCTGAGTCCACTCCACTACTCACTGGTCCCACTCGACACCGCTCAAAAGGAAGAAATCGGGGACTCGCGACTCGACTCGCCGAGTCACAGCCATGCAACTATTCTACACTCGATTCTGCTCGAATCCATTACATACAAATGATAGATCTGAGTCCAATAAGCTGATTTACCACGTAAAGTTTCCAACTTTACATGTACAAACACATGAAAAAGGGAATAAAGGCTAAAAAGGCACTTAAAAGGGTAGATCTAGGGTTTTGATGCAAAATAGCTCCATAAAGGCAATAAATCTGGGCTCTACAACTCCTAAATGAACAGATCTAAGGATATCTCGGCATAATAGGGCTTCCATATCAACATAAGGCTTGAGAAAAGCATCAACTAGATCTAGAGGGGGTTTTAAAGCATAAAAGGGAAGGAAATCCGAAGAATACCTTAAAGAGCTCTTGTTTTCCCTTGAATCTCTGCTCTACAATTCTTCTCGTTGCTCCTTTCTTCTTCTCCTTCTTCAAGCCTTCACAAATGCACACAAGATCACTTAAACACTCAAGAACGAATTAGGGTTTTCTCACAGCTCTCTAAGGGTGAAGGAGGCGAGAATGGAGGCTATAAGGTGGCTTAAATAGTGGGCAACCCGGGGATTTAGGGTTTCTCCCAGACAGACAGACTCGCCGAGTCCAGAATATGGACTCGCCGAGTCGCCAGCTAACACGTGCTCGAAATCCCGTCCCTACTCGGTGAGTCAGGCTATGAACTCGCCGAGTCCCTCTTGCAAACTTCAAAAATAAATGCTATGGAATCATCATACCGGAGACGGGTCGTTACAGTGGTGCCCAACTTAATTAATAATTAATTAACCTAAACACTTAACTAATGGATTAATTGGAATGTGATTGTGTTGGAAACCCTAATTAGGGTAGAAAACCCTAATTTTGGATATGTTGGTTTGGACTTATCTGGACCCGCATTTTGGGCCATTGGAATTGAATTATGAATCCCACCCGATCACACCGTATGATTTATCTACTAGAGTGATGGACTTAATGGATTAAATCCTTAATGGGTTAAGTAAGAAACACTTAACCCTAATCGGTATTTTATGTGAAAACCCTAATCTTGCTTGGTCCTTAAGTTGGGCCTTTTTATTGGGCTTTGGTGATTGGGCTATTGATGGGCCATCCAAGAACAATCATACGGATTAGAATATTTGAATGGGCTTTAGGGTAAGGCCCATGTGAGGGGTTTGGGCCCAAATTGGAAAACTGGGCCATAGATGGACCATAACTGGGCCTTGATGATTATAAGATGTTGAACCATTGGAATGCCAAATATTTGGACTGTAATAACCGGTTGGGCCTTAGGGTAAGACCATGTAGAGGTTTGGGCCCAATTTGGAAAATTGGGCCACATGTTGGGCTTTGGTTCATTGTTTGTCTTTTGGGCCTTTGGATTGGGCCTTGGGCTTGAATCAAACTAAGTTGGGGGTAAAGAAGTCGTTTACCCCAAACATGGACTTAAGGTTATGAATTAGACCCCAACTATTAATTGGGTGTTATTTTGATGTTGACAGTTCAGAAATCTATCATCCAACAGCTTGAGTTTTGTCCGCAGGACTTCAGCAATGTGAGATGGGTTACCTTCCAGTAGAGGTGGGTCTAAGGCACCAATGTCGGCCCACCAGTAAGTGATTATGTTTGAGATGATTGTCTTTGTGATAATTGTCTGGTTTTCCATTATCTGATATGCTTTATGTGCTAGGATGCTATGATATATGTGTTAGTAGTAGTAGGGGTGGAATAGTCCCCAGATACCGGTTGAAAGATACCGAAGGGGTAGACAGTACCCATGAATGCATAGCAGTATGTTCATGATATGTTATTATGTGGTAGTGGTATGGGTGAAATAGTCCCCGAAACCGAATGAGATAAACCTGAGGGTAGGTCGGGTACCCAGATATATGCCTGACATGGGTAGGTCGGACACCCCGATATGTCTGACAGGGGTAGGTTGGGCACCCCGGTATGCCTAACAGGGGTAGGTTGAGCACCCTGGTATGCTCAACAGGGTAGGTCGGGCACCCAGATATTCCTGATAGGGTAGGGGCACCCCGGTATGCCTGACAGTATGTTATTGTATGGTGTGTGCTTTGATGGGGGAACTCACTAAGCTTCGTGTTTATGGTTTTCAGTTTTGGTTTCAGGTACTTCTTTTTCAAAAGGAAAGAAGCTGGCAGGATCGCAGCGCATCACACTACGTTTTCCGCACATGAGATCTTTGGGATTATACTCTAATATTGATTTATGATGGCATGTTTTTGATTATTGACATACTTCTTTGACATAGGATTACATTATGAATGTTTTTATACTACTGGTTTCTATAACCACTTATTTAAAAATGAAATTTTTGGTCTTGAATTTTGGGATGTTACATGTATACTAGTTTTCATAGACAACTTGTGGAATGATTATTGTTGTATTGTTGTTCCATATGTAACATATCCGTCAACATTGTTAGGATCATTTTGATAGGTATGTTTTTATTATGAATACCTCTTCTATTGGATATGTTCTTAACAAAGTTTTTTCCTCTTATGCTACCAGACCCTTTTCCGCTTCTAGGCTGGTTCCCACAAGCAACAGATCGATTTGCGATAATCTATCGAACAATTTGTGTCTCCTCCACTAGATTATTATCCACACACACACACACACACACACACACACATATATATATATATATATATATATATATATATATGTAAGAGTTGAAACTTTATGAATATTATTTTTAAATGTTTCACGTCATCCTCGTCACTAATCAATATAACATATTTCACCCTCATCGACTATCTATATAACATACTTCACCCTCATCAACTATCTATATAACATACTTCAATGTAGGGTGTTAGAAAGACATGCTGATATTAGGTTTATCATCCAAATCTATCATTTGTTTGACTAATTTGTATAAATATGGGAAATTTATATCTACAAACATTTCAACACTGAAGTTTTAACAAATGGTCTAACATATATCAATTTCTCATTTTCTCACTGCCATGAACCACTGACACAAACAAAAATACTCATCTGGAATGTTTGAAGTTATGTTATCTTAACAAAAGCAGAAATGGTAAGTTGGAAAAATTTGCTATTGAAATTAGACAAAAAATGTATAAAAAGTTGGCTACAAAAATCAAACAATTAGATGTGGAAAGTGTTTCTTTCAAAACAATTTCTTATAAGATAACACACTCTACATTATACAGATTCTCACGGTACTGATTTTGATTTTCGCAATATGGTCTCTGTTTTTTGCAGTCAACATGACAAGACAATACATACTTTTTCAAAAAATACAATATTTGGTTTTTACAGATTTTCACAGATGACAACATCTTTCGCAGATGACAGATTTTCATAGGATTGAAAACATTGTTTGTTTTGGCCGTTGAAAAAAAATTACAGACCATGAATATTTTCGCAGATGATGGCATGTGAATAGATAGATATTTTGGTATTTTTCTGATTTATGGCTATTTTATGGAAAAACCTTTGGATAAAATGGTAATTATAGTCATTTTTTAAATTAACAGTTTCTTTTATTAAATTAAAAAATTAAGAAAATGTTAGTAAGGATAAATTAGTTATGTTAGGAACCCAAAACAGTCTTTTCATATATGTTAAGAACCAAAGCCAAACAAAACAATAATGTAGATGTGATTGGAGTTAAAAAAAATAGGTTCCAAACACATAACTTATCCCAAACGGACGGTAGGGCCATTCATATAGTTAGGGGTGTTCGTTTGGATGGATCAGTTTGATCCGATCCAATCAAGTGAATCCAAACTAATTTCGGTTTTCAAAACATGTATCCGAATAGTACAAACTAAATTCAAATCCAATCCGACCCGATCCAATTACAATTTGGTTGGATCGGTTTTTATAATTCGGTTTTCAAAAACCAAAACATTTTAAAATGACATATAATTATAATATTACCCAATTTTACACAAGAAATGAAAACAAATTATTTATTTGTGATTTGAAATTTATAAACCAACTACTAAAAAGATATATTGTAGTTAAGTATTTTATAGATAGAAAACTTTTGAGAGAAAATGCATATTAATGTTTTTTTATCGGGTGATGTTTTTTAACCTATTTGAACAAATAAATTATATAATTAATAAATAATTGTAGATATATATTATAAATAATAAATGTTTATTCGGTTCTTATTTTATAAACCAAAAGCAATCTGAAATCCAAAATAATAATTCGGACCCGTTTAAAGCCAATCAAAAAATCCGAATATCCGAACCAAATAGTCCAATCCAAATTGTTCAATTGAAAAATTCGATTTTATCCAAATAATTAAAGCATACATTTGACTCTAAAATACATAAAGTAAACTTAACCATTGTTACTCTATCATAGACAAGTTTCACAATTATTTAATCATTATTCATGTGGACAGAATGAGAGTAGTCATAGGAATTGCCACGACATGTATACTTGTTAAGCAACGTGATATAGATGAACGATACGTCCTTGACCAACACCCAAATTGCACTGCCGTAAACGGGAGACCATTGACTGGTGAAACAAGCTCGCTTTGCTCCAGACGGCGAAGAGATCCCTTTCACCAAGCCTATCTGCTAATCCAAATCATAAGGATTGAATAACTAATAATCTCAACTTTTCCAACTATCAGAACCGACTTCCATACTTCATCTATGATCTTGATCCAACCACCCATTCTTCTTCTACTGCTGCTTCTGCTCGCTGGAGTAGAAGCAGCATCCACAGTTTCCACAGACAACAATGGCTTCTCCTTCCTTTTCAAAGATTCGCAGCTCGATGGTGTACGAGAGATCCAACCAGATGGTCGAGCGGTTCACAGCAACAACACCGAGATGTTCGGCGTCGGTCACACCTTCTACTCTCTCCCTTTCCGGTTCAAAAACTCCCACACCAGCAACGCTTTGTCGTTCTCCACTTCTTTCGTCTTTGGAATCATACCAGAAAACCCTCTGTTCACGTTCCACGGAATGACCTTTGCGATTGCTCCATCAAAAGCAGTGACGGATGCATCCTCTTCGCAGCATCTTGGACTCTTTAACCGTACCAACGACGGAAACGCCTCAAATCACATCGTCGCCGTTGAATTCGACACGTTTAGAAACCTCGAACTTGACGATATGGATGGCAACCATGTGGGTCTTGATATAAACAGTATAGAATCTGTGTTCGCTGCAACAGCAGGCTATTACAAGAATGGAGGCTTTCAAACCCTAACTCTTGCGACCTCCTGAGAAATCCGAGCATGGGTTGATTACGATGGTGTTGAAAAGACCTTGAATGTCACACTAGCTTCTCTTCCCTTAAAAAACCACAAAAACCTCTTGTAACTTGGAAGAAAGATCTGTCACCTTTTTTACTCGAAGAAATGTACGTTGGGTTTACTTCAGCCACTGGGGTTCTTCTTCAGACGTTTTACATTGTTGGTTGGAGTTTTCAAATGAATGGAAAAGCTCAAGAAATCGATAGATCAAAGATCCCACCTTTACCTCTCAAGAAAAAATCAACCAAAAAGAAAAAAATGGCTTTAGAAATTGGGTTATCTTTAGGTGGGTTACTGGTTCTTTCATCGATTTCAATATTGGCGATTGTTTTGTTCCAAAGAAGAAAACGTAAATTCGAACTCGAAGAAGCTCTTGAAAGTTGGGAGGTTCAATACGGACCTAGCAGGTTTTCCTACAAAGATCTTTTCATCGCCACAAAAGGGTTTAAAGAAAGTGAGCTGCTTGGAAAAGGTGGTTTTGGTCAGGTTTATAAAGGGACCTTGCTGGACTTAGGAGCTCAGGTCGCAGTGAAGAAGATATGGCATACATCAAGTCAAGGAATGAAGGAATTCGTGGCGGAGATCGCCACGATAGGTCGGTTACGACACCCAAATTTGGTCAGACTTCTTGGGTATTGTCGAAGAAAAGGCGAATTGTTTCTTGTATATGATTACATGTCGAATACTAGTTTGGATAAGTTCATATTCAATTCGAATCCCAAATCCACTTTAACATGGAAACAAAGGGTCAAAATCATTATCGATGTAGCCAAAGCATTAGCATATCTGCATGAATGGTGTGAAGTTATAATCCATCGGGACATAAAAGCAAGCAACGTGTTACTTGATGCCGAATTGAATGGTAAGTTAGGCGATTTTGGGCTTGCAAGATTTGGCAACAACAATGGAACCGATGCAAAAACGACCCATTTGGCTGGGACTTTGGGATACATAGCACCTGAATTGGCTCACAAAGGAAAAGCCACCACCGCGACCGATACTTTTGCTTTTGGAACATTTTGTTTAGAGGTGGTTTGTGGTCGGCGACCTGTGGAATTGCAAGGGCGCGAAGAGGCAGTGATTTTGGTCGATTACGTGTGGGATTGTTGGTATAAGGAGCAACTTTCTGAGGTGGTTGATCCGAAACTAAGGGACGACTATGAAACTGAGGAAATGGAGTTGGTTTTGAAGGTGGGGTTGCTTTGTTCACATGTTGTGTCCGTGCTGAGACCGAGCATGTCGCAAGTTTTGAAGTTCCTTTTAGGAAAGGAGCCATTGGCACCAGATTTCAATGGTGTATTGAAGATAAGAGATGACAATTGGAGTCAACTTGGCCATGCCTCTTCAAGTTCTTACTTTTCGCAAATTCACTACTCGGGGACATTGGAACCGATCATCCACTCATTAATGTTTTCAGGGCGGTGATGGGAACAAGTATGTCAAATGTGATTTTTTTATTTATGGAAGAGAAATCTTCAACACCCCGAAAATTAGTATGAAGTGCACCCGAAAATTTTCTTGTTTAAAATACTTTTGATTCTTACACATGATGCACATTATATGCTAACAAAGATGGAAGCAAATAACAACATAGTTTACAAACCAAAATTTAACCCAACTGGGTGTTACATTACAATGCGCCAAAACTACTCAAGTATCTATCTGCTAAGTCTTTATATGTCTATCTTGATATCAAGTAAACTCCTTATACTTGCTATCAATACCCGCACCTACAATCAAAGGATATAACAACAATAGTAAACTATAAAAAGCTTAGTGAGTAACGAACATTATTCTCAATATGAAGTGACCTTCAACGATTTGTGGACACACCAATAGGATAACAACATCATCATTTTAAAGCAACCTATACTGTAAACATGATATAAACACTATATAAACGTGGGGTTGTTCATTATTTGGATTAAACTGAATTGTCCAATTAGATAATTTGGTATGGACTATTTGGTTCGAATATTCAGATTTTTGGATTGGTTTTTAACAAAACCGAATTATTATTTTGAATTTCGAATTGGTTTTGGTTTATAAAATAAAAACTGAATAGTCCAAAAAAAAAAACCAAATAACAATTTATTATTTATTTATTTTTAATATATATCTATAATTATTTATTATTTTATTATTTTTTTCTAATAGATTCAAAAAGTTTAACCTAATAAAAAAACATTAATATGTATTCTCTTTCAAAAGTTTTTATCTATATAATATTATTCCTTAATATATTTTTTTAGTAGTTTATAAACTTTAAACCACAACAAAGTTATTTGTTATTTTTTTTTCTTTTCTAAAATTGGGTAATTTTCTAATTATATGTGCTTTTAAAAAAAATCGAATTTTAGAAACCGATCCAACCAAATTGTAATTTTATTGGATCAGATTGGATTTGTATTTAGTTTGGACTATTTGGATCTTTGTTTTGAAAACTGAAATCAATTTGGGTTCACTTGATTGGATCGGATCAAACCGATTCATCCAAACGAACACCCCTATATAAACGAGTCTCAATGGATCCATACACAAGCATCCACAAAGGGCATCAACATGAGTACTACCGTACCGGGGCAATACTCCCAAACAATTTTTTCACTACAATAAAATGAAGCTAAGGCACCTTGACAAAATGTTTCATCAAGCCTTGAGACGGTTGCATGATTCCTAAAGCACTCTTTTACCAAAAGTTGCCTAACCTTGCCTAGGCCTAAAGCATTCCTGTTTTTTTCGAATATGCAACCTATTTCTGGAAGAGATGTTGTGACAACCCGAAAATTTCTATCCGGTAAAGCCAATCAATCCAATCAAATGACAGACTTGTTTCTGCTATCTTTTAGCATTGTTAAGGGTATGTTTGAGTGTTCTAAGCCTAATACACTTAAAGATTGTATGTGTCAGCTTAAGTTCATTGGGTTGCAAAAGAGTCGGAAACTCCATCACAAGGAGTTTACGGCCGCAAACTAGAATTTACAACCGTAAACTCTTGGTGGCCGTGAACTCCCATGATAAGTAAAGATTTCCTTCATTTATTCTTCATTTTTCACCTCTTTCAACCAAGAACACTCAAACTCTCTCAAGTATCATAAAGGGAATCCATCATTTCTCTTCAAAAACGTAAGTAATTCCTCCATTTTTCTAGTTAATCTTCTTGATCATATGAATCATATGAATCACATCCTTGAATTCATCACTTTTCCTTCAAGATCTTCAAATCTTCATTTTTTCACCAAGAACACCCACTTGTTCTTGGGCCGTAAACAACCTAAAGTCATCCAAAGTGTGAGTATCTCTTCTATCATCTTGTTATTCATTAGAAGCTCTTGTATCCTCATGAGACAAACACCCTATAAGCATGTATCAAGATCCAAAATGCATCATCTTTAAGTGTTTACGGCCGTAAACACTTCTTGTGGCCGTAAACTTCCCTTGGCCGTGAAAACATCATGTGTTCTGGCCGTAAAACTTACTGTGGCCATGAAGTCCCTTTTATCAATCACATGTGATTGTAACACTTCCTTATAAGTGTTTCCTAGTCCCTAAGGTTGTTTCCTTGCATGTTAGTCGTTTTAAACACTAATTACATGCCTATATATGCCATTATATGTCATTCAGGACTCGTTTGTGTCTCGGGAATTCATTCGTGGAACTTGTCATCCTTATGCGAATCTTCAATTGAATCACCCACATAAGGTGAGTTCATACCCCTATAATCAATCTTTTAAATGTTTTAAATTCTTTTAAAGGGGGGGAATACAAGTTAAACACAATGATAATTGTGTAAATGTTTATCTGTGATAACCATCACATTATAGGATTTTATTATGCTTTTATAAGTGATCAAATCATTTCAAAAACTCTTTTAAAGTTATGTTACTTTGTTGGTTATAAAACTCTGTTTTTAAAGTACAATCATAACTCGGTAGATAATCGAGTCTTTTCTACAAATCAGAGACAGTTCAAAACAAACATACTAGTAAAATATAATAGGTATAGTTTAGGGGTTCAGAACATACAATAACAAGAACAGGGAGGAACATACAAAAACAAGAACAGAAGGACCATACGATAACAAGAACAAGATAACAATAATGTGAAACCACTACTTCACGGCTTAGCAATATAATTTTTAGGTCACGTTTTGTAACCAGAGTCTCCTGGAGGGAGAGCATGAGTTTGTGTATAGATCTATATGGGACTGACAAGCCGGCATCCCGACTGTTCGCTACAGTTTGGCCGGTAGGCCAAGGGGTGACAAATGTCACATCAGTTTCGACGCCAGAAGGTCGTCGTGCTAAACACTTGTCTATCAGTATGGTTATAACCTCATCACATTTTAACCTTAATTAACAAACTAGTTTTAAGGTAGTTAGTGGTCAGTAGTTACTTTATACAACACTACTGTACACTTTCATTTTCCCATTACATTCATATAGTGATCTTCTCACATAAAAGGTAATGCAAACTATTTTCTAGTAAAGATAGTCTTAAACTTAGGAAAGCTTACATCATTACAAAAGACAAACAAAACAGTCGAGCCTTAGTTAGAAGGGGGATCATGATTTTGTAAATCATGTTTTGGAGATCTTGGGAGACTCTGATTTTAAATCATGTTTTGGAGATCATGATTTTGTAAACACTTTTGTAAATAAATGGGTTGTTTTTGATCTTGGGAGACTCTGATTTTAAATCATGTTTTTGAGATCATGATTTTGTAAACACTTTTGTAAATAAATGGGTTGTTTTGAAAAGTTTAAAATTTGTCGAAATTTTTGGAATGTTGCATCCGTGTTATTAAGCAGCTCATCCATATTGATCAATGTACTTTCACTTACCAACGTGCTTTGCTTTTTCAGTCAAATAAGAACCATAGAACTCATAAGCATTGCACAGAAACAAGAATGTGTCAACTTAACACGATAAGTTATCATCCTCAAGTCGTGTACTAGTGATAACTAAAAGGTTTATTTTTCAATTGACTCCTAAAACTCTCATGATCAATAAGACTCCCACTAACTTTTTGACATATAAGTTTTTCTCTCAAGGAACATTCCTTGACAAACTAAAACAAATATTCGAAAGTTTGTATGGATTCTCGACAAGAACAAACTTCATAGAAATGGTCTTCGTTTGTCATTTGTTTTGACCAAAACATCACAACTTCCAATTCCAAATGTGCTAGAGTAAGAAAACAATATTACTCCACATTTCATGATGTGTTTTAAACCTACTTAGTATAAATAAGTTTCAAGATATGATGTGTAGTAACTAGAGCATGGCTCTAAAACTTGATTAGAAACAAAGTATGACTCATCTCTCGATTGAACCATTTCAACAATATTCAATTCCTCTTTTTAGTTAACCAATTGCACTAAGATGTTCTTCGAGGATCAATTGTGATATAGTTCCACAATCATCAAGATGATCATAAAACATGATGCTAAAGTACTCTCCTTTCCCTTCATATTGGAGAAAATCTTATCTTTCTACCTAATAGATTCTTCATATCCATTCTGCTACTCTTTGAAACTTTTTTAAATCATTAGGATTATGCTTAATCTTATAAACACAACCATATTTACTGAAACATCAGTAAATCATGACGAATAAAATTATCGTCATTTATGGTAGATCTAAATAGTCCATATCAACATGTACTATATCTATTAGCCCTTCACTTTGACTCACATAAACATGTGATCAATGAATTAGTCATAATCTTCCAACGATCAAGATTCTCATACATCAGGCAATTCAAATTGCATGACTCCAAGTCTCTGTCCAATTGAAACTTGGGTGATGAGGATTCCTTATCAACTAGTCAATTATGACATTATCACAAGCAATATAACAAGAATCAAATCCATAATTAATATTGCTAATAATAGAAATGCAACCGACATTTTCATTAAATGCCATTGAAAATATAAAGTAAACCAACTAGATAAACCAAAATTTCACTTTTATTGACAATAAATGAAAATTTGGGAACTTTTCCTTACAATGCATAAAAATGAAAACTATGTTACTAGACATTTCCTAAGTAATGTATTAAACTATCATAAATCCTAAGCAGCAGCTTCCAAAATTTGATCATCGAACAATGCGACCGAAGTCCATCTCTCACAATCAGATTCAACTCAATCTTCTTAAGTTTCCTTCTTTCTCTTAGATCCTACAAAACATCAAAATGTGATCATCACATCATGTATTAAGAGTCTATGGATAGGAAATTGTTAAGATAATGGAGTTAGATAATGGATATACCTAAAGTAGAGTCACATGACTTGACTTTACCATCTCTAAGATCTTTCAGGTAGTTTGGGAAGCTTCGCAACCAATGTCCCTTCAATTGGCAATAAAGACATATGGACTTTTTAGGGTTAGCATATGGAACTATCTCAAAACTAGCCTTTCTCTTTACCATACGATCAAACAGTTTAACCTTGGCCACTCCCTTTCCATTGGGAAGAGAAATTTTTTTGGGACCACCATTTTCACCATTGTTAATGTCCATGGAAATTTTGGAATTAGATCCTTTAAACACTTTTTCTTTACTTGTGCTCTTAAGCATTTCTGCTTCAGCAACAATCAACATATGAGTCAGATCAATTAGGGTCACGTCGAGGTTGGTCATATAAAAGTTCTCAATGAACTATTCATATGACTTAAGAAGCGAAAGGAGAACTAAATCAATGGCTTGCTCCCTTGGGAAAACGACACCTATATATCCAGTTTGTTAATGTGAGATTTCATTTCCAGAACCTGCGCACTCACAAATTTTCCATCTTGATATCTACATGCCAATAGGGCTTGAGTAGTTTTCGTATCTTTCAACTTGGGGATAACGTGATATAGGGAGAGTCACTAGAGGAGGAGGAGGAGGAGGAAGAGGTGAAGAAGCATGACGTCCAGTTCCACCATTTTCCAAAGAAGAAAAAACATTTTCACCTTGATCTGAAAGTGGAAGATCATCTTCTAAAGAAGAGGAAAGCCATTTCCACAAGAATAAGAAAGACCATTGTTGTCATGACACGATATCTATAATGGGAGAAAAGAGAATTCAAGTTAGTTGATTTTAATCTATAATTATTAACCCATAAATTTTAAATTAAGGTTAGGATCCATATTTTCGCTTCAGACTTTGAAGAGGGATGTCGTAATTAAATTCGAATCTATTTTCGGTAGGTAAGGCTTTTACCAATTTCAATCTTATGAAACTCCTAGATCTTTTAAGACTCATTGAATATAATCAATGACATGTTTAATCTTAGATTATGCTCTCACTTTTGTGACTGTGATGCCGAGGATCACAAACGAGATGTGAACAACCATGCAAATTAGCTTGTCACTCTCGATATCATTTATCATCTCGTTTTAATGTGTCGGTTAACCACATACGCTCTATTAATCAATGATAATTTTCGAGACACCCACTACCACTCTCTATTAGTCCCCCATTAGTATGTCGGTTAACCACACACGCTCCACTAACAACTTACAAAGTGTAATGTGCAATTTCATGGAATAGCATACAAATTCATATTTTTCCTAAAGTAGCCAAGAATGAGATTTTTAAAAATAGTTTAGTTACTTTTTAATCGCATTGTACATATTAATGAGAATTAATTGTCTTATCAAACCCATTTGGCTAACAACCCTCCACCATACAAGAGAGCGGTGGGTAAGAATGGATAAAAAAATGGAGGTCATTTTATAGCCCACATCCTTAAACTCTCCTTATAGTATGGTTTTGTGAATAAGGCGTACTAGCGGTTCAACTGACTTTTCTTATACATATAATATATAATAACCTTTTAATTATATACATAGTATAAGCTGTATTTTAAAACATTTTAAAATTGCAAGGGTTTAATCTTTTAATAACTTAAACTTTTAATTTAGTTAAATTTGAACCTTTTATGGATTTATTAATTATCTTTTAATATTTCACTTAATTAAATTAATAGTAATATCCATAAGGATGTATTTTGAACTTTTCAAAATACCAAATATTATTTAACATTAATTATTAAGTTTAGATAATATCTAGATTTATTATTTATACGCTTAAAAGACCAATCATATTAATCAACAAAGCAATTAATCAAGTCAAATAATTATATCCTAACTTCAAGGCTTTTATTGTATCATCTTAGATACACCAAAAGTGGATTTGGAGGATAAGTATAGCAAGTAATTATCAAACAAAAGTAGATGAGGAAAAAAATCTTCAAAAAATCAGACCTAAGCTGAGCTCACGTCGTGAGTTGCGACAAATCCAAAAACAGGTTTCTTCTTTCTTTCGATCGATTCATTAATGTGCAAAGATATGAAAGATAGCTCTTGTATCTGATACCACCGATGAGTTTTAGAGTTACAACTACAATGCCTTAAGCGGAAAAACTATCAAACAATTAAATGATTAGGACACATGCAACCTAATAAAGATCTATGTCTTTCACATATAGGCAACATACTATGAATTGCCATCCTACAAAACTTCCCTAACAAGAAACTTGCCTTGAAGATTGTTATAGCAAACAATCTTGAATTCCTTTTTCAAAATGTTTGGTAGCAAGCACCACAAGTGTCATGTCTTTGATGGTTCACACACAAGACCAGCAACTAAGGATTATGGATAGGGAGGAGGTGATTTTCGGCCAAAACTCTTCTAAGATATGAGGTTCCGATTTTAGGAGGGTTAAGGCCCTTTATATAGGTGAGGTAGCTTAGAGCTAAAGCTAGGGTTTAAGGAGGAAACCTTAATCCCTTTGCTTGCTGACCAAGCAACTTTAGGCCCTCCCATCCAAGAGCCTTGGACAAAAATTCTAGGCTCTTCCTTAGAAATTTTCGTCCACCTCTCCAAAGGAGATTCTAGAGCCTTCTTTCCTCAACTACCGATAAATAACCAAATAAACCCTGCACTTTTAATTAATCCAATTAATCCCAAAATTAATTTTCATTAATTTCTAATTAATTATTAATTAAATAATATGATTTTTAATTAATATATTATTTTCATAACACATTAATAAATCAATTATTTCAATTTATTATTCAAATAATAAATTAACCTCTCTCTCCAAAATGATCATGTTCAATTGTTAGGTTTGAGGGCAACCCAAAATAACTGTGCTACTATCAAATCAAGTATATACCAATTATAGTTATGAGCTTAGACACCTAATGCAACAGGTGAGAAGGTGGGGTAGGGGTTTTTTTCTTTTTAAAATTAATAACAATAATAAAAACATTAAATCCATCGGAAAATAAATACACAATGGGCATTATACTCATTTCAGATCCGACATGGACTAAACCCGCAATAAAACCATTTGTTAGGGATGAAGCGTAAAACTTTTAACAACACGAGAGACGATCTAAGTTAATTTTTGAAAATAGGAACTAAACATGAGTTTTGATGGGTTTTGGTCCTAAGAACATCCTATGTGCTCATACAAACCCTAATGCTTGGATCTAGGTTTCTCTATTGTACATGCAAGTTATCCAAGACTATAAACCCTAATTCTAGCATTCAAGTAATCATATTAACATGAGAATAGGTTTAAGATATTACCTTGATTGTTATGTAGCAATAACAATCACAAATCTCCTTGTATTGACTTTAGAAAGCTTAGAGTCACAAATGTCACTCCTCTAATGGTTCACAAACACCATAAGCAAGAGGATGAAGAGGAGAGAGGATGGAGGCTGCCCAAAAACATCTACAAACCCTAGAACAAGTCTTAGCCACGTTTTTGGTCCATAAGGGTACTATATATAGTTAGGCAATTAGGGTTATCTAGCAAGGAAACCCTAATTTGGATGCTTAAGCCCTAAGCAACCCATGGACTCATTTAATTAAGGCCTTGGACGATTTCCTTATGGGCTTCCCCATAGAATTCGTCCACTCCTTAATATAAGGCAATCCATGGCCCAAATTGCAATTATCTTATAATTACAATTCCGGTCCCTTAAGTTTAATTAATCTCTTTTAGTCACAAAACTAATTACCAATTAATTATTGACTAATATTAATTAAACAATATGATTTCTCCTTTAATATATTATTCTCATAACATATTAACAAATCATATTTTAATCCTTTTTCTCCATAATTCATCCTATCAAGTTGCTTTGGTGAAGGCAACCCAAAAGGACCATGCACCATCGGGTCAAGTACATACCAAAATAGTTATGGACTTAGACACTAATCCAACAGTCTCCCACTTGGATAAGTCTAATAACTATTATGCGTATGACTTCAGATCCTGATCTGCAATCGTAGCTTTCCAAAGCCGCTGTCAACTCTGAACCTATCAGATACGCGTGTCCTTAGATAAAGGATCATATATTCTTCCATTCTAGATATCATATGAGATATGATTTCAAATCATTCTCTTTGTACTATATCTCGATTCCCGATTTATGACGACTGACTAATTGAACAAATCAAATTAGCCCTAGCCCGGCCGAGCATTTACGTTTGTCATCACTAAATCATCGAGGGGCCCAAAGATATCGCTTTTATCCTACTTTGGATAAAAGGAACAGATAAACTTTGATTCAATGCTCGCTTGCACTCACTCACCGAATTACACACAACAATATGTTTTATAACACCAAGTTACTAGTGCGTTTACATATTATCAATGTGCAACCGATTTGCAAGATACAACTCACACATCTCGGTTTCAAGAATATAAGATGTTATTGTCTCACCAATCACTCGTGATACAATTCATGGAGTGATCCAAGTGAGCGTGGGTTTAATCCAATGCTCAAATCATATTCATAAGCACTCATGAACGTTGCAACAAACATTTGCTTATGTCTAATACTCTTTTAGACAATCCACACACCAATTCACGGCAGTCTTCATTCATATCTACTTCCAACATATGAATGACTGTGGCCCGTTCGAATAATTCGATTATTCTTAATAAATTCAATTATTCTGGAAGTCAAAACATGCAAATGTGAAACACAAGAATAATACTAATCTCATATGGCCTCAAACCTTTGAGTATAAATAAAACTCCTTTTATTTATCACCATATCGATTACTCATTATTTGTCGTTTTGGGTAATCAACTTCTTACTTGAATTATTATACTTGTCCCATGCTCTTAGCATGTATACAATGTTTACCTATGGTTCTTACTTTTGTGAAATAGATCAAATTGAACACATTTCCAATAAATCTCATTTCACAACTCCAAATCCTTTTTCATAAGTGTGAGAATATCAAATTCTTGTTACTTATAAAATATATTAGATTCTAACATTTTATGCAATGATACTTTCATAATATCACTGCACCAAAGTCACAAAGACTATTGCCAATGAAATTACAAAGTCCTTTAATGGAGATTGTTACAAGACAATTCCTTAGGTATGATGTCTCTCACTCAAAGTACATTCCTTTGAACATCCTTTTGCATAAAAGTTTCTAATCTAGACATAGATTTTCAATATTCAATTCCTAGTATGGACACATTTCCATATTTTCCATATGACAACTCATTCTTAATAGAATCTTGTCTATTCATAATAATGTCGATATGGTCCATCCAATACGGAAACATTTCCATATTTTCCAATACTATACTTCCAACTACTCACAAGCGACCAATCATCGTCGAACTTTGGATTGTCCTTTTGATAATTGTTTAATTATTTTAGTCAAAACCAATTCTAGTCCCTTTTCCCTCTAAATGCGCTCGACATTTGGAAAATTTTAGAATGGTCAAACATTAAAGCATTTGCAATCGATCCTATACCCGAAGCATATGGGACACGACGCATAATGTTTTATTTGCTATGTTCTCAAAATTCGAATTGTGAAGAGGAATGCCGTAATCATAATCGAAATTTTAAGAACACACTATTTACCTTTGACTAAATTTATTAACATTCCACAACCTGAGCCTTTAGATTTGAAATGAAGCATAATATTCTCTCCCTTAATTATAGCAAAACAACTTTACAACCCTTACGACTTTGCAAGGTATAACTCTTGTTTTCTGTAATTAATATTGCCAACTTGCAATACGTGCCTTAATAATCATACAATCATAACATTTATGCTCCCACTATCATGATGATTATTATAAACATAACATTTATGCTCCCACTAGCTTTGACATGTATTTAGAAACCAGCTTAACTTCTAGAAAATCAATACTTATTGAATTTCTTAAGTTCATGTTTCTAATACTTAGTGCTTTGATAATCTTTTATCAACGCTTCTTGAACTTATACACCTTTTCCTTAGATAGTTTATATGTGTGTCTAAACAATTAAGACTAATTGCCAGACCTCACAATTCAAATCATGGAAAGGGATACCGTAACCATAATTGAATTTGAGAATGCAATTTTACAATCACTATCTTCTTAAAATCTTTCTTAGTGAAAGCATTTCCTCACAATCATTTTCATGAAGGAGGAAATCTTATGACACTTAGATTTAAAAGGTGTATTTGTTCCTATCCATGTGAATTTTTCAAAACCAAAGTTTACGACAAATTCAAACTCATATGGATCGAACTTTCTTAATCTTGATTTCTTGCCTTATGGTAGCACAGCTGCCCACCATGTCTTCCAAGCAGTTAACCAGCTCACCTTTTCTTATCAATGTACTTTTCATTGATCAAGGTCCTTTCCTTTTATGCACTCAAATGAGAACTCATAGGACTCACATGCATAATTAACTCGATCGGATCGGCACAGAAACAAAATAATGTCAACACGATAGGTTGTAAACCTCAACTCGTGTGCTAGTGATGATCGATAAGGTTTATTTGATTTGTTCTTGAAACCTTTCAAGACCATTAAGACTCCCACTGACTCCTTGACATATAAGATTCTATGGTCAAAACATTTCTTGACAAACAAATATTCAAGAGTTAGTGTAGCTTTTATCAAAAATCTTGATAAATTGGTCCTAGTTGGTCTTTGTCTTATCCAAGACATCACAACTTTCCACATGTGATGAATGTTACAAACCTTCTTAATACTTTTCACTCAATGTCACAATCTTAACTTTAAGACTTGTTATTGGAACGAAGTATGATAGACTTCTTGATTTAACCATTTCTTCAATTCTTGATTCCTCTTCTTAGACATACAATTGTACTAAGACTCACTTAGAGGATCAATTGAGATATGGTTCTTAATCATTAAGACCTATCATAAAGCATAAAAGCTACTCTCCCTTCTTCTTAGAATGGAGAAACTTTTATCTTTCTGCCTACATGATTCTTCTTATTCGTTTTGCTATTGATTTAAACTTTTTTTTTCAATCAATTCATAATTACACTTAATCTTGTAAGTATAATCATATTTACTAAACCTTTAGTAAATCATGACGAATATCATTGTTACTCTTATGGTGGACTTGATCAACACGCAACTTTGTGTGCTTGATCTCCTAGTCCTTCACTTGACACTTTGTCAATGAAATTGTCTAATTTCCAAATATGAAATTTCTCATTCATCATGCAACTAAGTTGCGTGATTCCAAATTTCTGTCCAATTGAAACTTGGGCGATGAGAAACTCTCCCTATTTGGTAAATTCTCGACTTTCCATAAATAAGAACCAAATCCATTATTGCTAATAATAGAAACATTCAAATACCAATTTTTCATATACGCCATTGCAAGGATAAATAAATAATATAAAATCAAAATTTATTTTATTGCGGAAAAATTTTGTCCTTACAATGCAATTCATTGAAAAACTATGCTAATACATCTTTCTTAGCAATCTAATTATAACTCTAAGTAGTAGCTCAAGAATCTAATCTTCGAGAAATGTCATCGAAATCCATTCCTTCACGGTAAGATTCTGCTCACTTCTTCCCTTAAGCTTCCTTTCTTTTCTTCGATCCTACAAAACATCAATTCTAATCTTATCACATTATGTATTAAGAATCTAGAATAGAAGCTTAAAAGAGTTAGTCAATGGATTTTACCTAAAGCAGAGCCATACGTTTCGACTCTCCCATCTCTTAGATCTCTTAGGTAAATAAGGCAGCTTCGTCTCCAATGCCCCTTCTCTTGGCAGTAAAAGCAAACAGACTCTTTTGGAACAGCACATGGAACTACTTCAGACATTGCCTTTCTCTTATGATCAAACTTTTCGATCATAGCATGTCTTTCGTTGCCATTGTCTATATCCATAGAGGTCTTGAAGGCAGATTCACCAATCAACTTTGCTTTTCTATTGCGCCAAACCATTGTTGATTCAGCAGCAATAAGCATATAGGTGAGATCTATAAGGGTCACGTCGCGGTTCATCATATAGTACTCTCTTACGAACTCACTATATGAGTTAGGAAGTGACTGAAGAACCCAATCAACAGCCATTTCCTCACATACAATGGATCCCAACATTCTTAACCTATCAATGTGTGACTTCATCCCTAGGACGTGTGCACACACCGAATTTCCTTCTTTATGTTTACTTGCCAAAAGGGCTTGAGTGAGTTTGAACTTTTCAAGCCTTCGAACTTGTGGGTTAGGGAGAATAATTGGAGGAGGTGGAGGAAGTGAAGCATGATCTCTTGTTCCTCGGTCGAATCGTGGAATATCATCTTCATGTGGAATGCTTGTTCCACGGGATTTGGGAAGACCATAGTTGTCGAACTTTGACATCTACAAAACGGGAGAAACAAATTCAAGTTAGTTGATAGATAGAGTCCTTAGTAAATCACCCAAATGAGATACTAAGGCTAGGACCCAACACAATATGCTACAACCTAGAAAAGGGATGCCGTAATCTAGTTGCAGAATATTTGAAGGTAAGTGAATGACGATTCACTAATTTCCACCATGAAAAACGAAAAAAGAAATTTAAGTTTTAAATCTATGAAAACTCCTAGATCCTATGAGATTCATTGAACATTTCAATGGCATGTTTAAATCTCGATATGCCCCTCTTGTTTGTGACTGGGATGCCGAGGATCACAAAGCGGGTGTGAATAACCATGCAAACTTACATGGTGCCCTCACATGTTACAGTCACCTATTCGATGTGCCGGTAAACCACACACGCTCCACCGAACTATGACAAACATTGAGTCACCCTTTGCTACCTTTTCTTAGAACCATTTAGTGTGCCGGTAAACCACACACGCTCCACTAACGTCTTCGCAAGGGCACAAAGTGTAATTTCATGGAATTGCATCAATTCACTTTGCCTAAGTAACTAAGATTAGGAATTTGAAAAACATTTAGTTACTTTAGTAATTCATTATACTTATAATGGAAGGTTTTGTCCTATCCTACCCGTTCGGCTAACGACCCTCCACTAGTCAAGAGTGCGGTGGGTAAGAGTGGATACCCATTCAATCGCCATTTTATAGGCAATTTCCTTAAACACCCCTTATAGACCAGCTTCGTGAATAAGGCCTACTAACGGTAAGACTGACTTTTACTCATACATACATATATATATATATATATATATATATATATATATATATATATATATATATATATATAATGTTAGACTTTTAATGTTATATATAGTATAGGGTGTATTTTACACTTTTAAAATACTATGTGGTCAAATTTAATAATTACACTTTTAATTCAATTAAATTGTTAACCTAAACTTTTATGGATTTATTAAACCTCTTTTAATTATACACCTTAATTAATTAATAAAACCATATGGGTGTGATTTGAACCTTTTCAAAACAATGCTAGGGTTTTAGAATTTAACATTCCTAATTAAACTTTTAATCAACTTTTAAATTCCAAAACTTGAGGGCAAGTTTTGAAACATTTCAAAACATTAAGGTTTAGAATATAAATATACATCAAAATTAAACTATTAATCAAAATTTAAATTCCAAAACTTGAGGGCAAGTTTTGAAATCTTTTTCAAAACATTAGGGTTTCAACTATTTAAATTTCAAAACAACAAAACTTTTTGGGTTCAAATTTAAACTATAAAACCTAAAGGTGAAAGTATGAAACTTTTCAAAGCACAAGGATCAAATAACAAATAATATAAATTAACATTTAATCACATAATTATCCATATTTGATTTATTTAATGATTTCTTGCAAAACAATTTACCAATTTAATCAAAATAATTAATCAATTATCACATAAGGAAATAAATATTTTATTAATTGATAAATATCTTCAATTAGATCAAGAATATACTCATATATATCATAAAATCGGATTTATATTGATCTAATATGATAAAGGCAAGTATCTCAAAGATAAACAGCAAGAAATCCCGAAAATAGCTCCATCTGACGTTCGAACTCGCCGAGTACCCCCATGGACTCGCTGAGTAGGGGGCAACTCGCCGAGTCCATCATGCAGAACCACAAAAATCGAATTTTTTCAACATACAAGGCATCAATACAGTAGAAACCAATCTAGGCTCTGATACCACTGATGGGTTTTAGTCCTAAGAACATCCTATGTGCTCATACAAACCCTAATGCTTGGATCTAGGTTTCTCTATTGTACATGCAAGTTATCCAAGACTATAAACCCTAATTCTAGCATTCAAGTAATCATATTAACATGAGAATATGCTTAAGATATTACCTTGATTGTTATGTAGCAATAACAATCCCAAATCTCCTTATATTGACTTTAGAAAGCTTAGAGTCACAAATGTCACCCCTCTAATGGTTCACAAACACCATAAGCAAGGGGATGAAGAGGAGAGAGGATGGAGGCTGCCCAAAAACGTCTACAAACCCTAGAACAAGTCTTAGCCACGTTTTTGGTCCATAAGGGTACTATATATAGTTAGGCAATTAGGGTTATCTAACAAGGAAACCCTAATTTGGATGCTTAAGCCCTAAGCAACCCATGAACTCATTTAATTAAGGCCTTGGACGATTTCCTTATGGGCTTCCCCATAGAATTCGTCCACTCCTTAATATAAGGCAATCCATGGCCCAAATTGCAATTATCTTATAATTACAATTCCAGTCCCTTAAGTTTAATTAATCTCTTTTAGTCACAAAACTAATTACCAATTAATTATTGACTAATATTAATTAAACAATATGATTTCTCCTTTAATATATTATTCTCATAACATATTAACAAATCATATTTTAATCCTTTTTCTCCATAATTCATCCTATCAAGTTGCTTTGGTGAAGGCAACCCAAAATGACCATGCACCATCGGGTCAAGTACATACCAAAATAATTATGGACTTAGACACTAATCCAACACGTTTTGACACATGCACGATGGACAGTCAGTGTAATTCACCCAAATAAAATTAAGAACAAATTTGGTGATAAAAGATAAAAAGGGGGGGGGGATTAAAAGGGTAGAAGTCAAAAGTTAGGGGTTATGTGGCTTAAGATGTGGAAATGTTTTATGTTAGTATGATAATTTAGGAAGGAGTGTTATTCTATGTACCCCCATAATCCATATAATTTCTCACCCTTTTTTTTAATCATTTTATTGTCTTTAAAACCCTTTTTGATTAGACATATTTTGTATTTTTTGTTATTTTTTGTTTTGTCTTTTTGTTATCTTTTTGTTGTTGTTGTTGTTGTTATTGTTATTATTATTATTATTTAAAAAAAATGATTTGATTGGATGTCTTTTTAATAGTCTTGATGAAAAAAAATAATAAAATGATAGTCTTAATGAAAAAATAATATAAAGGTAGTCTGAATGAAAAAAATAATAATATATGAATAGTTTGGACGGATAAATAATACAGAGATAGTCGGAAAAAAATAATACAAAGATAGTCTAAACAAAATAAAATAACACTGATAGTCTAAATGAAAATAAAAATAACACTGATATATATATATATATATATATATATATATATATATATATATATACTACCTTATAAAAGAAATCTTACTATTTCTATAAATAGAATCAATATAATAATAATATTTTTTAAGACGTTCAAATCTTTAAGCTTAAAGTACAACCAACTATTAATATAATAATATTATAATACATATCTTACAAATGATAATGCTAAAGATACAAGTATTAAAAACACATTTAAATTAGCATTTCCTTATTTTTAGGGATTGAATTAGTATTTTGATCAATTTTGACCCAACTTGTACTCCTAAAATATCTCTTCTCTGGTATATCTTTTGCATTCAAAATCTAAAACACTTCTTTTCGACAAATCGTTTGAAATTTAGAAGCTCATTCAAATTGGAGTTCCCTAATTTTTTGCGTAAAATATAATTGACTGGAGACTAATTCAAATCTTCATCTCCTTTTCCTCCATGGAATCCACCACCACAATATTTTTTGGTTTTGGCATTGCACTTTTTATTTTTGTGAAACCGATCGATAATGGTGCAAGTGTTCTTAGAAATATAACTGATTGCTTGAAAGAAACTATTCGCCGCCGCCGCTTTGCACGGGCAAACGACTAGTATATATATATATATATATATATATATATATATATATATATATATAGAGAGAGAGAGAGAGAGAGAGAGAGAGAATGGGGGGGAGAGAAAGGATCATTTGAGAACTCAAAGTTTCCGGAGAACCCGAGAACCAAACTACAACCGTTAGATCAAAATAATAAAAGGTTAGGATCCTTTGTGACATTTTTGTAAATACTTGGGAAAAAAACAACACGGGGGCATGATAATTAAATGATTCAGGGGCATTTTTGTGATGAATTACCCTGATTCAACCCCCACCGTTCTCTCCCTTCGCTCATGTTCTTCCTCATCGTCGTTATCTTTAGTCGTCGTTGATCTGGAAATTGGAATCGATTTCCTTTTTCTCCACCGCAAGCCACAACAACTGCTTCCCTTCTCCTTTTTCGGCGTCGATTGAAGCTTCACCAGATCTAGAGTATTGGAGAAGATCGATGATCCTTAGTTCTTGAATATTTTATTAGAGAAGATGATCCTATGTCGATCGAGTATAATGATGCGTTCGATCGATCAGTTTTTTCACGGCTTCTTATATCACCAAAAACGTACCCGACCACATATCGCATACCGGCAGTAGCCACAGATCTCTCTTTTTGACGATAAACATCTCGTTTTCACGTTTTCTTCCCCGATTGATTAGTAGTAGGCGATTTCTTCCTGTAGTGCTAAATCATGTTTTATTTTGTGTATATTTATTTAATTAGTATCAAATTATACTATATATGTCATCGTTAGATAGGTTTGCTCAATCTCAAAATGAAATCACAATATATGTTTCTTTTCTTTACCTAATGATCCAGCTGGAGTTGTGAATTCTTCTCACAAGGTATTCATGTTAACAATTTACATAATTAAGATCACATTATATAATTTTTTTTATATATATTTTATAGCGAGGAAGATGGAACAAGTCGTACAGAACAACTCTTACAGCTTGAAATAAATCGATCACATTGTTTCTTCACCTCTTAATTACCAAATAAAAAGAGGATGTCATGTAGTTTATGAAATGCTTCTAAAATTTCGTAACCTTTGTGTCACTGGCAACTCAAAGTCAAATGTTTCAAATTTACCATGTAAGTTTATAAACTAAACAATCTGTTTCCTTTAAATCATTTATGAATTATGATTTATTGATTTATGTAATTGCTTGTATATATGTACAGTTGCTTTTCTTTTGCCAAATAGAAATGCATTATGTTTGGGATATAGAGTCATAATGTATCTTCCACGTTGTATAGATATAAATTATGAAGTTAGAAAAGTTTCTGCTCAGGTAAAGCTTTTAGAAAATGCTTTAAAAGTTTAATAGTTAAAAAATTATGTTGACTTTATTTACTCCATGTAGATTTTAGACCAGTTTTTTGATATATCTCTGTCTATCCCAAGACATGTAGTTTCTAATTACACCACACCTGTTGAATCATCCCATGTTACTTTGTCATCTCTCGAGGACATTATTGTCATTTTGAAAAAAGTAAGCTTTACAATTAATCCCTGAAAAAAGTTTCTTTTTTTTTTTGAAAAAAAAAAAAGATCAATTGATTTAGTATATAACTTCTTACTTCAAAGTTGTGGTTTACAATTTGTTTAAATGGATATGTTGATTAGCAATTCTTTTGGATGGAGATTTGATAAAATTATAGATATACTAATCCTAGAATGTTGTTCCTTGAAGTACAAAAGAATCATTTATATATGAATTGGGTTAAATTTTTTTTTTTTTTTTTTTTTTTTTTTTGCATTCGTATAAGACTATATGCTGATTGTAAGTAATAAATATGTATTGTTTTTTTTTTGTAAAATCTCATACTTATCCTAGAATGTGTTCAAATTTCTTAGTTTTATTATATATGTAAAGATGTAAAGATTTATAATTTGTTTGAACTCTAAAGTTATGGGAAGTCTAATTTGTTTTTTGATTCAGGAATCCAATTGTGTTGTATGTATGAGGCAGGCCAATACGCAGTGCTTTACATGTTTAATGGTTTAATGGAACTATGGAGAAGGTATTTTGGTTTGTTTGTTTGGAAATTTATTGTGACAAGTTATAATGACATGTTTCTTACTCACTGTGAAGTATAGGTTATAATGTGTGTTCTGAGTTAGGAGACCATGTATTTAGGTGACATGGTGTTTTATTTATGGTAGTAAATTTTACATGCTACATAACTAATTAAAGTTAAAAAAAATATATTCTATTGATATTCTGTTCCACACCTGATTCATGGTTTGGCGAGTATATACTGGAGGCTGGAGCTTTAAAGTAAAGACTGCATATAGTGAGTGATTCTATAAACTCTTTTTTTAATATCGGATGTAAATCCTCAAGAATATGTTCCGACATTGCCCTTTTTTATTTGTGTTTTAGGATACAGTCTCTGTATATCCATGGATCCACCTCCAGTTCATGTAACTATAAGTGTACCAAAACTGATTATTTTTTTTGCATAAATAGTCAAATAGAAGATGATATATATCTCATCTATTTGAATTACATGTGATTGACATGTAAATCACAAGTGAATAACATATGAATTACATATGATTCACATGTAAATCACAAGTAAATTACATATGAATTGCATGTGATTCTCATGTAAATTATATGTAATTCGCATATGAATCACATGTAAATCATAAGTGAATCACATATGAATTACATGTGATTCACATGTAAATCACAGTGAATTACATATGGATCATATGAATTACATATGAGTTGCATGTAATTCACATGAAAACCACAAGTGAATCACATATGAATTATATGTGATTCACATATGAATTACATGTGATTCACAAGTTAACCACATATGAATTATATTCACATGTAATTCATATATTAATCACATGTAATTCACATGTAAATCACAAGTGAATCACATATCAATTACATGTGATTCACATGTAAATCACAAGTGAATTACATGTGATTCACATGTAAATCACAAGTGAATCACATATGAATTACGTCTATATGCACACATGCATTTTGCGTAAGTGTTTCTTCGTTAATTATTTTTTAAAATTTTCTTGTGAATTTCACATTTAAATCTTAAAAGATACAATCACATGTGAATATCTCATTATATAATCACATGTGAATCTTACATGATATATACATCTGCGGGTTCTTGCATTAATCAATTTTTTTTCTTATAGATTTTGAAGAATTTTTGGAAATATTGAAGAAGTAAAAAATGATAAATTGAAGAAAATATTGAAATCTTGATATGAAGAAATGATAACACTGTCAATCTTTGTAGTTTTTTTATATTTTATTTTGTATCGAATAAAATACTTTTATTATGTTTATAGAATGATTAAAAAAATAAGATTTTTTTATAATTTACTTACGAATATTATAATATAAGAAATATGCATATATGCATTTGAAAAAATATACATATATATACCTAAAACGTTGATTTTTTTGTTAAAAAAATATAGTTTTGAAAAAAAATTGCACTTTTTTATAAAAATCACAGTTTTGATTTATTTATTTATTTTTAAAGTTCAGTTTTTCTGAAAAACAAATACAGTTTTTTCTAGAAAAAATGCAGTTCTTTTTTTTTTTTTTGAAAAAAGATGAGCTTTTTAAAATTATTTTTTTTCATTTTTTATTTGAAAAATTCATGTTTTTTGAAAAAAATTAAAAAATTTCCATTTTTTAAAAAAATCGAAAAATTATTTAAAAAAAAAATAAAACCGAAATTTTGAGTTATTTTGTTAATTTTTAGACATTTATATTAATATATTAAATAACACAAAAAAATTAAACATTAAATGAAATTGGTAAGATAAGGATCATGTCCTTAACGAAATACTTTTGATCCAACGCTCAACTTTTAGTTCTCGGGTTCTCGGGAAACTTTGAGTTCTCAACCGATATATATATATATATATATATATATATATATATATATATATATATATATATATAGAGAGAGAGAGAGAGTTAGGTTCATGTATAGACTCTATCTATTGTGTGAACGTATAACCAAATCTCGTCCATTGATTTTAGATATCTAGATAAGGAAAGATGGTAATTTGACTTTTTGTATCAATTAATGATATTTAATAACCTATAATTATGAAAAAAAAACTAAATATAAATAACATATAGTCAATTTGCTTTATGTATGTCATATTCCGTTTTGATTGACATAACCGATGATCTCCATCAATTTAATTTTTGCTTTAATAATCTTCTTTCATACAAGAAGTTTATATCAATTATTTATTCTTTTAATAATAATCATATAATTTTTTTGTTAATTGTTTTTATTCTTCTTTATCTCCCAATATAAATTAGTAGTGGAATTTTTTGTCATTAATTCATATATTTGAATTGATTTACGGAATCAGATTAGTTTTTTTTTATCTTATTCTTCAAGAATATTCGTTTATTATTGTCTTATTCTTTAAAAATGTTCTTTTATTATTTCAATAAAGTTGAATTACTCTTCAAGAATGTTTGTTATATACCTAGAATTAATGCTTTATTCTTTAATAATTTTAAACTCTTCTTCAAGAATTTCAATAGATAATGCAATTATAATCATCTAATTAATTTCCTATTCTACAAGAATGTGTTACCATAATTTCATTCTTATCACCAACCTAAGAATTGTTAATAGATAACATTCTTAAGCATAAGAATAATATAAAATAAGTCAATCCAGTTAATTTTTCATTATTCCTATGAACACGAAAAAATCAAATTTATAGGTGGTAAAAAAAAAAGCTAATTCTTAAAGAATGAAATATGTTTCTTGTTTTTTGGTTACGTACTCTAGAAAAAAATATATCAGCACATAATTAAAATTGAAATTGAAATTGAAATTAATATCACATGACAATCTCACATTCCATATATATTTTGTAACGGTTCTTATGATTTTGTGCTTATAATTAATTAGATGCAACTATATAGTAAATGCTATCACATGTTAATAACATGTACCCTCATATCTCAACCCTTCATTCGTTTAATCCAATGGACAAGAATTTGTCATACATTCATACAATACTAGTTTATAACCCGTGAAACCACGACTACAAAATTAATTAAACTTTAATAGTTACAACACAAAATTATTAATTAATTATAATCGTTAATTTAAATAAATATGTTAAATTATATAACCTTATAATTTATATTAATTTTATTTTAATTTTTATTGCATTGTTATTAATTTATTGTAATTAAAGTGAAAATTTTAAAATTTGAAATAGAGAATTAATAGTTTGACAAGTGACATGCATTAATTAAGAGGTTTAATAGGATGACAAATGACAAAAAAAGAATAAAATATGTATTAATTAGAAGACCTAATATGATGACACATGTCAAAAGGAGATTAAAACTATTCTTTTAATAATAATAATAATAATAATAATTTATTAAAAATAAAAAAAAGATAAAGATAAAAATAAATAAATAAAACATAAGAACCGTCCAAACAGAAAAAAATAATATTATTTATTTATTAAAAATAATAAAAAAAACCAACAAAAAAAAAACACAAAAGACAAAAATAAATAAATAAATAAATAATGAGGGTAAGAAATTTTAGGGGTGAATAAAAACAAAATTTAGTAAGGTGTTAATTTTGGAAACGTTGAGCTTTTAAAAAATAACCGTTGGAAGTGGGAAGTCAAAAGGATTGGGTCGGTGTACTGCGGGAAGTCAAAAGGGGTTGGGTCGGTGTATTGGCGCTTAATATTACCACCTTCTTCGCTCTTCCAGTCTTCACTCGTCCACCGGAGAGGCTAATCTCTGTAACTCCGCTCCTCCAAGACCCAAACACCCCTATACACTCGCAATCATCTCTATAATCCAAAGAAATTAACAAGATCGCCGTAAGTTTTCATTCTTCTCCCATTCATTCGTTCTTCAATCATCCCGCGGCTCCCCAAACACCGTCGGAGACATGTTAGAGGGTTTTACTTGGAGGGGGACTCTTTCACACCGCCGTATCTCCTTTCTTCCAGTGTTTCCTCTTTCTTTCATTCTCGGGCGTTCAAGAATCTTCTGCCTTTTCCCTCTGCGTCTCTTAGGTAACGTTCTTGATTCTTGTATGTGTATTATTGATTTTGTTAGGTATTTTCAATTAGGCAAAGATTCTTCGGGTCTATTGTCATTACTGGATTCATCATGCTGTTGGGATGTACTTTTATGCAGTGTATTTCATTGACATCTGGTTGCGATCAACAAAAAAGAATACAGATCTTTCTCATCTGATCTCCAGGTAGCGTGTTTAAGTTTATGGTAATTTTTAATGTCATGAAACTGTTTTTTTCTAAGCATGCATCATCATCGCTTGAAGGATCAAACACTATGCCCATGGATCTTCTTGAACTATATTAGAGGTAAATTAATGACATAAGTATACCTGATTGCTGCCTTAAATATTAACTAACACATACGACCTCTCTAGGTATCTTTCTCTTTCTCTTTCTCTTTCTCAGACGGAGATGATTGGTTAAGAAAGTCTGATGTGCCCTCAGTAAAACTTATATAGTTTTGAAACCCAGAAAAGTATTGCTTAGTTGTAGATTGTTCTTCTGTGCACTTTAGGTGTTTGATGAAATGTCAACTAAGTTAAAGAGTTGTTTTGCTTTGTTTTCAGGGTGAAGTTATGCAGAGAGAAATAGAAGTGTAATTTGCATAATTGAAACAATTTTTGATTTTCATTGCTACAGAAATATTTGGACTTATGTTTGTAATTTTCTTACTGCAGGATTCCAGAGATTGAAATTTGATTTTTTGGGGCATAAGGTCAAATGCGTGAATCTTAATCAAATGAGGATACTTCCAAGAGGCGCATTGCTTTTTTGTGGGCCTGTTTATATTATCTCCTCTCCTCCTATTTCTGAGTTAGGTCAAAACAATGTCTTCTTTATTATTTTTGTTCATTGAGAAAACTGTCTTTATTGTTTTAACTTTTGAATAGGAATTGGTATTTTGAATATAAGGTTACAAATAAGAGGTCCATCTAAGAGGTGCATAGGTTGTATAAAATTTTTCTATTTGGAGGTTCATAACATTGATTACATGTTATAATGTTTTCCTATTAAGTAACAGATGTTCCCTTTTGGTGACAGATCTTCTGCTGCATCTCCATTGAAGTTAGTTCCTGACATTGGTACCTTACAGTTACATGATAATTTTGTGTCTACATGTCTGTATTATACTTTCTTCACTGAAATTGTTAAACATTGCAACAGGGTTTATCCCCCATTAATTATACTGATAATGCCATGTCTTCCATCAGCAACTGGGGTTAATAAGGTTGTATCATTTTCAAAACTTTAATACATCTTAGTGCAACTTCAAATCCTTTTTTGTTGATTCATTAGTTAGTGTTTGACTTAAACATCTCCAATAACATGAGCTTCTTTGATTTGAGTTCATATTTTATGATTCCTGCCTTTTTGATTACTGATTTATTTGCCATATGAATTTAGAGAAATAACAACCATCCCCCTTTTCGTCCACCAAAACTGGATAATTTGTTATACAAGTGAACACCAAAGGTGCTTTCCCATGGAAACCTGATTGGCACACATTACATATAAGAAAGGTCTAATGCTCTTTCCAAATTAATTTCATGATAATGATTTTTTTATTGTACTTGATTACATCATATGACAATATTGTTGATTCTTTTTGACTTAATGTGGGACAAAACTTTTCACTATATTTTCATTCATGTAGGACAACATGGAATTGTTGGATGACATGGCAGAATTGAGACCTATTGTGTGATTATATAACAAAGTATATTATGGGTATGATAAATTTATGTATTTTAGTAAAATTAGTAAGGCTTATTGATACTCAATCAGGTGTGTGGTTATTACAGTGAAGTCATCTCATCTGATGGTCTGAGAGAAACTAGAGCAATACTGGATCAGTCAAGAGCAACCAGAAATCTTAGCTAACAACAACATTGCCCTCATGGGTTGTTGTTAGTAGGCTCATATAATCTGCCACATTAATGTATTTCAATTATTATCATCTAACAAATCCTCATTTTGATAGAAGAGTAACTTAACTGGAGCAGTTGAGAGCACCTACGAATGTGGATACCAAGGTAAGAAGCCAAACTATACTTTGCTGATTACTTAATAATATACATGCAAAATGTATGTCTGATAGGCTAAGCTTTCTTTACTTCTGTTTTATACTTTCAACAGTTCCTTCCTATTAAGATATTCTACTTGACTTTAACCATTATACCTTTAGTTATAGCATTACTTTTCAACAAATAACCTATTAAGAATACTTACTTTTTATCCTTTTTTTTTCATTTAAAGAGCACATGAAACTTGTATTCTGAAAATCCAGCCAACTTTAGCATTATACATTCTATTAAGACATTGTATTTTTAAACAGGAAACTTGTTATTTTTACATCCAATTATTTCCCATAGGACATTGGACTTCTATTTTTTTTTTTTCAGTTTTAAGACTCTTATTCTCAAAATTTAACCAATTATGGCATGATGGTCTCATGTATATCATTATCAATATACTTTCGAAATCTTTTTTATTAAGATATTTTACTTTTAAAATTTTACCCTTTCTGATTTTTGTTATTATTTATTGCGTTATACATTTTTCTTATTTGGACATTTAATTTTTTTTAATAATTTTTTTTCTATTAAGACGATAAATATACCCACCAAAGTATAACATTATACCTTCACTTTGTAGCATTCTTTTTTTAATATATAAACTATATATGCATTGAAGTTTGAAAAATTAAACTTATTTTGTTTTGTTTTCAGTTAGTATATCATATTTTTACTTATAGCATTTTACTCTCATAATCTAACCTATTAGAACCTATTAGAATATGGAACATTATATTTTCAATTATATATTTTTACTTTAAAAATCTTACTAATTAAGATATTGTAATCTAAATTGGTTTTGCTTTTATTTTCTAATTAAGACTTTATACTTTTAAAAACAAATCTAACCATATGCAACATTATTTTTTTCTATTTTTAATATTATTCATTCAAAGTCCAACTTCTTAAGACATGCTTTTTTTGTAATTGCAGTTTAAAAATGTCAACTTATACTAATTGTGGCATATTATACTTTCAAAATTTAACCATGTATGGCATTAAACTCTAGACAAAACTGCAAAAATGGTCCCTGTGGTATGCATATTTTCCAAGGTTTGGTCCAAACCTCGACTTTTTTGAATATAAGGTTACAAATAAGAGGTCCATCTAAGAGATGCAGATGCATAGGCTGTATAAATTTTTCTATTCAGAGGCTAACAACATTGATTACATGTTATAATGTTTTCCTATTAAGTAACAGATGTTCCCTTTTGGTGATAGATCATCTCCATTGAAGTTAGTTCCTGACATTGGTACCTTACAATTACAAGATAATTTTGTGTCTACATGTCTGTATTATACTCTCTTCACTGAAATTGTATAACTTTATGATTTCTGCTATTTTGATTACTGATTTATTTGTCATATGCATTGCTGCTTTTTAGGGAAATGACAACCATCACCAAAACTAGATAATCAAAGTGTTAACATGTAATTTTTACCCTTAACACTGTAACATACTTCATGCTTTTTATGTTGTTTTTTAGTTACTCTGTTATTTTGATTTCTGTAATTTTTACCCTTAAAGGATGTTGTGTTGGGTGATTATGCCTTCATGGAAATGATATGCTGGTGTACAGGTAGCTACAGCTATGAGTCTATGACCCTGTTTTTGTATTTCCAGAAATACTCCTCTGTTCCTAAAACTTGTGGTTATTTGTTGTCTTCAGGAAGTGATGGGATGAACATACTTCATGTTGAATCAATCAAAAAGATTCTGAATATTGCAATTAGTTCGCCTGGTAATTCCTTACAAAAGATATTTTGTTATTTAGTCAATTCTTTTATTTGTTGAAAGATGTACTCTTATTTACCAAATTGGGACATCAGGGAGGTGAAATGCCACATGGTGTGGTATTTGGTGGGTTGAAATGTTAAGAGCAGTTGGAGATAATAATTAATTCTCTTTTGTGAATGAAAGTATTATATATGAGAATTTTGTTAAAAAAACTTCATTTTTTTGCATGAATCTCTTCTTCCAGCTGTGATGTGATGCTTGGACAAGCATCTTATTGTTACCTTTTAGCCAAATCAATTATGTTAAGAAAGTATGGATGTTGTCTCATTCTTTCTGGTGGTGATCTGTACAAGAAAGAAATGTCATCAGGTATTGCAATTTTTGTAAATTCTCTAATAGATAATTTTGTACTACTTATTAAATAGTTTTCATTATCGAATATCATTATTTAAGTAACAATATGTGAATGATTTGTCTATCTGTTTAGAGTAATGTTACATTTCTGGTCCCCGAGTGTAGCTGATTTTTTTTCAAATTTAGGACCAAATTTGCAGAAATCTGCTATATTTGGTGACCAAAAATAGCCACTTTACTTGGAACAGTGAGCAAAAATGGTACAAAAACTTTATATAAGGACCCAAATTTTGTAAAGTTGCTTTATTCAGGGACCAAAAGTATATTTTACTTTTGTTTCTAAGTTTGTGTGCTCTTCTATATTATATTCTTCTGAGAAACCCATGTCTGTGTTGGAAATCAGCCCTTCCTTTAACCCACCTGCATCTATATATATCGACTCTCATGTGATTTACACAAGGAAATATGGACTTCTTCACTACTATATTACTTTCTAAAGGAAAAACTGATTACACATTTAATGAAAACTATCTGCCCTATTTATAGACTACAGTCTGCTACACTACATGCCACGTAATCTAAACAAAAGAAAAGAGAATAAACATGCAACTATTTCCCAGCTGTACTTTCTTCTTATTCTCCATAATACACGGTCAAAAACAAGACTTGGTAACACCCACTTTCTGAAGACTTGGTCCAACATGGACTATTCAACTATGATCCATTCCATGACTACTGACCCGTGGATTACTTGCTGACCCGCAACTCATTTGTGACCCATAACCCATCAAGATTACCTAACAGTTTGAAACCCAAACCCATGTTTCAAACCCATAGTCACTAATATTATCTTCCAAGATTTGAAGCACTTGTTCCAAAATATTGTGAATTTATGGTTCATTAATAATGCATATAGATGCTAATTGGCTTCACACATAGTAGCAACAACATCGGAGCAGGAGACATAAATTAGGGTTCATTCTATTTTAGAAGCAACCAAGGTGAAAAGCAAAATACATACAATTTTTTCTTCTTTGGTTCTTTAAATGTATTTCATTCCAATTGTTTATAACTTTTTGATCATATTCAGTCTTATAGTTTCCAAAGGAATATAATATGGTTTCCTGAAATTCTTGTAGCCACAAGCTCTTCAGGTTCTGTTCATGCTTTCTTTCTTGGATTGGCTATTCATCAAAGGCTTTTGTTACTTACTGTAAATCCATGATTTTCTTTACTGTAAAAACATATATTATTCATTAAATCCTACTAATTGAAGAATGATGCTTCTTATGATAACTAAAACTCTAAAGGAAATCTCTTTGGTGTATGAGTTTACAAGTTGTACTATACTTTTACTCGATTCTTAAATATTTTTTGATAATGGAAACTTTAATTGAGAATTGAGATATTGATGTTTAGAATCTTCAGTATTTTCTAATGAACAATTAATCTTCTGCAGGGAAATAGAACATTATGGCTTCAAGTTTTGAATGAATTAGGGCATAAACATCTTCACTTAACCTTTTGAAGTGGTAAGTACGTTTCTGTTTTTCCAAATTGCCCTTTTGAAGGTAAAAATAAAAAACTATATTTATTCTCTTTTGCTACTCTAAAATGCCACAATATCAACTTTAGTTCAAAAATGAGAATTGTAGCAATGAAATCTTGTTTGATAAGTATGAAGACGATGACAAATTGAGCGTAGTGCTTTATTTATCTTTGTCATGTCTGGTGTGTTTAAGATGGTTTTGTTTCATTGAAATCTATTTTTGTGTATATGATCCATTGCTTTCTATAAAGTATAAAATCTGGGCTGATGTTTATTGAGTTTCTAGTTTCTCTTCCATTGCTTTGCATTTACTGGTCAAAATCTTGGATCTAGTCATGGTTTGAATATGTTTAGTTTGTTTACTCCTTTTTAATCTTATTTTAATTAATATTAGCTAACAACATCATTGCCATCATGTGACAACCCGATATTTCAACTCTTTATAACGACCAAAATGGGTCAAGTATTGTAACCACTTCTGAATAATAAAAAGTTACTTTCATAATAAAATGTATAAATAAGTTCTACTTAATTTCCTTCTATGATTAAATGTCTTTGAACCATGATCGTATGTGAAAAGAACGCCCAAATCCGACTTCATATAGCGAAGCTATGATTTTTCCAAGTTCGGATTAGCAACAGACAACTAAAAACTCGAATCGGAAATCGAGCGACTTTTGGCCGGAATGACCTAAACGAGAATCGAAGGTCTCGACAATGGTATTCCAGCGGTAAAAAGTCTGGCAAAAACCGACATCAGATAAAGAAGTTATGAATTTTCTAAGAAATTCCTTAAACACGATGGATTTTTAATAAATAATAAAAAAATAATTTTGGAATTTGCCGACGGAGTCTAAACGAAAGTTGTAGAGCGTAGTCTCACCTACGCGAGGATATAAAGACCATCGAAAACGGAGTTCGTATGAAGAAGATATTAATTTTTGAAGTTTATTAAATAAATTAATTATTTATTTTATTCAAAATTCGGATATTATCCGAAGGGGAGTCAGCGTCCTCATCCGAGGTACGCGCTGCGTACCCCAGTACGCCCCGCGTAACCGAGAGGATTGGCCTCTGATCGTCCACGTCGCGCTATCCGAAGAAACCGACCCATCCGACCCGTCCGAAGCCCCGACCCGTCCGACCCGACGTCCCATCCGACCCGCCGTCCCATCCGACCCACGTACCCAGCAACCCATCCCATCCGAACCGAGGCAGTCGAGGCTTCGGTCATGCATGACGTACGCGTACGCGCTGCGTACGAGCGTACGCCCCGCGTACCGAGGCAGACCAGCCTTACTATAAATAGGATGCGAGGGTTTCCAAAGAAAGGGTTCATTTCTCTTCTCTCTCTCTCAACTTTGCCTCGTTTTCCGTGTCCGTTCAAACCCGAAGCTCTGGTCTTTTTGGCTCAAGTCCCGAAGGTCGATTTTACTCCCAAGATTCCCGAGAATCCCGAGGAAAATCCGTTTCCCGAGACGAAACTCTGCCCGGTTTTCCATCTCGCTATCTCCAAAACTTTCAAGTGAGTTTCATACCCCTTAATCAACCATTTTAATTATTCTAAATACTTTTATATGCTTTCAAAGGGGGGATTACAAGTAAAACACACGAGTATTATCGTGTGTTACATAAAGAAACTCTTTTATATACTGTTATATATTCAAATCACATGCGATTTATAAACATTTAAAGGAACTTTTATATATATATAACATATGTCACAATAGCATTTTACCTTTTAAAATATAATGTTGTTGTAATGCATGTATAAACTAAACTGTTCTTAGATTTTTCTTGTCTATCCTAGACTCTACACCAAAAATCTATATTTTCATAAACAAGTGATTCCTTTTCTCAATATTTCTAAACAAACAAGACACACTTTTTGGAAACTATAATAAGTATAGTTTTACGAACAGATTTCTAACTCTTATGTACTAGAAACACATATTTCAAAAAGTTTACTTTCGTATACAAGAACAAACGTAACATTTTAACAAGTAGATCTGTTTTTATACCACGGATTTGTGAGACACTAACTTCATGTACGTTCGAGTACACATTTCAAGTCCTGTATTATATACCAGAATCCCTTGGAGGGGGAGCATGGTGTTTGTGTATAGATCTATACGGGCTTGACAACCCGCGCCCTGATTGTTAGCTGCAGTCCACCGTTTGGGGTGACAAACGTCATAACATTCCAACGCCTGAAGAACGTTGTGTATAGGCATTCAGAGTCAATAGTATGGTTATAAAACTCACAAGGGGTATTAAAAATGCATTGATTTACAAGGTTTTCAAACTCATTGGTTATTTTACATTTACATACATTTTGGAAACAAACATTGGTCTTGAGTGAAGGCTACTTTTATACTAGTAGAAAATATAGGATTTTCTAAACACAAACAAACAAAGATAAAACATTTCATTTCATTCAAACATTGTCACTTAAATACTTATGAAATTCACCAGCTTAAATGCTGATCTACTCTTTCAAAATTACTTGTATGTCCCAGGGATTCAGTAATTTCAGGTACTAATATGCTTTTGAAGAAGAGATGCTGCGGCGCCAGTTTAATCTCGTATTTTTGACATCATATTGTAATTGAGTTTTGAACAAGTAACTTTTGACAAATGTAAACTTTCAATTATATATATGATGGTTGTATTGCTTTCTTTACTATGTATTCATTTGTTACGCTACCACATGAAGTCATCCGCCCCCGAACGTTTCCGCCGTTCAGGTTTGGGGGTGTGACAGATTGGTATCAGAGCAATGTTTATAGTGAACTAAGTATATCGAACCACATAAGATATACAAACTATAAATGCTTAAGGGACTAATACTCTCTGACAAAACAAATTTTCTTTTTACACTTAAGCAGCATTTCGTTCAACTTAAATTGATAGTTCATTTAAGTACAATTACATGCAAACTATTTTCATGTTATACAACTATACAAGTATTTAGACAAGTTGACACTACGATTGAGACTCGATATATGTAATCAAATTTTGGACAAATATAGCGTGATCAACTATATTTGCCCAAGATTGGACCAACGTATATCGAGGAATGATCGTAGTAAGCAACAAGTCAAACCTTACCAAACCATTACAAGAATCAAACACAAGAATTTAAATACTATAGGAGTATTTGCTATCTAAACTAGTTTAACTTACATGTTTTACATGTTCCGACTTTACTCAATTCTTATAACCCTATTTCTCGTACAGTCAAATGGCTGGATTTCACCACCCTGGCGACCCCTACTTTCCCAACCAAGGCAACGGAGGATGGATCGAAGATGATCCCGAAGAGGACGAGGAACCCATAGAAGTGGGTGATGACTCCGGTACCGACTCAGAGCCGGAAGTTATCGATCCACCACCCATTCAACCTCCCGTCTTCGTAAGGAACTTTCAAGGACCGACTCCCGTCTGGGGAAGTCACCTCCACCATTGGAGCCAACAGCAAAACCTACGCCCTCCCTACGGCATGTGCCGGGACTTCTATGATGTCCGCGGCGGAGGTTCGGCTGATCGAGCACTCCCGGTAATGGTGGGTAAGTTAGCCAATCAGTCCTATCAGTCTGGAGTACAAGCTAGTCGACTCCGGGATATCAACGTAGAAGTGCAGGTTCACACTTCTGACATCCGTAGGCTGGACAAGATGCAAGACAACGCTCAATTCCAAACCGAAGCGTTTCAAGCGCAAATGATTGCAGCCCTCGCCGAACTAAGGGAACAACAATCCGTTTTCGATAGGCGTCTAATGGAGTCAAAGCAATCAGATACGGAGTCAAGCTCCAATCGCAACCTTCGACGCAAGTAGTGCTTGTCAAGGACTCAAATTTTGTTATAGCTTAGGACCTCGGCTAAAAGTCTTTAAATTTCTCGAACTTTGTAATCGGAGACCCTTATAGGGGTCAAGTTTTCATGATCGTTGTAACAACTTTTATATTAATATAAGTGGCACTATTACTACTATGTTAAGTATTTCGTTCGAACCTTGAATGGTCTTTGTGAACCCAAATACTTGTTTCATACCTTCAGTCTTACAAATAACTTTCATTCTTCTATTTTAAGACTCATACTATCATCTGTTGTTGAACTATAGCGATTTAGTTCATGAGACACATACATTTTCCATTCTATGAAATTCTTATCCTTGTCTTTTCAATCTATAGTTGAAGGATGCCTCCGCGTAGGAATCCAAGGCGAAACAACGGTGAGGAAGCACCTATACCACCACCACCTCCACCACCCCAATTTGATGTTGTAATGTTTCAAGCAGCAGTCACCGCAGCGGTGGCAGCTGCCATGTCACAGATCAATAACTCAAGTGCTAATGGCTCGGGATCTGGCCCACACCCATCCAACCATGGCGAGAGTCATGGACCACCTCGAGAATGCACCTATAAGGACTTCACTAATGCCAAGCCCCGGATGTTTTATGGTACTGGTGGTGTGATGGCCCTGAGGCAGTGGATTGAAAGGACGGAGCACAGCAAGGTCAAATTTGCAACTTTCACCCTTCTCGATAAAGCTTTAACTTGGTGGAATGGCCACGTTAAAGTACTTACCCTAATCGTGGCAAACTCCATAAGCTGGGAGAGCTTGAAGGCCATGATGATGAGAGAATACTGCCCACGGGGAGAAATTCAAAAGCTTGAACACGAGCTATGGACTCTCGGAATGGTGGGTACCGACATCACTACTTATACCAACAGATTCTGCGAACTGGCAATCCTTTGTCCAGATATGATTGCTCCCGAGAGCAAGAAGATAGAAAGGTACATCTGGGGACTGACGCCCCAAATGCGATCAAGCGTGTTAGCTTCTAAACCTGACACCTTTGAAAGTGCTAAGGAACTGGCACAATCTCTGATCGACTACGGAGGTCATCAGAACTCAACCACTTCTGCACCAGCACCACAGAAAGGAAACAACAACAACAACAACTACAACAACAACAACAACTACAACAACAACAGCAACAACAACAACAATGGCAGGAAGAGAGCGTGGATTAAAGGGAAGGGTGGGTCTTCCCAAGAATCCGCAAAGAAACAACTGGTGTCAGTAAATGCTGCCACTGTACCTGCTACAGCCCCTACAAATACCTACCCAACAAAGCCTTATATAGGTAACCTCCCAAAATGCACCAAATGCAATTACCACCACCATGGACCTTGTCGAGATATGCAGTGCGCCAACTGCAGCAGGAAAGGACACACAGCCCGTTTCTGCAAGGAAACCGCAAAGCCGATCACTCAAGTTCCCGGTGCGGGTGTAGGGCAGGCTTGCTACGGTTGTGGCGAGGTGGGCCACTACAAGAGAAACTGTCCTAAGACAGCAGGCACCGGAGGTGTGGGACGAGTTTTGGCAATAGGCCACGACGAAGCTGTAGCTGACCCAACTATAGTTGCTGGTACGTTCCTTCTCGATAATTCATACGCATGCATATTATTCGATAGTGGAGCGGAGAGAAGCTTCGTGAGTCAAAACTTTATTCATTTACTTAAACCTAAACCTAGCAAGTTAGAAAAATCATTCACTGTAGAGATGGCCAATGGAAAAACCGAAAACACAAATTGCATTTACATGGGCTGTACGTTAACATTAGACGGCCATTCTTTCCCAATCAATCTCATCCCGGTTCAAATTAAAAGTTTCGACGTCATAGTCGGCATGGATTGGTTGAGTCTTCTTCGCGCCGACATCATGTGCTTTGAGAAAGCAGTCCGTCTTAACCTCCCTAACAACGAAACATTAGTTATCTACGGCGACAAATCTAGTACAAACCTTCGCATCATTTCGTGCATCCAAGCTCGAAAGTGCTTGCGGAAGGATTGTCGAGCTTTCCTAGCGCACATCGTTGATACAAGTCAAGAACTGAAGGACATCAAGAGCATCTCGGTAGTACGCGACTTTCCCGATATCTTTCCAGAAGAACTACCAGGATTACCACCGCAACGCCAAGTCGAGTTCAGAATCGACTTGATTCCAGGAGCTACCCCAGTAGCGAAGTCGCCTTATCGTCTTGCACCAGCAGAGATGCTGGAACTTTCCAGTCAGCTTAATGAACTCCTTCACAAAGGATTCATAAGACCAAGTTTCTCACCTTGGGGAGCACCGGTCTTGTTTGTAAAGAAGAAAGACGGATCGTTCCGCATGTGCATCGACTACAGAGAGCTGAACAAACTTACTGTCAAGAACCGCTATCCTCTACCCCGTATCGACGACCTATTCGATCAACTTCAAGGGGCGAACTACTTCTCCAAAATAGACCTGCGATCCGGATATCACCAATTACGAGTTCTAGAGGGGGACATTCCAAAGACAGCCTTCCGAACTCGTTATGGACACTACGAATTCGTGGTGATGCCGTTCGGATTAACCAATGCACCAGCAGTATTTATGGACCTAATGAATAGGGTATGCCGTCCTTACTTGGATCAGTTCGTCATCGTCTTTATCGATGATATACTTATCTACTCTCGAAGTGAGGAAGAGCATAGTCATCACCTATGAAAAGTCCTAGAAACACTGCGAACGGAGAAACTCTATGCGAAGTTCTCTAAATGCGAATTTTGGATTCGAAGAGTCGAATTTTTAGGTCACGTTGTTAGCGAGAAAGGTATACACGTGGACCCCTCCAAAATTAAGGCTATTGAGAACTGGTCGGCACCAAAGACACCTACAGAAATTCGTCAATTTCTAGGTCTAGCTGGCTACTATCGCAGATTCATAAAGAACTTTTCGAGCATTGCGAAACCTCTTACTTCATTAACCCAGAAAGGTGTGGCCTTTGACTGGGAAGCAAAACAAGAGAAGGCATTCCAAACACTAAAGCAGGCCTTGTGCACCGCACCGATACTATCCCTCCCCGAAGGGATAGAAGACTTCGTAGTGTATTGCGACGCTTCAAATCAAGGACTTGGTTGTGTTCTTATGCAGAGAGGGAAGGTTATCGCTTATGCCTCCCGACAGCTTAAGACACACGAAGTGAACTATACAACACACGACCTCGAGTTAGGAGCAGTGGTATTTTCTCTGAAGATCTGGAGGCACTACTTATACGGAACAAAGAGTACTATATTCACCGATCACAAGAGCCTTCAACACATTTTCGATCAGAAGGAACTCAACATGCGACAACGACGATGGGTTGAGTTACTGAATGACTACGAATGCGAAATTCGTTATCATCCTGGCAAGGCCAACGTAGTAGCTGACGCCCTCATTCGAAAGGAATACACTGGTCGGAGGGTCAAATCTCTGACCATGACTATCCATTCCCACTTATCCACACAAATTAAGGAAGCACAAATGGAAGCTTTGCAACCTGAAAATGTAGCGGGTGAATCCCTGCGAGGAATGGAGAAGAATCTAGAAGTCAAGGGTGGCGGAGCCTACTATCTCATGGACCGAATCTGGACCCCAAATCATGGTGTTTCAGAAACGTAGTCATGACCGAGGCTCACAACTCAAGATATTCTGTTCACCCGGGTTCAGATAAAATGTATCTGGATCTTAAGAAACTGTACTGGTGGCCTAACATGAAAGCAGAAATTGCTACCTTCGTGAGTAAATGTCTTACTTGCGCTAAGGTTAAGGTCGAGTATCAGAAACCGTCAGGACTACTACAACAACCAGATATACCGGAATGGAAATGGGAGCGGATTACTATGGACTTCATAACCAAGTTACCCAAGACGACAAGTGGACTCGATACCATATGGGTCATTGTCGACAGATTGACCAAATCCGCACATTTCCTACCCATCAAGGAGACTGACAAAATGGAGAAGCTTATAAGAACTTACTTAAGGGAAGTAGTGCGACTGCATGGTGTTCCGATATCCATTATCTCCGATCGAGATAGTAGATTCACTTCAAGATTCTGGCAGTCACTACAAAGTTCCCTGGGAACTAGGCTAGACATGAGTACAGCCTACCACCCACAGACAGACGGACAAAGTGAGAGAACAATACAAACTTTAGAAGACATGCTGAGAGCCTGCGTGATTGACTTTGGAAAGGCATGGGATATTCATTTACCCCTTGTCGAATTTTCATACAACAATAGTTATCATACAAGCATAAAGGCTGCTCCGTTTGAAGCCCTCTATGGTCGAAAGTGCAGATCCCCTCTGTGCTGGACTGAAGTTGGCGATACCCAGTTAGCTAGAGGAAGAGTTCCTGAAAGCACTCTCACCGGTCCGGAGATCATACGTGAAACAACAGAAAAGATCGTTCAGATTCGTGAACGATTGAAAGCCTCAAGAGACCGACTGAAAAGCTACGCTGACCAAAGGAGGAAACCTTTGGAATTCCAGGTAGGAGACCACGTCTTATTAAAGGTCTCACCGTGGAAGGGTTTAATACAATTTGGAAAGCGTGGGAAACTAAATCCAAGATACATAGGGCCTTTCGAGATTCTTGCCAGAATCGGCCCTGTGGCTTACAAGCTTAACCTACCGCGCGAACTTAGTAACATCCATCCAACCTTCCACGTCTCAAACTTGAAAAAGTGTCTGTCCGACAAGACTCTTGTTATTCCACTCGACGAGATCGAGATCAACGAGAGCCTCAACTTTGTGGAAGAACCAGTAGAAATCATGGACCGAGAGGTCAAACAAACAAAACAAAGTCGCATACCCATCGTGAAGGTTCGCTGGAACGCCAAGCGGGGACCCGAATTCACATGGGAACGCGAGGATGAGATGAAACAAAAGTACCCTCATCTCATTCATGTTCACTAGTATCTTTACTACTTTAAATTTCGGGACGAAATTCTCTCTAACGGGGGGATGATGTGACAACCCGATATTTCAACTATTTATAACGACCAAAATGGGTCAAGTATTGTAACCACTTCTGAATAATAAAAAGTTACTTTCATAATAAAATGTATAAATAAGTTCTACTTAATTTCCTTCTATGATTAAATGTCTTTGAACCATGATCGTATGTGAAAAGAACGCCCAAATCCGACTTCATATAGCGAAGTTATGATTTTTCCAATTTCGGATTAGCAACAGACAACTAAAAACTCGAATCGGAAATCGAGCGACTTTTGGCCGGAATGACCTAAACGAGAATCGAAGGTCTCGACAATGGTATTCCAGCGGTAAAAAGTCTGGCAAAAACCGACATCAGATAAAGAAGTTATGAATTTTCTAAGAAATTCCTTAAACACGATGGATTTTTAATAAATAATAAAAAAATAATTTTGGAATTTGCCGACGGAGTCTAAACGAAAGTTGTAGAGCGTAGTCTCACCTACGCGAGGATATAAAGACCATCGAAAACGGAGTTCGTATGAAGAAGATATGAATTTTTGAAGTTTATTAAATAAATTAATTATTTATTTTATTCAAAATTCGGATATTATCCGAAGGGGAGTCAGCGTCCTCATCCGAGGTACGCGCTGCGTACCCCAGTACGCCCCGCGTAACCGAGAGGATTGGCCTCTGATCGTCCACGTCGCGCTATCCGAAGAAACCGACCCATCCGACCCGTCCGAAGCCCCGACCCGTCCGACCCGACGTCCCATCCGACCCGCCGTCCCATCCGACCCACGTACCCAGCAACCCATCCCATCCGAACCGAGGCAGTCGAGGCTTCGGTCATGCATGACGTACGCGTACGCGCTGCGTACGAGCGTACGCCCCGCGTACCGAGGCAGACCAGCCTTACTATAAATAGGATGCGAGGGTTTCCAAAGAAAGGGTTCATTTCTCTTCTCTCTCTCTCAACTTTGCCTCGTTTTCCGTGTCCGTTCAAACCCGAAGCTCTGGTCTTTTTGGCTCAAGTCCCGAAGGTCGATTTTACTCCCAAGATTCCCGAGAATCCCGAGGAAAATCCGTTTCCCGAGACGAAACTCTGCCCGGTTTTCCATCTCGCTATCTCCAAAACTTTCAAGTGAGTTTCATACCCCTTAATCAACCATTTTAATTATTCTAAATACTTTTATATGCTTTCAAAGGGGGGATTACAAGTAAAACACACGAGTATTATCGTGTGTTACATAAAGAAACTCTTTTATATACTGTTATATATTCAAATCACATGCGATTTATAAACATTTAAAGGAACTTTTATATATATATAACATATGTCACAATAGCATTTTACCTTTTAAAATATAATGTTGTTGTAATGCATGTATAAACTAAACTGTTCTTAGATTTTTCTTGTCTATCCTAGACTCTACACCAAAAATCTATATTTTCATAAACAAGTGATTCCTTTTCTCAATATTTCTAAACAAACAAGACACACTTTTTGGAAACTATAATAAGTATAGTTTTACGAACAGATTTCTAACTCTTATGTACTAGAAACACATATTTCAAAAAGTTTACTTTCGTATACAAGAACAAACGTAACATTTTAACAAGTAGATCTGTTTTTATACCACGGATTTGTGAGACACTAACTTCATGTACGTTCGAGTACACATTTCAAGTCCTGTATTATATACCAGAATCCCTTGGAGGGGGAGCATGGTGTTTGTGTATAGATCTATACGGGCTTGACAACCCGCGCCCTGATTGTTAGCTGCAGTCCACCGTTTGGGGTGACAAACGTCATAACATTCCAACGCCTGAAGAACGTTGTGTATAGGCATTCAGAGTCAATAGTATGGTTATAAAACTCACAAGGGGTATTAAAAATGCATTGATTTACAAGGTTTTCAAACTCATTGGTTATTTTACATTTACATACATTTTGGAAACAAACATTGGTCTTGAGTGAAGGCTACTTTTATACTAGTAGAAAATATAGGATTTTCTAAACACAAACAAACAAAGATAAAACATTTCATTTCATTCAAACATTGTCACTTAAATACTTATGAAATTCACCAGCTTAAATGCTGATCTACTCTTTCAAAATTACTTGTATGTCCCAGGGATTCAGTAATTTCAGGTACTAATATGCTTTTAAAGAAGAGATGCTGCGGCGCCAGTTTAATCTCGTATTTTTGACATCATATTGTAATTGAGTTTTGAACAAGTAACTTTTGACAAATGTAAACTTTCAATTATATATATGATGGTTGTATTGCTTTCTTTACTATGTATTCATTTGTTACGCTACCACATGAAGTCATCCGCCCCCGAACGTTTCCGCCGTTCAGGTTTGGGGGTGTGACAGATTGGTATCAGAGCAATGTTTATAGTGAACTAAGTATATCGAACCACATAAGATATACAAACTATAAATGCTTAAGGGACTAATACTCTCTGACAAAACAAATTTTCTTTTTACACTTAAGCAGCATTTCGTTCAACTTAAATTGATAGTTCATTTAAGTACAATTACATGCAAACTATTTTCATGTTATACAACTATACAAGTATTTAGACAAGTTGACACTACGATTGAGACTCGATATATGTAATCAAATTTTGGACAAATATAGCGTGATCAACTATATTTGCCCAAGATTGGACCAACGTATATCGAGGAATGATCGTAGTAAGCAACAAGTCAAACCTTACCAAACCATTACAAGAATCAAACACAAGAATTTAAATACTATAGGAGTATTTGCTATCTAAACTAGTTTAACTTACATGTTTTACATGTTCCGACTTTACTCAATTCTTATAACCCTATTTCTCGTACAGTCAAATGGCTGGATTTCACCACCCTGGCGACCCCTACTTTCCCAACCAAGGCAACGGAGGATGGATCGAAGATGATCCCGAAGAGGACGAGGAACCCATAGAAGTGGGTGATGACTCCGGTACCGACTCAGAGCCGGAAGTTATCGATCCACCACCCATTCAACCTCCCGTCTTCGTAAGGAACTTTCAAGGACCGACTCCCGTCTGGGGAAGTCACCTCCACCATTGGAGCCAACAGCAAAACCTACGCCCTCCCTACGGCATGTGCCGGGACTTCTATGATGTCCGCGGCGGAGGTTCGGCTGATCGAGCACTCCCGGTAATGGTGGGTAAGTTAGCCAATCAGTCCTATCAGTCTGGAGTACAAGCTAGTCGACTCCGGGATATCAACGTAGAAGTGCAGGTTCACACTTCTGACATCCGTAGGCTGGACAAGATGCAAGACAACGCTCAATTCCAAACCGAAGCGTTTCAAGCGCAAATGATTGCAGCCCTCGCCGAACTAAGGGAACAACAATCCGTTTTCGATAGGCGTCTAATGGAGTCAAAGCAATCAGATACGGAGTCAAGCTCCAATCGCAACCTTCGACGCAAGTAGTGCTTGTCAAGGACTCAAATTTTGTTATAGCTTAGGACCTCGGCTAAAAGTCTTTAAATTTCTCGAACTTTGTAATCGGAGACCCTTATAGGGGTCAAGTTTTCATGATCGTTGTAACAACTTTTATATTAATATAAGTGGCACTATTACTACTATGTTAAGTATTTCGTTCGAACCTTGAATGGTCTTTGTGAACCCAAATACTTGTTTCATACCTTCAGTCTTACAAATAACTTTCATTCTTCTATTTTAAGACTCATACTATCATCTGTTGTTGAACTATAGCGATTTAGTTCATGAGACACATACATTTTCCATTCTATGAAATTCTTATCCTTGTCTTTTCAATCTATAGTTGAAGGATGCCTCCGCGTAGGAATCCAAGGCGAAACAACGGTGAGGAAGCACCTATACCACCACCACCTCCACCACCCCAATTTGATGTTGTAATGTTTCAAGCAGCAGTCACCGCAGCGGTGGCAGCTGCCATGTCACAGATCAATAACTCAAGTGCTAATGGCTCGGGATCTGGCCCACACCCATCCAACCATGGCGAGAGTCATGGACCACCTCGAGAATGCACCTATAAGGACTTCACTAATGCCAAGCCCCGGATGTTTTATGGTACTGGTGGTGTGATGGCCCTGAGGCAGTGGATTGAAAGGACGGAGCACAGCAAGGTCAAATTTGCAACTTTCACCCTTCTCGATAAAGCTTTAACTTGGTGGAATGGCCACGTTAAAGTACTTACCCTAATCGTGGCAAACTCCATAAGCTGGGAGAGCTTGAAGGCCATGATGATGAGAGAATACTGCCCACGGGGAGAAATTCAAAAGCTTGAACACGAGCTATGGACTCTCGGAATGGTGGGTACCGACATCACTACTTATACCAACAGATTCTGCGAACTGGCAATCCTTTGTCCAGATATGATTGCTCCCGAGAGCAAGAAGATAGAAAGGTACATCTGGGGACTGACGCCCCAAATGCGATCAAGCGTGTTAGCTTCTAAACCTGACACCTTTGAAAGTGCTAAGGAACTGGCACAATCTCTGATCGACTACGGAGGTCATCAGAACTCAACCACTTCTGCACCAGCACCACAGAAAGGAAACAACAACAACAACAACTACAACAACAACAACAACTACAACAACAACAGCAACAACAACAACAATGGCAGGAAGAGAGCGTGGATTAAAGGGAAGGGTGGGTCTTCCCAAGAATCCGCAAAGAAACAACTGGTGTCAGTAAATGCTGCCACTGTACCTGCTACAGCCCCTACAAATACCTACCCAACAAAGCCTTATATAGGTAACCTCCCAAAATGCACCAAATGCAATTACCACCACCATGGACCTTGTCGAGATATGCAGTGCGCCAACTGCAGCAGGAAAGGACACACAGCCCGTTTCTGCAAGGAAACCGCAAAGCCGATCACTCAAGTTCCCGGTGCGGGTGTAGGGCAGGCTTGCTACGGTTGTGGCGAGGTGGGCCACTACAAGAGAAACTGTCCTAAGACAGCAGGCACCGGAGGTGTGGGACGAGTTTTGGCAATAGGCCACGACGAAGCTGTAGCTGACCCAACTATAGTTGCTGGTACGTTCCTTCTCGATAATTCATACGCATGCATATTATTCGATAGTGGAGCGGAGAGAAGCTTCGTGAGTCAAAACTTTATTCATTTACTTAAACCTAAACCTAGCAAGTTAGAAAAATCATTCACTGTAGAGATGGCCAATGGAAAAACCGAAAACACAAATTGCATTTACATGGGCTGTACGTTAACATTAGACGGCCATTCTTTCCCAATCAATCTCATCCCGGTTCAAATTAAAAGTTTCGACGTCATAGTCGGCATGGATTGGTTGAGTCTTCTTCGCGCCGACATCATGTGCTTTGAGAAAGCAGTCCGTCTTAACCTCCCTAACAACGAAACATTAGTTATCTACGGCGACAAATCTAGTACAAACCTTCGCATCATTTCGTGCATCCAAGCTCGAAAGTGCTTGCGGAAGGATTGTCGAGCTTTCCTAGCGCACATCGTTGATACAAGTCAAGAACTGAAGGACATCAAGAGCATCTCGGTAGTACGCGACTTTCCCGATATCTTTCCAGAAGAACTACCAGGATTACCACCGCAACGCCAAGTCGAGTTCAGAATCGACTTGATTCCAGGAGCTACCCCAGTAGCGAAGTCGCCTTATCGTCTTGCACCAGCAGAGATGCTGGAACTTTCCAGTCAGCTTAATGAACTCCTTCACAAAGGATTCATAAGACCAAGTTTCTCACCTTGGGGAGCACCGGTCTTGTTTGTAAAGAAGAAAGACGGATCGTTCCGCATGTGCATCGACTACAGAGAGCTGAACAAACTTACTGTCAAGAACCGCTATCCTCTACCCCGTATCGACGACCTATTCGATCAACTTCAAGGGGCGAACTACTTCTCCAAAATAGACCTGCGATCCGGATATCACCAATTACGAGTTCTAGAGGGGGACATTCCAAAGACAGCCTTCCGAACTCGTTATGGACACTACGAATTCGTGGTGATGCCGTTCGGATTAACCAATGCACCAGCAGTATTTATGGACCTAATGAATAGGGTATGCCGCCCTTACTTGGATCAGTTCGTCATCGTCTTTATCGATGATATACTTATCTACTCTCGAAGTGAGGAAGAGCATAGTCATCACCTATGAAAAGTCCTAGAAACACTGCGAACGGAGAAACTCTATGCGAAGTTCTCTAAATGCGAATTTTGGATTCGAAGAGTCGAATTTTTAGGTCACGTTGTTAGCGAGAAAGGTATACACGTGGACCCCTCCAAAATTAAGGCTATTGAGAACTGGTCGGCACCAAAGACACCTACAGAAATTCGTCAATTTTTAGGTCTAGCTGGCTACTATCGCAGATTCATAAAGAACTTTTCGAGCATTGCGAAACCTCTTACTTCATTAACCCAGAAAGGTGTGGCCTTTGACTGGGAAGCAAAACAAGAGAAGGCATTCCAAACACTAAAGCAGGCCTTGTGCACCGCACCGATACTATCCCTCCCCGAAGGGATAGAAGACTTCGTAGTGTATTGCGACGCTTCAAATCAAGGACTTGGTTGTGTTCTTATGCAGAGAGGGAAGGTTATCGCTTATGCCTCCCGACAGCTTAAGACACACGAAGTGAACTATACAACACACGACCTCGAGTTAGGAGCAGTGGTATTTTCTCTGAAGATCTGGAGGCACTACTTATACGGAACAAAGAGTACTATATTCACCGATCACAAGAGCCTTCAACACATTTTCGATCAGAAGGAACTCAACATGCGACAACGACGATGGGTTGAGTTACTGAATGACTACGAATGCGAAATTCGTTATCATCCTGGCAAGGCCAACGTAGTAGCTGACGCCCTCATTCGAAAGGAATACACTGGTCGGAGGGTCAAATCTCTGACCATGACTATCCATTCCCACTTATCCACACAAATTAAGGAAGCACAAATGGAAGCTTTGCAACCTGAAAATGTAGCGGGTGAATCCCTGCGAGGAATGGAGAAGAATCTAGAAGTCAAGGGTGGCGGAGCCTACTATCTCATGGACCGAATCTGGACCCCAAATCATGGTGTTTCAGAAACGTAGTCATGACCGAGGCTCACAACTCAAGATATTCTGTTCACCCGGGTTCAGATAAAATGTATCTGGATCTTAAGAAACTGTACTGGTGGCCTAACATGAAAGCAGAAATTGCTACCTTCGTGAGTAAATGTCTTACTTGCGCTAAGGTTAAGGTCGAGTATCAGAAACCGTCAGGACTACTACAACAACCAGATATACCGGAATGGAAATGGGAGCGGATTACTATGGACTTCATAACCAAGTTACCCAAGACGACAAGTGGACTCGATACCATATGGGTCATTGTCGACAGATTGACCAAATCCGCACATTTCCTACCCATCAAGGAGACTGACAAAATGGAGAAGCTTATAAGAACTTACTTAAGGGAAGTAGTGCGACTGCATGGTGTTCCGATATCCATTATCTCCGATCGAGATAGTAGATTCACTTCAAGATTCTGGCAGTCACTACAAAGTTCCCTGGGAACTAGGCTAGACATGAGTACAGCCTACCACCCACAGACAGACGGACAAAGTGAGAGAACAATACAAACTTTAGAAGACATGCTGAGAGCCTGCGTGATTGACTTTGGAAAGGCATGGGATATTCATTTACCCCTTGTCGAATTTTCATACAACAATAGTTATCATACAAGCATAAAGGCTGCTCCGTTTGAAGCCCTCTATGGTCGAAAGTGCAGATCCCCTCTGTGCTGGACTGAAGTTGGCGATACCCAGTTAGCTAGAGGAAGAGTTCCTGAAAGCACTCTCACCGGTCCGGAGATCATACGTGAAACAACAGAAAAGATCGTTCAGATTCGTGAACGATTGAAAGCCTCAAGAGACCGACTGAAAAGCTACGCTGACCAAAGGAGGAAACCTTTGGAATTCCAGGTAGGAGACCACGTCTTATTAAAGGTCTCACCGTGGAAGGGTTTAATACAATTTGGAAAGCGTGGGAAACTAAATCCAAGATACATAGGGCCTTTCGAGATTCTTGCCAGAATCGGCCCTGTGGCTTACAAGCTTAACCTACCGCGCGAACTTAGTAACATCCATCCAACCTTCCACGTCTCAAACTTGAAAAAGTGTCTGTCCGACAAGACTCTTGTTATTCCACTCGACGAGATCGAGATCAACGAGAGCCTCAACTTTGTGGAAGAACCAGTAGAAATCATGGACCGAGAGGTCAAACAAACAAAACAAAGTCGCATACCCATCGTGAAGGTTCGCTGGAACGCCAAGCGGGGACCCGAATTCACATGGGAACGCGAGGATGAGATGAAACAAAAGTACCCTCATCTCATTCATGTTCACTAGTATCTTTACTACTTTAAATTTCGGGACGAAATTCTCTCTAACGGGGGGATGATGTGACAACCCGATATTTCAACTATTTATAACGACCAAAATGGGTCAAGTATTGTAACCACTTCTGAATAATAAAAAGTTACTTTCATAATAAAATGTATAAATAAGTTCTACTTAATTTCCTTCTATGATTAAATGTCTTTGAACCATGATCGTATGTGAAAAGAACGCCCAAATCCGACTTCATATAGCGAAGTTATGATTTTTCCAATTTCGGATTAGCAACAGACAACTAAAAACTCGAATCGGAAATCGAGCGACTTTTGGCCGGAATGACCTAAACGAGAATCGAAGGTCTCGACAATGGTATTCCAGCGGTAAAAAGTCTGGCAAAAACCGACATCAGATAAAGAAGTTATGAATTTTCTAAGAAATTCCTTAAACACGATGGATTTTTAATAAATAATAAAAAAATAATTTTGGAATTTGCCGACGGAGTCTAAACGAAAGTTGTAGAGCGTAGTCTCACCTACGCGAGGATATAAAGACCATCGAAAACGGAGTTCGTATGAAGAAGATATGAATTTTTGAAGTTTATTAAATAAATTAATTATTTATTTTATTCAAAATTCGGATATTATCCGAAGGGGAGTCAGCGTCCTCATCCGAGGTACGCGCTGCGTACCCCAGTACGCCCCGCGTAACCGAGAGGATTGGCCTCTGATCGTCCACGTCGCGCTATCCGAAGAAACCGACCCATCCGACCCGTCCGAAGCCCCGACCCGTCCGACCCGACGTCCCATCCGACCCGCCGTCCCATCCGACCCACGTACCCAGCAACCCATCCCATCCGAACCGAGGCAGTCGAGGCTTCGGTCATGCATGACGTACGCGTACGCGCTGCGTACGAGCGTACGCCCCGCGTACCGAGGCAGACCAGCCTTACTATAAATAGGATGCGAGGGTTTCCAAAGAAAGGGTTCATTTCTCTTCTCTCTCTCTCAACTTTGCCTCGTTTTCCGTGTCCGTTCAAACCCGAAGCTCTGGTCTTTTTGGCTCAAGTCCCGAAGGTCGATTTTACTCCCAAGATTCCCGAGAATCCCGAGGAAAATCCGTTTCCCGAGACGAAACTCTGCCCGGTTTTCCATCTCGCTATCTCCAAAACTTTCAAGTGAGTTTCATACCCCTTAATCAACCATTTTAATTATTCTAAATACTTTTATATGCTTTCAAAGGGGGGATTACAAGTAAAACACACGAGTATTATCGTGTGTTACATAAAGAAACTCTTTTATATACTGTTATATATTCAAATCACATGCGATTTATAAACATTTAAAGGAACTTTTATATATATATAACATATGTCACAATAGCATTTTACCTTTTAAAATATAATGTTGTTGTAATGCATGTATAAACTAAACTGTTCTTAGATTTTTCTTGTCTATCCTAGACTCTACACCAAAAATCTATATTTTCATAAACAAGTGATTCCTTTTCTCAATATTTCTAAACAAACAAGACACACTTTTTGGAAACTATAATAAGTATAGTTTTACGAACAGATTTCTAACTCTTATGTACTAGAAACACATATTTCAAAAAGTTTACTTTCGTATACAAGAACAAACGTAACATTTTAACAAGTAGATCTGTTTTTATACCACGGATTTGTGAGACACTAACTTCATGTACGTTCGAGTACACATTTCAAGTCCTGTATTATATACCAGAATCCCTTGGAGGGGGAGCATGGTGTTTGTGTATAGATCTATACGGGCTTGACAACCCGCGCCCTGATTGTTAGCTGCAGTCCACCGTTTGGGGTGACAAACGTCATAACATTCCAACGCCTGAAGAACGTTGTGTATAGGCATTCAGAGTCAATAGTATGGTTATAAAACTCACAAGGGGTATTAAAAATGCATTGATTTACAAGGTTTTCAAACTCATTGGTTATTTTACATTTACATACATTTTGGAAACAAACATTGGTCTTGAGTGAAGGCTACTTTTATACTAGTAGAAAATATAGGATTTTCTAAACACAAACAAACAAAGATAAAACATTTCATTTCATTCAAACATTGTCACTTAAATACTTATGAAATTCACCAGCTTAAATGCTGATCTACTCTTTCAAAATTACTTGTATGTCCCAGGGATTCAGTAATTTCAGGTACTAATATGCTTTTGAAGAAGAGATGCTGCGGCGCCAGTTTAATCTCGTATTTTTGACATCATATTGTAATTGAGTTTTGAACAAGTAACTTTTGACAAATGTAAACTTTCAATTATATATATGATGGTTGTATTGCTTTCTTTACTATGTATTCATTTGTTACGCTACCACATGAAGTCATCCGCCCCCGAACGTTTCCGCCGTTCAGGTTTGGGGGTGTGACACATCATGGGTTGATATTAGGCTCACATAGTCTGCCGCATTTATGTATTTTAATTATTATCAACTAACAAATCCTCTTTTGTGGCTTTTTAATAGAAGAATAGAGCAGTTGAGAGCACCTACAAATCTGGAAAAAAGCTAAAAATAACTTAATTGTACATTGATGAGGTAACCATATATAATATTGCACTTTTAAATACATTGTATTCTAAAAATCCAGCCAACTTTAGCATTATAGCATTATACATTTTATTTTGAAACAGGAAAATTGTTTTTTTACCACTAATAGCATTATACATCCAATTATTTCTCATAGGACATTGGACTTCTATTATTATTATTATTAATATTATTATTATTATTATTATTATTATTTCAGTTTTTAGACTCTACTTTCGAAATTTAACCAATTATGGCATTATGATCTCATTTATATCTTTAGTATTATACTTTCAAAATCTTTTTTATTAAGATATTGTTTTTTTAAAATTTTACCCTTTCTGATTTTTGTTACTCTTTATTGCATTATACATTTTTCTTATTAGGAAATTATATTTTTTATTATATATTTTTCTATTAAGAATATACCAAATTATAACTTCACTTTGTAGCATTCATTTTTTTAATATATAAACTATATATGCATTGAACTTTGAAAACTTAAACTTCATTTGTTTTGTTTTCAGTTATTATAGTATATTTATAGTTATAGCTTTTTACTCTCATAATCTAACCTATTTAAGACATTATATTGGAGATATGAATAGTTGTACTGACTGCATAAGAACATGTATCAGGTACATTTGTTTTGTGTCTACATGTCTGTATTATACTTTCTTCACTGAAATTGTATAACATTGCAACAGGGATCCACTATATATACATACATACATTTCTGTCCTTTTATATGATGACACCCTTACCCTGGTTTGTCCTCCATTAATTATACTGGTAATGCCATCTTTCCATCAGCAACTGGGGTTAATAAGGTTGTATCATTTTCAAAACTTCAAATCCTTTTGTTGATTCACATGTTAGTGTTTGCTGTTTTTTATGGAAATGACAACCATCGCCCTTTTCGTCCACCAAAACTAGATAATCTATTATACAAGTTAACACCAAAGGTGCTTTCTAATGGAAATCTGATTGGAAAACATCACATATATGCTCTTCCCAAATTAATTTTTTGATGATAATGATTTCTTTATTCTACTTGATTACATCATGACAAAACTCTTGTTTCTTTTTGACTTAATGTGGGACAAACTTTTCACTGTAATTTCGTTCATGTAGGACAACTTGATATTTTTGGATGACATGGCAGAATTGAGACCTATTGTCTGATTATATAACAAAGTATATGATGGGTATGACAACTTTATGTATTTTAGTTTGTATGTTGTAATTTAATGCTATTTAGATGTTAAGGTATAAAAACCATCATTAAAACATTCTAGTTTCATAATCAAACCTATTAACACATTGTAATTTTATTATTTTTCCCATTAAATCTCTCTACTTTCAAAACTTATTCCATTTCTTTTCAAAAATTCCTTTCTTCACAAAAGTATTCTGTGAACCACAAGCTCCCTTACATTACTCTGAGATGAATTGCTATGCTTAATTCCAATTCCTTTAACAAGCTCCACTCATTGCTCAGCAACAAGGAAACCAGATAAACAACTTATGTTTGTGTGCTTATATTATATTCTTATGTTTGATTTCATGTGTAAACACCCTTGGTCACTATCTTTCAAGATCACCATTGGCTGCACACATAGTAGCAAAATACATACAATTTTTATGTTTATACTAATTTCCAATTTTTTGATCATATTCAGTCTAATAGTTTTCAAAGGGGGACATACTTATCGTATGGGCCATGTCTAAAATTCAGTCTATTCTTGCTTTCTTTGTTGGAATGCCTATTGATCAAAGGCTTTTGTTAATGTAAATCCGTAATTTTTTTCTTTCTTGGAACAATGAACCAAATGGAGTATTTTTTTTATATGAGAACTATATGTGGTTGAAGAGGGTTTATATATGGTATATCTTTATTATTTTATTATATACAACTTCATAGTGGTTGATGAGAGAGCCGAATATGACTGCTAGGCACAAGGATTGTTATGATTTTGAAGAAAATATAGAAATTGGGATAAATATGTACCACAAAATTAGGCAAAATGATATAAAAGTTGATGGGTTTTCATAATTTGTATAGATCATAAACATAATATGGTTATGCTTTTTTAACAAAGAAAATGTGTTTTGGCAAGTCATCTTATATGTGTGTTTTTGATGGCTATGATAATATGAGCAGAGATGAAGGGACCTAAGTAGATCTTCTATATATAGATACATGATAACAAAATCTGCATTTTTTCATATGATTTTCAAACTTTATCTTTTTCTCTTTGAATTTAAACTTGTCTTGATGGGTGGGATGGGTTTAGGGATGAAAGTGGGTCCAAACCCGGATCGGATGGACCCGGACCCGGAAAATCCGGAACCGGTTAACGGGATTTTGTAGAACCGAAAACCGGACCGGTATATAGGAACCGGTTCCGGTTTGGTTTTGGGTATGGTTTCGGGTAAAGTGAGTCTAGAACCGGAAAACCCGGAAACATCAAAGTGGGTAGGTTGGAACCGGATAAATTGGTTTATACCCGGAAAAACCGGAATTTTTTGGTAATTACTTACTACTTAGTGGGTTGAACTTTGAAAATTTTCATATTGATATCCCGACTTTGGGTGACTGTAACTCATTGAATATGAAACCAAAATTAACAAAATTACAGTCCAAAATCATGTACAAACTCTAAAATACACTCTGGAAATAACCGCATGTCAATTCGACTTTAAACGAATGATATTTTTATGTGTTAACATTTTCACATAATACAAAGTACAAAAACAAATAGCTGAAAAGTTGAAAATTTTCAGTTTTGATATCCCGACTTTGGAGAGCTGTAGATCATTGAATGTTAAACCAAAAATGACAAAAGTATAGTCTAAACTCACGTACAAACTGTAAACTCCAAGTTGGAAAAGACCACATGTCAATCTGACTTCAAACGAATTAGATATGCATGTTTTAAAACTTTCACCGAATACAAAAAAACTGAAAAGCTAAAAACTTCCAGCTTTGATATCTCTGTAAGTCAATGAATATAATACTAAAAATGGCAAATTTATAGTATAAAATCATGTACAAACTCTAAACTACATGTTGGAAAAAACCGCATGTCAATCGGAGTTGAAACGGATGAGATATGTATCTTTTATACGTTTCACAAAAACCGGTTCCGGCCCTAAAAGTGGTTCCGGTTCCAAACAACGGTTCCGGTTTTTAGACCCGGTTAACCTGGACCCGATAGACCCAAACCCGGATTACCTGGAACCCGGATACAACCAATTTTTAAACCCGAAACCGGAACCGGTTCTATATATTCTGGTTCTAACTAACGGTTCCGGTTCCGGTCCGGTTTTCCGGTTCTAAATCTCATCCCTACATGGGTTTATGGTTTGAGAATCTTACCCAATTATATCATGGATTTTCTTAAAGCCTAAAATGCAATAAATAACAACTTATTTTCTTTCATTTGTGTTTTTTAGCATTTTCACTCATATTCTAATCCTACTGTACTTTTGGTTAACAACAACATTGTCGTTGCTGGTTATTTGAGAGGATAACCATAAATCTGGGATGAAAAGAAGCTGCAACTGAATGCTATTTAAATGCTAAGGTATAAAACCTTCCATTATACTTTCATAATCAAACCTATTAACACATTGTAATTTTATTATTTTTCCTATTAAGGTATAAAACCTTCCATTATAACATTATATATACTTTCATAACCGTTATAGCATTACCTTACTTCATGCTTTTAATGAAAGTGTTAACATGTGTGTTTTTACCCTTAACACTTTAAAACACTTCATGCTTTTAATTATCTTTTTTTTGGTTAAAGTTTAGAGGTACAATTATAGTTCCATTGAATCTCAAGTAAGGTTGTTGTGTTGGGCGATTATGCCTTGATGGAAATGATATGCTGGTGTACAGGTAGCTTTAGCTATGAGCCTTTGACCATGTTTATGTATTTCCAAAAATACCCCTCTGTTCCTAAAACTTGTGGTTATTTATTATCTTCAGGAAGTGATGGGATGAACACACTTCATGTTGAATCAATCAAAAAATATTCTTTTGTGAAATGTTAAGAAAAAGTGGTTTATATTATAAAAGAGGTAATAATCAATTCTCTTTTGTGAATGAAAATATTATATGAGAATATAATACGCCAGATTTGTTGAATTTACGTTATTACCCTCGTTGGAAACACATGGTATGCTTTTCTGATAGACATGAGGAAACTCCTGACAAATTTTATTGATGACTCAAAGCCAAGTCAATGCAAGAACATTGTCATCAGGGGGTTATTATCAATGCATAGATTCCCCATGTTTTATAAATTTCATTTCATTTTCAATTAAATAATCATTTTAACAAGCTGAATCTTTTTCCAGTGTGGTCAACATGGTTGCTAGGGATGTGGGAGTGCTTAAATTCTTGGACTAAAGGGTTTTTATTTTAACTTAAGTAACTTGAATTTAATTTAAGTTAATGATTTCCAATTAAATTTTGCACCAGCGAGCCATATGTGACAGAAGATGAACTCAAGTTGATGTTTAGAGTTGCAGAGTTGATTCGGGCTAATGAGGAAGAAGAGCAAGAATGTATATAGTTCATGTCACTTTTTGTTTCCAAGTTTCAGTATTTCTTGAAATATTATTATATTATAATTATTTTATGACTCCTGTTGATGTAGTTACGGTTGATTATGGTGCAATGGAATGAGAACATTGTGGGTGTGGCTTATGCAATGGATTTGTTGGATCTCGTACAAAAAATAAGATGGATTTTGATTTTTTTGAATCATTTTATGTTGCTTATGATAGTTGATAAAATCTTCCGTGTCTTATTCCACCAATCTCAATGGTATTTATAATACAAGAATGGTTGACCTAATCTAAGTTAGGAAAATATTTACAAAATAATTTCATCATTATACAAAATATACTGTTAATATAAAATATATGGCTAATACACCCCCACAGTCAAAACGGTAGGTAGCCGGATGTTGAGACTGGATTTGAAGTCATCAAACAGAACACGTGGGAGTCCCTTTGTGAAAATATCGACAATTTGAAACCGTGATGGCACGTGAAAAACTCAAACTTCACCCCTAGCCACTTTTTTGCGAACGAAATGGATGTCGATTTCTATGTGCTTAGTGTGTTGATGTTGAATCGGATTGGTTGACAAATAAACAGCCCTCACGTTATCACAGTAGACTATGGTTGCTTTGCGAGGGGGATGATGTAACTCACATAAACGATTTCGTAGCCAACAAGATTCGGAGACAACATTTGCAACCCCTTGGTATTCGGCTTCGGCGCTCGAACTGGAAATAGTGGTCTGCCGTTTGGAGGACCAAGAAAGGAGATTGTTTCCTATAAAGATGCAGTATCCAGATGTCGAACGCTGAGTTTCTATAGCACGTGTTTCTTGGTATGAATTTTTATTTAAGTGTTTTGCATTTTTGACATAGGACTTGGCGGGTTGAAGGACCAACTCGTCGAGTAGAAGCGGGATGGGACGCGAGATTTAAGTATTGGACTCGTCGAGTCGGGTCCCGGACTCAACGAGTAGGCTCTGACTTGTCACACCCCAAAACCATGAATGGCGGAAACATTATGGGGCGGAGGACGTCATGTACAGTATCACAACAATGAATAGTAGTAAACAAGCAACAACATCATCCATTGCATTAATAATATAATTGCATACATGTGTGTTCTATCAAAGTTATAGACACCAAAAATATACATATCAAAATAAAAGATGAGTCTTGAACGAACTCCATCTTCTTAAATGCCTGGCACCTGTACCTGTCTAGTGGTGACCTGAGAATACAAGTTATTTTGAAAGCGGGTATCATTTTTAAAGCTGGTGAGATCATAAGTATATTAGTGTCTTAGTTTGTATGAAAGCATTTGTAAGATGTAATGTATAAGTTTTGTAAAGTTTGTGTTTGTTTGAACTATCCTAGAAAACCCTATGTTTCCTACTAAGAGTAGCCTTCTACCAAGGCATCTAGTAACTGTGTGTGTGTCTCTTGTAAGAGTGTGTATTTTCTCAACTCCAACTATCATTAACCACAAATATAGTTTTTTTACATTACCGTGCATCGTGTGAATGTTCATGAAATGAATGTAATGGGATAAATATTATAGTACTGTAGTGTTGTATTAAGTAACTACTGCTATACTAACTACCTTAAACCAATTGTTATTTAAAGTACCATGTGATTGGCATGTACCCTGCTACTAACTCAATAGTAAAACGACGATGTAAGACGCCATAAGAAATGACATTTGGCACCCATAGACTTACAAGTCCCACTGTAGCAAGCAGCAAGGTGTAGGATATCCAGTATAGATCTATACGCAAACTCATACGCTCCCCAATTAAGGAGATTCTGGATACAAAAACGGTCATGACAGGTAGTGTCATGACCCATTTAATGGCTCACATAACTGAACATAATGTATATTTAATGTATGTGCTAGTTGTATTGTGTGTTCTTCCTCTGTCTAACCTGTATGTTTGTTTCTCATCACTATGTATTATGTTTGTTTCTCATCACTATGTATAATGTTTGTTTCTCATCACTATGTATTATGTTTGTTTCTCATCACTATGTATAATGTTTGTTTCTCATCACTATGTATTATGACTCATGTATGAATTGACTCTTTGTATGATTCATTGTTCTTGTATTAGTATTAGTAAAACCCTAAACTACGCTTATTGTAGTTTACTAGTAATATAACTTGTACGTATGAACATAGAAGTATATCCTTGCTACCCAAGGGTATTGAATTGACTGGAAGTACCTTTTATGACTATATATATGTACACATGATATATAACTAATATTTAAACGACCTTCGGACGGACACCCAATACCCCACCAGACCACATCTCAACGGCGAAAAGGAAATAAGGCGGGCGGCCTTCATAAGCCTTTTAAACATTGCTTATATAACTATACATACATGGACATGCAATTTATAATAAGTATAACAGAGTTTAAGTAAAAGTATTTGATAAGTAAAAGAGTTTGTAAAACAGTTTGAAGCAAAACAGTTTGATAAACAGTTTGAACAGTAAGAAAATCATTGGTTTTGTAGTTATTAATCACATGTGATTGATGTAATAACTATAAGTATTCAACTTGTATCCCCCCCCCCCATAAAGCATTTAAAAACATTTAAACCATTGATTAAGGGGTATGAACTCACCTGTAGTGAGTGCTACGGATGAACTGAAGATGTAGGATTGCTAGGTGTCAAGTGAAGTCTTGAACACACTCTATGATCCTAGTTAACATATAATATCACATATATGTATCCAATTATACTTTAAACAACTAATTGATAATGATAAGACCTCCTATAACATGCTAAACACCTTACATAAGTGTTATTAGCCCTAAGGATGGCATCTAAGTTGTTGTAGGTCAAGGCTAGGGGGTTTAGGGTTCCAAAGGACCCCATTCTTGAGTTTACTCTCCAAGAACCAACACACAAGGAGTTTATGGTCATAAACCCTTGAGTTTACGGCCGTAAGCTCCTAAGCCTTAGGTTATTTGGTGCATTGAAGCTTTACATATTCCCTAGAAGCATTTCTACTTGATGGTTTAATCCTTGGAAGGGTTTAGGGCATTAATACACTCCTTTGAGGAGTTTACGGCCCTGGGACCAATTCCCTTAGAGATTACAGCCGTAATCTCTGATGGGGATAGGTTTTTGGTGATTTCAAGTCCCTAATTTAACTAGAAGTGAATCTAGGCTAGTGTCCAAGGCTTTTGGAGGGTTTAAAGCACCTTTTGGCCCTTGAGTTTGGAGTTCACGGTCCAAGAACTTCTTGGGCCGTGAACACCTTACTCTTGGTGTTCTTGGGTGTTTTCTAGTTCTATACACATTAGGGTACAAACCTAGCATAGTTTTATTGCATAAGGAAGGGACTTAGGCACTCATTTGGCCCTTAAAGAAGGGTTTACGGTCCAAGATGTTCTTGGGCCGTAAACTCTTTAATCTTGTGGTTTTGATATGATTTCTAGGTTATTAAGCACATAATAAGCTTTATAATACAACTAGATAGAGGTACTCACATTTTGGGACGAAAGTCCGAAGATCCGAGAAAGAGAATTTGGCTTTTCTCTAGTTGGAAATGTAACAAATGAATAATTATGGCTCAGAATCATATATATATATATATATATATATATATATATATATATATATATATATATATATTCCTGGGGTTTTTGGCAGAAAATATTTTATTCAAGCAATGAACTCTAATTTCATAGCGTTTTGAAATAACAGAGTTGCACAAAACCCTAGGGCATCCTCTCTCCTGATATCTCTTTAAGTGTAAATCCTGAAATACTCAAACTTATACTAAAAGTCTGAAAATTTACTGCAACTGTTCTGACTTCTATTGAAGTGCTATTGTTTGTACAGAATAGAATTTCGGGTTGTCACATGACTGGACAAAAACCCTAATATGAGGGTTTGCACCCCATTTAATCATCTCTTTCAGCCACCACTCGTCCCTATTGCTCCCAGAAACCCTCCATAGCAAACCCTAAGTGTTTTGTGCAAGATCTAAGGCTTTTGAATGATTTTTTTATGGGTTTTGACCTCAAGGAAGAAGGAAGAGCATATAAGGATCAAGAGGAGACTAAAGGATTCGAGTTTGGTGCATCATTTGCAGTCTTTGAAAGGTATAAAGTCTGTACCTTGCTTGTTCATTTGTTAGATCCCTTTTTGGGGAAGATTTAGGGCTTTTTAAGCCATATGAGGTGGCCAACCATGATTGCAAACATGGTTGGGGGGTCAAGACCTTGGATCCAAGTCTTGGGAGGGGTCACAAGGCAGATTTGGGTTTGCTTTTGCACTGAAGGAAGGTCCCGTGCAACATAAGAGCCATTTTAGAGCCTTTTAGGCTCAAAAGTCTCATGTATACACGTAAAGTTCGTAACTTTACGTGCTAGATCGAGCTTAGGGGCTTGGATCTATCTTTTGGTCAAAGGTTGTACATCAGAAATCGAGGAATTAGGGCATGGACGTTATCGACCCGACGAGTCCGTTCTTGGGACTCGATGAGTCCAAGGCATAAAGTCCCATATCTGTTGAGGGTCAAAAGAACTCATTTGGGTGTTAGAAGGGTTGTAGAAGGTCCGAAGGAGTGACCCAACGTATTGGATTTAGCCTTAGACCTGGAGTTCATGGGACTCGACGAGTGCTAGAACAGACTCGGCGAGTCCAAGGCAATCTCCTTATGGTTGATGACGAACTCGACGAGTTGTTCATATAAATCGGCAAGTCAAGGACAGGACTTGTTCATCAGATGAAGGTGAACTTGTCGAGTTGCTCATACAACTCGACGAGTCAGATGAAGGTTCATTCGATGTTCATATCGACGTGTCGAGTTGTGGATAAGGACGAGTAAAGGGTAGGGACTCGACGAGTTGACGGACCAACTCGGCGAGTTGGGTCAACTGGAAGTTGACTTTGACTTGGACTTGGTTGGGGGTAAAATAGTCATTTTACCCTAAGAGTAGATATCAGATTCTGACTGAGTGTTTTGTGGGGATTATAGCCGGAGGATTTCTGGAGCAACAGCAGATAGAGGTTTCCCGCACAGATTATCAGCAGATACTCATACGAGGTGAGTTACCTCCAGTAGCGGTTTGGTCTACGGCCACAATGTCGGCCCACCAGTAGGAGTTGTATGTTAGATGATTGTCTTTGTGATGTCATCTAGGTTTGCTACTACCTGATATGTTACATGTTGGCATGATATGTTATATGTGATAGTAGTAGAGTTCGGTTGTTAGGACCGAAGGGTAGGTCAGACACCCCAGATATGTCTGACAGTATGTGATGATATGTTTATATGTTGGCATGATATGTTATACATGATAGTGGCAGTAGGAGGGGAATAGTCCCCAAGTTCGGTTGTTAGGACCGAAGGGTAGTTCGGACACCCCAAATATGTCTGATAGTATGTTTATGTTATGATATATGTGATAGTAGCAGTAGGGGTGGAATAGTCCCCGAGGGTCGCTTATTAGGACTGACGGGTAGGTCAGCACCCTAGAATGGCTTGACACGGGTAGGACGGCACCCCAGAATGGCTTGACACAGGTAGGTCGGCACCCCAGAATTGCCCGACAGTATGTATGTTATGTGGTACGATGGGGGGACTCACTAAGCTTCGTGCTTACAGTTTACAGTTTTGGTTTCAGGTACCTCTTCAGCGAAGGGGAAGGAGCTAGTGCGGTAGCGGCAGATCATACACACACTCTTTGTTTTCCGCACTATGGATATTCTGGGATTGTACTCTGACATGTTACTAAGTTTATGACTTGATCTTTCAGACATGATACATTGTTTTATGAGATGATGTGATTTCACAGTATTTTCTTATGAATGTTTTTATGAGTCAGTTAATAAAAAATGAAATTTTTGGACTTGAAAATTGGGACGTTACAGTGTCGGTACAGCCCGCCCAATCATCATCGGTGTAGGATAAAAGCGATGTAGTGTTGGAGTCGGTAAGTGTTAAGCCATGATCTATCGTGCCACAAATGTATCAAAGTATTCTTTTTAGAGTCGTGAAATGAAGAACTCGAGGGGCATGCATGTGCATGCAAATTTGTTGAACCGCATAGCTAATGTCCGGACGTGTAAAAGTGAGATATTGAAGGGCCCCTGCTAGCTGCCGAAATTTAGTCGGATTCTCCAAAAGTTCGCCGATTTTGGTGCTAATTTTTCCTGATGAGTCGACCGGTGTTGCAAGAGGTTTTCAATTTTTGAAGCCTGCGCTTTTTAGAATTTCTGCAACATATTTTTGCTATGAAAGGAACATCGAACCTGCAAATTGGCGTGTGACTGCAATACCCCAAAAAAAAAAAAAAAAAAAAAAAAAAAAAAAAAACCTTAAGGGCCCAAGGTCTTTCATTGCGAACTCCTTGGCAAGGAGAGCCATTAATTTATGTCATAGAGAATCTGAGGATGTCACAAGAAGAATATCATCCACGTATAGCAATAGGTAGGCGGTATCACCTCCATGTCGGTAGATGAATAGTGAATGATCGAAGCGACTATGTTGGAACCCAATTTGGAAGGCGTATTCAGCGAACTTTTGATACCACACTCTCAGGGCTTGTTTTAGACCATACAGGGGCTTCTTTAAGAGAAGTACATGGTTGGGAAATTGTGTGTCGTGAAATCCCATTGGTTGATGCATAAACTGTTTCATGCAAATGCCCATGAAGAAACGCATTTTTGACATCTAATTGGTGAATAGGCCAAGATTGAGAGAGAGCGATGGTAAGCATGGTTCTAATGGTTTCTGGCTTGACCACAATCCACACCTACCTGTTGAGACCACCCGTCACAAACTAACCGTGCCTTATATCTTTCCAGTGTACCATCAGATTTCATTTTGTGGTGAAAAATCCACATACTTCGGACAATGTTCATGTAAGGATGTCTTGGTACAAGTTCCCATGTCTTATTGTCGATAAGTGCCCGAAATTCATCAAGCATGGCGTTCTTCCAATCCAAATTATTCAAGGCTTCGATTGGGTTTTTAGGAATGGGAGAGATAAGAGTGGAGGCATAGAGGTTAAGGTTACATTTAGGCTTGGAGATGTCGGACATGCTACGGGTTTCTATGGTACGGGTAGGAATATTGGAGGTGATGATGGGTTCGGTGGTGTTGGTGGTTTCTGTGGTGTTTGAATGTCCAGTTTGTTTGGGACGCCGACTATAAGTGAATTGTATGAGAGGTTTGGGAATTCTTGAAGGGGCCGGTGGTGTTGTTGGGTGGGGGCGATGTTGGAGTAGTACTGGTGGGAGAACTGAGCCACGTTAGAGGGTGATGTGGTTCATCGGTGAATATGGAGTAGTTAGGATGTAAAGGAGAGGAATGTTGAAAGGGAAAAGAATGTTCGTAAAAAATGACATGGCGAGATGTAATGATTTTCTGTTTGGATGTATCGAAACACATGTACCCACGGTGGTCGGGTGGGTAACTGAGGAAGACACAAGAATGGGAGCGGGGTTGAAGTTTATGAATGGTTGTAGAGCTTGGGAGAGGGTAGCAAAGGCAATCGAAAACCCTTAGGTGAGAGTATGAGCGATGGCGATGGTAAAGTTTATGAATGGATGTGTCGTAAGAAAGCACTATGGATGGAAGATATTGAGCAAATAGGTAGCATGGGAGAGAGCATAGTGCCAGAAGTGGGAAGGGACTTGGGAGTGTGATAGAATGGTTCGAATTATATTGTTTATGGATCATATCTTTCTTTCAGATTTTCCATTTTGGGATGATGTATACGGACAAGAGAAATGGAAGTTGATGCCATGTTGAGAGGCAAACTCATGGAAGAGTTTGTTGTCGTACTCCCTTCCGTTGTCACATTGTAGTAACTTGATATTTTTATTAAATTGTGTTTGTATAAGAGTATGAAGTTTTTGAAAAGTGGGGAAGACTTGTGATTTATGAGATAAGGGAAAAGTCCACAAAAAGTTTGTGTAATCATCCAAGAAAAGTAAATAATAACTGTGAACATCGGATGAAAGTATCGGGGAGGTCCAAACATCACTATGCATAATATCAAATGGGGAAATAGTAACAGAACTAGATGAATGAAATGGTAATTTGATATGTTTACCCAAAACGCATGGTTCACAAACAGAAAATGACAATTTGTTTCTAAAAGGAAAAGACAATGAGTTATTCAAAGAGCTAAGAACATCGGCCCCGGGGTGACCCAAGCGATAGTGCCAAAGATCTCCTGTGATGGATGAGTGAGTTGAGAAGGATGCATGAAAGTAAGAGGATAAAGATCGTTGTTGCTAGTGCATCGAAGGAGTGGCGTCCGTGTCCGCAAATCCTTCACATTAAAACCATAGGGGTCAAACTCAATAGAAATTTGGTTATCTTTTGTGAGTCTTCGGACAGAAACTAAATTTTTAATAAAATGAAGAACATGAAGAATATGGTTGAGTTTAAGAGGATGGAAAGGTCGGGGTAATGTGTGGTTACCGGTACCTTGGATTGGAAGATGCATGCCATTACCTATAATGATATTCCTAAAAAGACCTTTATTGACATATAAGGCGAGAATACCTAAGTTATTTGACATGTGTGAGGTCGCACCCGTATCGATGTACCAGTTCTTGTCCGGAGGGTGGAGGCTCATGGTATGAAATGTTTGTTCCAAGTCAGTTGGGGTATAGGAACTTTCAAATGTGGCATATGCTTGCTGTGTAGAAGGTCTTGGGCATAACAAACCTGGAGCAATGGAGCGGGGATGGTTGGTTGGGTGGGGACAAGGTGGTGTGTGTGTAGGAGGCCATGAATATGGAGCAGCCTAAGGTTGGGAGAAAGGAGATAAAGAGTGGGAAGTTGACCATTATAGGGTGTAGGGAGAAGGCCATAGTGGCTGCTCTTGGCCACGACCCACACCGAAGTTACCACCTCCCCTTCTCTCACGACCACAACCACGCCCCCTGTTGTTGTTGTTGTTGTTTGAATCTTGAACCTGGTAGGTAGGGCGTGTGTTGTAGGAGGTTTGAGTATTAAGAGTTGTTGCATCAATACTATCCGATTGGGTTGCATTATTATCCTTTCTAGTTTCTTCCAGAATAAGGCGGGAACGAGCCTCATAGAAATCCGGGACAGGTTTCGTTTGTTGTATCATCATGGCAATTCCTTCATAAGACTCAGTAAGGCCAACAATTAGTTGCAAGACAAGACGCTGATTTGAAACCGGTGAACCCACGTTAGAAAGTTGATCAGATAATATCTTGAGGGCTTCGCAGTATGCCGAACAGTTTGGTAAGTTTGCAAGTTTGGTGGTGACCAGTTTGTGTTTAAGATAGAGTGCCAGTTCATTTTGATTATCTTGAAAAATACTTTCAAGGTCAGTCCAAGCTTGAGTAGTAGTGGAGTTCGATTTAAGAATTATTTGGAGGAGGTCATTTAAGATGGTGTTGTATATTTATTGGATGACAATTGCATCAAGGCGATTCCAAAGTTCTTTAGACATGACTGAAGGAGGTTGTTTGCCATCTACAGTAGCAGCGGATTCGGCTTTAGGTTGAATGTGATCAATTACTTCAAATGCACGACAGTGAATCTTGAAGAGTTCAGCCCATGAGGTATATTGTGCATTCTCCATCTCGAGAGTGATCGGAATAAAGTTCTGAATGTTGGTGATCATGAGAGTGGGGTGAAGTTTTTCAGCCATGTAAGTCACAGGTTGATGGAGAAGATAGAGGATAGATTACAATTTGAAGGAGAAGATAGAAAACAAAGACAGAAAAGAAATATAAATCGCAGGTTTGAAGAAGATAGAAAAGAAGAAGGTTGCGATTAGGTTGGATGTAGGTGTGCTCTGATACCATGATAGTTGATAAAATCTTTCGTGTCTTATTCCACCAATCACAATGGTCTTTATAAGACAAGAATGGTTGACCTAATCTAAGTTAGGAAAATATTTACAAAATAATTTCATCATTATACGAAATATACGGTTAATATAAAATATATGGCTAATAGCTTATTCATTAAGATAAATTGGTCAATTGAATTGTGATTGATGTTATGGAAGTGGTAAAACAATGTTTAGGCTATGATTGATCTGTGTTTGATGGTAATATACATGTAAAATGTCTGTCTCATAGACTAAGTTTTCTTCTGCACAAGCCGTTTTTTGTATGCCACAGAGATTGCATATTGTAAGCTTCACCATTTAATGCTTTTAAATGGTTAAATTTGTGATTAGTTGCTTCACCCTTCTGTGTGTTTGATAGTGGTATGATTTGTTTCATTTTAACAACTCGTGTTGACTAGTAATATATATTTACATGTGGTTGATGAGCTAATGTTATCTCTTTAATCAACAACTGGGATTAAGGTTGTAACGTTTTCAAAACTTTATTACAAATTCAGTGATCATTTGACATTGCTCAACTTTTCTCCCTGTTATAAATCTTCAATGTCATGAGTTTCTTCGATATGAGTTTATTTTTATTTTTTCTGCCATTTTGGTTATTGATTTACTTGTCATATGTTGGTGATTTTAGTGTCACCATGTCATTTTAAGTAACTGGAACTAACATGTGAGCTAAGGGGCTTCATGATTTGTACTCTAATCCATGTACGGGGTTGTGCGGAGTGCACGCATATATAAGATCGAGTCAGAAGTCGGTTTGACGACTAGTCGGGGTTCGAGGGCAGCGCCCCTTTGGCGGGGTCTAGGGGCAACGCCCCTAGCGGGGTCCAAAGGGGCAGCGCCCCAAAACCTCACCGAATTTTGCATGTGGGAACATAATGGAAAACTCAATTTCTTGAGGGTGATTATGGTAAAACTGACGAAACTCGTTAGTTTTTGGTAACCCTAATCCGGATTAATATTACTTGCTTCCAAAGCAACTAATGACGGCCCAACCCTAATGAAACCCTAATCGTGTTTAGTATATAAACAACTCTTTCTTTCCAGAAGAGGACGTTCTTTAGCTCTTGTTTTTCATCACACATTCACAAAACCCTTTAGCATATTAGCTTACGTTTTCTGTGCCTAGAAACGTAAGTGTCCGTTTGGATTATCGTAGGCTGAATTTCTTGTAACCCAGGCATAGGGTAGAAATATCAGTTCGGAAAGTGATATCACGATCCAAGTTGGTATCCAGATCTCCACCGCAAACCCTAATTTTGCCAACATCATATGAATTTTGGGAATTAACAAGCATCACCCTTTTTGTCAACCAAACTAGATGATGTGCTCACTATATTTTCAATCATGTAGGACAACTTGAAATTGTTGGATGACATGGCAGAATTGAGACATATGGTGTGATTATATAACAAAGTATATTATGGGTATGATAAATTTATGTATTTTAGTAAAATTAGTAAGGCTTATCTTAAGGAAAACACATAACCCATGAAGAACATAACTGTTAAAACTGTGCTCTTCTCACTCATCGCCTACTTATGATAAATTCAAGATCTCATAGAAGCAACTCAAACCAAACTTACGGAAGTTTCATCATGGACAACAGCTCTTACAACATCATTTCAACACAAGAAGAACAATATAACTTTCATGATTGGATCTATCCACAAAAGGATTACAAAGTATAAATGTGTGATAAACAATAAACCCCTCGACTAGAAACCATCTTTAATGTAATAGTTTCCATGTACCTTAATAAAGTTGACCTATTTAGTGGTTTCCTTTAACAAATCCAACCCCCACAAAGCGGGGTTTTTCCTAGTTTTATAATTATAGAAAATAAATTAAAAAATTGTAATTTATAAAAACAAAGAAAAAAATGTATGTAAAATATAGATAAAAGAATTTGTAAAAAAACTAAATTTATAAAAAAAGATTTCATAGAAAACAAAGCTATAACAAGATAATTTTCTAGAAAAAAACTTAATATTTTTTGTAATAAAAGTTTAGAAGATGGATCAAAATGGAAAAATAAAAGTTAAGGACCAATTTCAAAATAAAAGATAAAAAGTGGATTAAAAAGGTAAAAGTCAAAAGTTGGCTTAAGATTATTGGAAATGTTTTCTATTAGATTAGTATCCTAATTTAGGAAACTACAAATTTTGGAAACATTAGGTTTTAAAATGGAACCGTTGGAAGTCAAAAGGGTTCAGTCGGTGTATTGACGCTTAATATTACCATCTTCTTCGTTCTTCCACTCTTCACTCATCCACCGGAGAGATAACTCCGCTCCTTGGAGATGGGAACTGATATACATACCCCCGATTTTATATACCTACGCCCTTCATCATTATTTTATTAGTAGCACCGGCAGCTTTTTCGATTTTTTACAAATTAATGAAAGTTACTATTTTCAACACGTTGAAAAATGTGCTATGGAATTTACGAAATATCTAAACAATGGGTCCCCCCATAAAACCTATATGGCCGTTGTTTATTTTTTTTTCTTTTGCATACAAACTCTCTATTTTACATTCGCGGTCCCTTTATTTATAGTTATTAACAATATTTTTATTATTCTTTTATAACACAACAATAACTTAAATTTTATATAGCCCTATTAATTTATTGTATTTACTTGAACGTTATTATAAATTGGTTTTTATACATTTATTTTTGTATAATAATTTATAATTTCTTACAACTTGAAAACTTTAAAACTACAAACATACATACTTTTTCAATATAACGTTTACACATTTCTAAAAATAATTAATTACTTTTTATAACTTGCAACTTAAAAGAATAACATATCACTTCATAATAACTTTTACAAACATTGGTTGCATATGCCTTTGACTGGTTACTTGATTGTCAACATGTCACACCCTCGGCCAACGACGGAAACGCCGAGGTGCATGACGTAAACTAGTAATCACAGTTATTAAACATACATTGAACAGTACAAATATAATCTTTTATTATTACCGAAATGGAAATTACATTGACAATAGTTATTGCTGAAACGCTACACACGCCTAACAATCCGGCGTTCACATTTGTATGATAAGAATATCGGAAAATCTTCTGTACAAACTCTTCCGACCTTATAAATAACCTGAGAATACATGCATTAAGATACGTCAACAAAATTGTTGGTGAGTTCTACAGGTTTTGACACAAAGTATTTTTACACTCAAAAATGTTTTATAAAATTTATTTGGTTGACCAGCTTTTATAAACACATATTTTTCTATAAAAAGTATAAAATAATAGAGTCATAAAAATATATTTAAACTCATTTAGAAATGTCATTTGCTCAAATCCAAAAATACACCTTTTGTAAAATATATAAATAAACCAAAATTATAACAAATTCTTACGGTTCTCATGACTGAAATGCTCTTTATATAAAGATTTTGAAAAAAAAAATTTATATAAAATAAAGTCATGTCTCATTTTGTGAGAACACAAAATAACCAAATTTACTCTTAAAACTTTGTACAAATGTTGGTATAGTTAATATAGAAAACTCATAAGTTTCAAATTTTATAAACTTTGTGAATCTGTGTCGTATAATTAATTAAGCATTATCTTACTTAATTTGGAAATCGACACTTAACCAGTGGGGCAAACTCATCCCAAAATACTTTTCAATAATCGGTAAATTATAAACACATATTTTTATCACTCATATAATTTCAACGACAATTATTAACCATTCTTTTTACGATTCTATTCTTTAAAACGTCTCTGCTTACAGAGAATTGTGTCGTAGAGAGAGGTAGTTAACAACCTAAACACTCTCACACACTCGGCCCAAATTGGGAGGATTGACTCAATCTAGACCTATACTTCGTCGAGTAAAAATCTTCAATATAACAATTTGTCTATAACCGACACTATTCGTCGCTCCTCCACAAGCCACATAGGCACAATAAACAAGCCACACAGGCACGATAAACAAGACACGCAGGCACAACATAAATAAAAATGGAGGAATCGAGATCATTACTAACGTTCAAAAGCAGTCGTATAGTAACGAAGAAAGAAACACTTGACGTCTGTTGCCTCGTCAGACGAAGTTGTAGCTAGCAACCACAGACGAAAAATAACGATTCACATAAATCTTTCCATTAGAAATAGATCTATACCAAAGTTCTTTATTATAAATATTTGCCGTGTACATAGACCTACAATATATGATTCCTCCTGGATTAACGGTTATAGAGATAGGTGTCAATTCCATGATTTGATCCTTACAAAGGAAAAACACACCATCATAAAACTCTCTCTTTCACCCCTTTCGATACATTCCTCTCACAAGCACACACGGGATACACAATCCACAAAATCCATGACGACAATTCTTCAACTCATAAAATCCGTCGTTCACTAGGGTCACTAACGTGAATCTTATATTATTAAGATTTTCGAAGCTTAGTGAAATTAACCTAGCTTTCGACTATTGTGGCGATAATAATTTGATTAGTTCCTTACTTCAGCCGATAAGGAGGATGTTCGTTCGCGTAGCCGAATACTCACTTATGTCGATGTTCGATAAGTTGCATAATTTATATGATATATAATTTATTAGGTTATAATCCCCAAAAACCAGAGAATTAATTATATTATCATATGTGACGAGTTTCGTATCACAACTAAAATAATTTATATTTTTATAATAATTATAAAAATAAATTATATCATTTATTTAGCAATCGTTTCCACATTATGATCGGGAGTATAATCATAATAATTGAATTTTGGTATACCTTCAATTAATTATTATATATATTTGTCAAATCTTCGTTTATAGCCGTTTAAGACAATGTACATTTCCTTTGTACACACTTATATAGAATAACATATTTTGTTATGAGTATAATGTCTTTTTATGCTTTCTCAATATTTTCGTGCACATATACGACGAATATTACAGTTTGGAATTCGCCGAATAACTTATATCTTTACATGAATCTACTTATAATCCTGTGATTTTTATTAATATTAACTAATATATCACAACAAGGTATGATTTTATCATTTATAGCATTCTACTATAACTTATATAATTTATTAATGCTTTATACCTTTTAGATTGTTATTTTCATGAACTCTTAACCAATAATAAAGTATGATGTCATTTTATGTATAAGACTTGAAAATCATCAAACTTTAAATAGACACTCATGTATTCTCCCCCGGATATTAAAACAGTAAAAGAGGGGTCGTAGAAACTCACATTCGATGCGTGATCTCGATCTAGGCTCGGTTCGTGAAGTTTGTCGTGAGAAACCGCAACTTGACGCTCTTTGAGTTTAAAACAAACCACCATAACTATTTTTGTCACTTAATTAACAAAAAGGGGGATTTTTGGTATTACTAGACAAGTGTAGGGATGTTTCAAATAAAACACAAGGCTGGTGGGACTGTTTTGGTAATAACTCGACAAGTGGATGGTTGTTTAATAACTTAAATTAACCAACATTGACCATTTTTGATCTATCTATTAAAATGGGGCTGTTTGAAATTAAAAGATACAACTGGAGGGTTAGTTCTGCCAAATCCATCAAACTAATAAAAGGGATCGGGGTTTTATTTTGGTGCCCTCGTTTCCGATAGATTGCGCAAGGGAAGAACGAAGCAAACAAAAAGAATGCGTGGGCAGGAAGAGAAATCGAAACATCGATCAAGGGAGGGTGGTTCGGCGGTTCATCTGTCGAGCAAGGAGGAGGAGTAGCCTATCTCCGGCGAACCTTCTTAGGGTTCTTTCTCGTCGCCGGCAGCAGGAAAACGAAGGGCAACAGTAGCAGCGACTGCCGACTGTGGAGCAGATGTCGAGGTGGCTGTCGCCGGCGTCTTCTCCTTTTCTGGTCCGATTCGGTAACATACACAGCCAAAAGGAAAGAGATAGAAGGACTGGTGGTTGTGTGGGGATGCTCGACGAAGCAAGGTAGAGGGAGAGTCGAAATCTGAAATTGGTGGTGGCGGAGCAAAGTGGCAGGGGGCGTTCTCCGATGAAACCTTGTGGGTTCCTTTCTCGCTACAGGTTAGTCCAATGGGCAAAGCAATAGCAACAATAGGGTGTGTTTGGCTTGCTTCAATTGACAGGAAAGAGATGGAGGAAGAAAACGGGGATGCTGCCCCCTCTTGGTCTTCGCCGGAAACAGCTACCACCACCGGTGGTTTTTCTTTGAGTAGTCAATCACGAAGAAGAAAGAATAAAGAAAAGAGATAAGGTGAAGTATGAACCAATTTAAGATCCTTGTCAATTTTATTTATTGTTGTACTTTGAGGTAAATTTAGAAGCACTATATTGCTTCAATTATTAACATGTATTTTTGTATGTATTAACATGAATTTGAAATGTATAAACATGTATTTTGTATATTATTGAGTGATGTGGTAAAAATATAAATGTAGATTCAAAGTGTAAATTCAACTATGCATGACTCAAAGTGTCAAAGTACAATGTCATGTTTGGAATATCTATAACAGTGATGTTTTCTAACTTTCTTGATTCGTGTGCCTTTGAGCCGGATATCAAATAATTTTTCTGAAATGACGACCGATAGTCTTGGCTGTGAGGTTTCCAAAAAGTCAGACGGAACTTAAATCTGATAAGTAGAATCCCGGGAAAATCTGTTTAAAGTTCTGCGATTTGTAGGATCGGTTTTGACATATTTGATAAATCTGATTTCGGTTGAGTTTAAAAATATTATAAAAATATAATAAAATAAGAGAACATAGTCTAAGTTCATAAACGTGCTCAAATACGGTTTACGAGACTCGTAGATGTTCCAAGCGAAACAATGCACGGTTCGTTTCAAGAAAATTAGATAAATACCGATTTATTTATAACTTTTAAGAATTGTAACTTTCTCATACGACCTCCGTTCTAGTCATTCTTTTTATCCACAAAATCAGGAGAACATAATTTATTCAGATATCTTATCCATAACTCTCAAATGTATTTGATGCAAAAATTTATTTTTAATGTCATCAAAAAATTTAATTTTTTTTGTAAATTTTTAATTCTATTCTTAACGATAGATGTTTTAAACACTTTGAGACGTTTTAAAAGGTAATCGTGAATATAATATTTTTAATGTACATTATAAGTATAAATTTTACACATAATTGGTATTTGATACATAACGGTTCACGGTGGTTTGACCGTCGAACTCTAACCAATTTTTACCGGTTGTTACACAACAAGTTTGGTGTGATCGTTCATTGTTTAAGCCACGAACCATCTACGACATGTTTCCCTTTTTGGAGAGGTCCCGAAGAGTTCCAACCCCACCGAGCCATTACGTTGGTACTTGTAAACAATATTCATTATATGTCGGTGTTTTTGAAAGAGAATTACCCAATGCCTCCTACCACAACATATTGGAATGCCCATAAAAGTCTGTCTGCATCTACATGGCAAACTATGTATTGGCCGCGTTTTGATTTATATAATCAACTTAGGTCTCGTACTTCTAAAACACCTTGAATACATATTAAAGACTAAGTGTCGAATGTATTTGCATTTTTTTATTATTTTTTGCGTCAAAATATTATTTTATATAATTTTTTTATTATTTGTTGCGTTAAAATATTATTTTATTATTATTGTGTCGTGTTTTAACTTTTTTATTTTTTAAAAAAAACTTGAATAAAAATATTTACACATCTTTTATAAAAATAGTATTATAAATTATCTATTTAATAAATTAAATAAATAATATTTTAGTAAATATAATTTATAAATAATTAATTATAAATATATTTGTAGAAATATATCATCATGAACTAATTATTAAGAGTAAAAGGATATATTTTGTAAATTTAATAAAAATAAAAGGGCTAGAATTGAAATAAAATAATATCTTAATAAAAAAAACGAGTAATATTATTAGTCTCCTTCAGGTTTTTCATTAAATAATTATATATTTAAAAAAACTATTAATAATAACTATGTAATCATAATTTAATTATTAAAATAATTAAAAATAGTAATAATTAGTAAAACCAATGATAGGGAAAATGATTAGAGGGTAGAGATAAGTGATGGGTAGGAATAAATGAAGCCTTATTGAAAATATTTTCTATTAGATTAGTATCTAATTTAGGAAATTGCAAATTTTAGAAACATTAGGTTTTAAAAAAGAACTGTTGGAATTCAAAAGGGTATAGTCGGTGAATTGGCGCTTAAATAGGGCTCCACACGGAGAACTGCTCGGCTTGATGAATCCCTTTCTAATAACATCTTTTTAATTACGTGGACGACTCTTTCATCTCAGGAGGTGCATGGTGATAAGGTGCCTTAGATATTGGAGCTACACTCTGAACTAGGTTATTCCGAACTATCTCTCAGAAGGCACTCCCGATAAATTATCGGGAAACACGTCAGAAAAATCTCGAACAAAAAGTACATCCTTAATATAATTTTCCCCTCGAACCAAGTATCAATGATATAAGCCATAAACCCTGAACACCCGTGTTGCAAGTACCTCCTAGCCCTATGGCTGAATAAATAGTCAACCTATGTTGCACCATCTGACGTGCATAATCAATCACTGCTTCAAATCGATTGAGCCAATCCATACCCGTAATCACCATCATCCCTCTTAAGGGAAGGGGCAAGATCGATCGGGAACCTCTCTTGAAACATCTCAAGCACATAATCCCGGTTGACCCACAAAACACTCACAGTGTGGTCGCTGACAATATCTACCACCAAAGCATGATCTAACTCAACTAGAGTGACATCGAATTCTTACTGAAAGTAAGAGATACAAACAATCGGCTGACCCCTAAGTCAAACAATACAAGATTTTGATGATATTGTTATATTTATACATATATTTATGCATTATTTCAATACATTTTAGTTATATTTTGGTTAATTACAAAGATAGTTGGTGCTTAATAAGTATAAACTCTATTTTGTTGCCAAAGAAAGGCATTCTCAATGAAAAGGACAAAAATTGGACAAAGATAGAAACTTGGAGGTTGAGGCATGCAATTAAGAGGGGAAGAAAAGTATAAGACGAGCATAAATTATATGTCACATCATAGCCTGCTTATTTCCATGATGTGGTGACATGTCATACCTAGAACCTTTCTTAGTGTTTGCATGAAGAGTTAACGAGTACTTATTTAAGATGTCTTCCATAATGTAACAGACATATGGCCACAACCTGGCTTCTATTTTTTTTGGAAAGTATGTATAATGAGCATTAGATAAAATCCGAGGAGGAGCTGCTGATTTCTTCGACCAAAAGCAGCCACAAACCTATGAGAAACCCTTAGAAGGACTTAATTCGATTGGAGAGAGAGAATTAGGGAGATTGAAGTGAAGATTCAACATTAATCATTCGTTTTTCCTAGTTTTTAAAATGTTTAACCTATTTTACTCTTTGGTTATGTATGTTTTTGCTGTAATCATAGGCTAATAACCCTTTACTTTCATTTAGATAAGATGAACCCTAAATATATGAGTTAATTTTTATTTTTATGGAGATGATCAAAGGTGAGTGTAACAACATAAATTTCAAAATAAAATTTTCATTTTTCATCAACCAATTTCATATAAAAAATATTCTCAAATATTTCCAACAGTAGTTTTTGAAACATAATATATTTCAAGATCATAAAAATCAAACTCTCTCTCTAGTGTGTACGAATCACGCCGGCGCCTTTCCACGGTCCTCGCTAGTACCTGAAACACATAACACAACAACTGTAAGCATAAATGCTTAGTGCGTTCCCCAGAATACCGCATATAACACATACGCAACTCGAGGCTATAATACGACCCTCCGGTCGATGTGTCTCAGCGGGACCCTCCAGTCCCGTAGCTCTTTGGACCCTATTGTCCGGTCATAACTCGTTGGACCCTCCGGCCCGGTCTGTATCGTTGGACCCTCTGGTCAACATATAATACCACTCTAGGTACGTATAGTGAGAAGACTCACCTTAGGTGTCTCGGTAAGTCTCTGACTCGGTAGAAATATGATCTAGCCTTCGCCTAATCACATAAAGTAAATACTCTCATAAATATAACTATACTCAAACCTTTCTTAACACCCTCAGAAGGGTAAAAGACCATTTTACCCCTGTCTTGGCTTAAAGGCCTCACTGTTGACCAAACCCTAAAAGTCAACAAAAGTCAACGGTCAAACTTTGACCCGACTCGTCGAGTGCACTTGGGCAACTCGGCGAGTCTACACGTGTCCACTAACTCTTTAGTCCCGCTTGGCACGTCGAGTTCCTACTCTTGCTCGACGAGTCACACCTGGCATGAATCGTGGGGCCACCCCGACTCAACTCGGCGAGTTCCGCCTTGAACTCCAGTCCTCCAATCCCCCCTATGACTCATTGAGTTATCCCCAACTCGGCAAGTCTACACACTGAGTGATTTACGGAAAACCCTCACCCTACTCGCCGAGTCTGATCTTCGGACTCGACGAGTTCATGCCATGCACAAACTCTATAGACCTCCTGAGGTCAGATCTGTTCCCTAAATCCATAGATCTGACTTTCCCAAGCATGATAATCACGTAAAGTTCAGACCTTAACACTCAAATAGCATCTATATGGTCTTACTTGGTGATTTAGTCCCAAAATAACATCCTAAGTTCATGACTCCCAAAATAACTCCAAAAAGCCCTAAGGGTTAAGGTCTCTGGACTCCTTTGAGTCCAGATCCAAAGCATGAACTCGAGAAGGGACCAATTGCTCCACAATCCATCCTCTAAAGGGGGTTAGAAAACCCTAACTCTAGGAAATCAACACCACAACTGAAGAAGGTCCGAAAAATACCTCAAGATGAAGTCTATGAGCTCTGAAATCACCATAATCACACCTCCTTCAGCCTCCTCTTTCCTTGGTTTCCTCCTTCTTGCAATTTCACCAACAAAATGATCACAAATGGCCTCTCCTTCCTCACAAACGCTCTAGATCTCTTAGGGTTTCTCTCTGGGGTTTGGTAGCCACAAATGACGGCCCTAAGGGCCTTTAAATAGGTCCCAAACCCAAGAAATTAGGTTTCATTAAACAGCGTGGACTCGCCGAGTCCGGCTGTGAACCCGGACACGAATCTGCGACCATACTCGGCGAGTTTAAACACCAACTCGCCAAGTCCTCTCACAACTTCCAAAAATAAAGGAATAAAATATTATACCTGGGAATCCGGATGGTACAGTGAGAATGCCCGGTTTGTGCAGGATAGGCGGGGATTATTGACATGATGCGGTCGGGTATGGGTTCCGATGTCTGGTGGGATCAGACAGAAGATTATGGAGGAGGCTCACAAGTCTCACTTCTATATTCACCCGGGGCCCGCCAAGATGTACCGGGACTTGAGTTTGAGTTACTGGTGGTCGTGCATGAAGCGAGAAATCGCTTGGTACGTCGAGAGGTGCTTGACCTGTAGGATGGTCAAGGCCAAGCATCAGAGACCGCATGGCACGCTGTAGATCCTGGTGATTTCCATGTGGAAATAGGAACATATCACGATGGACTAGATTACCAAGCTGTCGAGGATGACGAAGGGGTTGGATGCTATATGGGTCATCGTCGATCGATTGACCAAGAGTTCCCATTTCTTGGCCATATGGGAGATTTCATCGGCCAAGAAGTTGGCCAACGTATATGTCCGCGGGATCGTCGCTCGCCACGAGATTCTGGTCTCCTTTGTTTCTGACCGAGATGTTAGATTTACCTCCCGTTTCTGGCAAAAATTCCACGAGGAACTGGGCACGCGGCTGCATTTTAGCACAACATATCATCCTCAGACCGACGATTAGAGCGAGTGGACCATTCAGACCCTCAAAGACATATTGAGGGCGTGTGTCATTGACTTCGGTGGGAGCTGGGATTCCCACCTACCCCTTGCAGAGTTCGCCTACAACAACAACTATCATTCCAGCATTGGCGCCTCACCTTTCGAGTTGTTATATGCGCGAAGATGTCGCACCCCAGTTTGTTGGGGTGAGGTTGGACACAGGATGATGGGGCGGACGGAGTTAGTCTTGCAGACTATCGAGAAGATTCAACGGATTAGATAGCAACTGCAGACCGCTCAGAGTCAACAGAAGAGTTACGTTGGCAGACGCCGATCTGAGTTACAGTTCCAGGTCGGTGACATGGTACTCCTGAAGGTCTCGCCCTGGAAGGGAGTGATTCGCTTCAAAAAGAAAGGGAAATTGGGTCCCCGATACATTGGACAGTTCAGGATCGTTGCCAGGATTGGCAAGGTGGCATACAAGCTAGAGCTACTGGAGGAGCTTAGTCGGATCCACAACACTTTTCACGTCTCATAATTGCGAAAGTGCATTGTGGATCAGGAGTCAGTAGTACCGTTGGATGATATTTAGGTCGATGAACGTCCGGATTACATGGAGAGGCCCGTGGCCATACTGGAGAGAAAGATGAAGGTTCTACGAAACAAGGGGATACCTTTGGTAAAGGTATAGTAGAAGCATCAGAGGGGATCCGAGTGGACATGGGAGCCCGAGTTCGAGATGCCGGAGGATTACCCGGATCTATTTATCGCAGCAGACTTCGAGGACGAAGTCTAGGTCAAGTGGGGGAGAATTGTAACATCCCGAGATTTTGCAGGTATTTTCGAACCCTTCCTACTATCATTACTAGTCATTTGTAGTCCTTAGGGTTGAAAGTGTAGAGCCAAGATAAGTATAAGGGCCAAGGCTGCAACCTTGGATCAAGAGGAATACGTTGGGCGTACTTATTTCAGGATGAATGTAACAACCCAAATTTTACAAGGAAAATTTCATTTAATTTAAATACCACATTGACATAAAACTGTGAGCCCACATTTAGTTTAAAACACCATCCATTACATTATATAGATTATCAGAGTGTGTACCCAAACATATTAGTGAAAAAGAGAGATAGATAGAGTGCACGCCGTGCCATCACGCCTTGCCCTTGCCTTTTGGCTCTGATGTAACTATAACAATTCAACAACCTGTAAGCGAAATGCTTAGTGAGTTCCCCAGAGCATACCGCACACCACACATACACATATCCAAGTAACATATCACATAGGCCATGCATACATAGAACCAGCAAGAATGCCATGGGATACCCCACATGGACTTTACCTAGGACTGCCATGGGCTACCCCACATGGTCTTACATCCAATGCCATGGGCTACCCCACATGGTCTTTACCTAGGACTGCCATGGGCTACCCCACATGGTCTTACATCCAATGCCACGGGCTCCCCCCGGGGTCTTCATGCAAAACATATGATCACATTACATATCAAAACACAAAGTGATTGCACATATACCATAAACACATAATGGGCCGGCCTTGGTGGCGTAGACCCATGGGTATGGTGAGAAGACTCACCTTCGCCCGAAGAATACGAATATTGCACTCTTAATGACCCGCAACCTCCCGAACTGAATAATAACAATAATAATATCATCAATGATTGGTCCAAAAATTATCCCAAGGGAGGCCCAACCTTTAAACCGTACCCCAAAGGCCCAATCACCCTTTTATTGCAAATGGGCCCAAGATCTAAATCCAATATCCTTAATGGGCCCCCTTGGCCAAAAAAGGCCTAACCAATAAGTCCATGTTCCAACTGATAAAAAGGCCTTTAACTCACAGAATCCAATCAGGCCCAATAACCCAAAAAGGCCCAAAATTTCGACAACCCAAAACAAGAACGACCCAAACTGCCTCGCGAACCCTTCAGGTACGCGTAGCGTACCACGTTTTCAAAGGTTACGCGTAGCGTACTCAGAGTACGACTGGCGTAAGTCTCAGTTAAGCACTTTCCCTATTAAGTGCTTATTATTCCATTCTTTTACGTCCACAATCGAGATCTGAGTCCATTAACACCTCCTAGGGCATAAAGTTGCTAACTTTATGCCTTTGCATGTCCATTAAACCTCCAAAGTCATCATTAAGACCTTTCCCCAAGTCTTTAATTCATGCACAAGGTTAAGACCTCCACCAAGCTCTTATTTTTATGCTCTTAAATTTCTTAAGGACCTTAGAACTGACCTTATTATCGAATGGGGACGATCTAGCCAACAAATGAGGCCCAAAATCATCAAAAGGACTAACTACAAAAACCCTAGCTAGATCTCAAGAGCAAAGAGGAAAGGTGCAAGCTTTTTACCTCTAAGAGCTCTGATTATGATGCAAGATCTTGAAGCACCCTCTTGATCCAAGCTTGCTTGACCAACTCTTCTCTTTGAAATGAACACTAAAGATCACAAATGCACACTTTTAAAGCTCAAAAACGATTTCTCAAGGCTTTCAGCAGTGAAATGACATTTAAGGTCAGTGGAGGCTCTCCAGGGTTTAGTCCCAAGAGCTTAAAGTCATTTATATAGGCCTCAAGTCCGAAATTAGGGTTTTTTGGTCCATGGCGTGTACGCCTCGCGCAATCCATGGTACGAACAGCGTACCTCTAAACATCCACGGCCAGAAAAGGTCCTAGTACGCTAAGCGTACTCCTAAGTACACCCAGCATACTAAGGGACTAATAATGCAAAAACTCTAATTTAAAGGGGTTCAAGTCATACCATTTATTTCTGGATGTTACAACTATCCCCCACTTGAACTAGACTTCGCCCTCAAAGTCCATGGATGAAGACAGATCAGGGTAATGCTCCCGCATCTCCTCCTCTGGCTCCCAAGTCCACTTGGAGCCCTTTCGATGTTGCCATTGCACCTTCACCAACTTTACTTCCTTATTCCGAAGTGTTTTCGTCTTCCTGTCTAGTATGGAAATCGGCCTTTCGACATAATTCAGTCCCCCATCCACCTGAATGTCATCCAAAGGTATAACCGCGGACTCGTCAGCAATACACTTCCGAAGCTGAGATACGTGGAAGGTGTTGTGAATCTGACTAAGCTACTTAGGGAGCTCTAATCGATAGGTCACCTTGCCTACTCGGGCTAGGATCCTGAACGAACCTATAAATCGACACCTTCAATAAGACAAAATCCCCCAGTTGAAACTCAAGATCCGATCGCCGTCGATCAGAATAACTCTTTTGTCGGATCTACGCGACCCGCAGTCGGTCGCGTACCTGCTAGATCAACCCGATGGTCTTGAGCACCACCTCCGTGCTCCGCATGACCCGATGACCAACCTCGTCCCAATATACGGGGGTCCTTCACCTCCGACCATATAACATCTCGAATGGAGCTCGATCGATACTGGCATGATAACTGTTATTGTATGAGAACTCTGCCAGTGGGAGATTTGTATCCCAACTTCCTCCAAAATCTAGCACGCATGCTCGCAACATGTCTTCTAATGTCTGGATTGTCCTCTCACTCTATCCATCAGTTTGAGGGTGATATGTTGTATTGAAATGTCGCTGAGTACCCAGTTCTTCGTGAAACTTTTTCCAAAACCTGGATGTAAACCGAACATCCCTATCCGAAACCACCAACACCGGCACCCGGTACCTGGCCACCACTTCTCGAACATAGATGTCTGCTAACTTCTCTGCATATATGATCTTGGAGATTGGAATGAAGTGGGCACTCTTTGTCAGTCTATCTACGATGACCCATATGGCATCCAATCCCCTCGTCGTCCTCGGTAGCTTCATAATGAAGTCCATAGTGATCTCTTCCCACTCCCACATGGGAATGGGTAACGACTGAACCTTGCCATGAGGCCGCTGGTAGGAATGGCAATGGGGCGGGTTCGGGGCGGGGCATGGTGTCCCAAACCCGAACCCGATTTTCACATATGTACCCGAACCCGACCCGATACCCGATGGGTTTCTTATCGGGGCGCCCCGTCGGGGCTGAAACTTTCCCCGAACCCGACCCTAAACCCGAAACCCGATAACCCGACCCTATAACCCGAAATATGGCAGAAAAAAAAAGAAGGAAAAACTACAAATACATAATGATAAATTAAGACGTTGCATAGGCTTAAAATACCAAATAAGTTCTTAAATCATTTAACCAAATAGAAATTACTAATAGTCTAATATTGTAACATCAACCAACCAACCAAAACATCCAAGTACACAACATGAAAAACTAATTCATCACAATAATACATTACCAATTAACATTAAAACAAAGTTACAAACTCAAAATCAAACAAAATCATCCAAACTTGTTGTCCCGCTTTCTTTAGTGTTTTCCTACAAAATATTAAACAAACTCAAAATCAAACAAAATCATGGAAACGATATAAAATTAATATTTTTAGAAGTGTCGTTTTACCTCTTCCACATCATAATCAAATTCAACAGAACGACAATATGCCTCGGTCTCTTCAGAACAAGTTGCTACATAAAATTAATATTATTAATATGCAAAAAAAAAAATCACAATTTTATATAATTAATATAAAATAGTATACTACCTCGAATTTCATTCAACAACCAACTTTGAGCACACATTAAAGCCTCCAATGTCTTTGGATGAAGTCGACTACGATGAGGACTTACTAATCTTCCACTAGTGCTGAAAGCTGATTCCGAGGCAACAGTGGAAACAGGAATAGCTAATATATCTTTAGCTATCCTTTGTAGTGTCGGGTACTTAATCCCATTTGTTATCCACCATGCCAACAAATCAAGTTCCATATCTTTAGGCAACAATTTCTCCTTCAAGTAGTTATCCAACTCACTCATACCTCCTGATTCATCATCATCTCTAGTAATAGAAGCAATATCCGATAAGAGCTTTTTGAATCCAACACGATGACCGGAAGAGATACTAGAACCAAATGAAGATGAACCAGGAACTGAACCACCATAAAAACCTAATGTTTATTATAAAAATGTTAATAATTTAAGATATGATCTATTTATTATACAAACAATAAGAAGAATATAATACCTTCACTCTTCCTTTTTTAGATGCATTACTTGACACGTACTCTTGAAACAAAGTTTGGACAAACGCCTCCAAATTTTGAAATTCAATCTTTGCCTTTTCTTTTCCATAAAGCACAGGAAAAAGTAACTCCACAAACTTTAATTTGTATTGTGGATCTAAAACCGCTGCCATTCCTATTACCCCATGAATTACAGACCAATACTTATTGAACTTAGAAACCATTTGGTCAGCCATCATCTTAATCTCCTCAATAGGAGATTTCGTCCACTCACGCAAAGAATACCCAATCTCACATATCAAAGGAAAGAAAACATTAGCTGTAGGATACTTTGAACCAGAGAACATAACAGTCACCTCATAAAAAAGTTGTAATCTTTCACAAATCTCACTAGCCAACTCCCAATCCTTTTCTGTAGGAAAACATGTATACTTCGAGTCTCTTGTCTTTACCCGATCGAAAACCTCTTTGTAGCTTATAGCAACACTCAACATCAAGAATGTAGAGTTCCACCGTGTCTTGCAGTCAAGTATCAACTTCTTTGAGTATGGTATTCCTAATTGTTCTGCCGCTGTCACAAAATTTTGCTCCCTCTTTGGTGATGCAGACCAAAATGCAACACTCTCTCTGATTCTCTCAATCTCAAATTTAATGAGAGATAAGCCATCTTGGACAATAAGATTGAGAATATGTGCGCAGCAACGCATATGAAACAAATCACCATTCATCATTAGTGATTTTAGAGGAAGTTTCTCTAATAATATCCTGATAATTGCATCATTTGTGGTGCAATTATCCACAGTAAGAGTTGACACTTTCCTATCAAGATTCCAATCACACAAAGTAGCATAAAGTATGTCGGCAAGAACATCAGATGTATGCGGACAAGGCACGTAAATAAACCTGTTTAAGAATATATAAATATATATATATATATATATATATATATATATATATATGTTAATATTAACATATAAATAATAAGTACGTATAAATTGTAGTTAAATAAGTATAATATACCTCATAATTCTGCTTTGCAAGTTCCAGTTTTGATCTACAAAATGTGCTGTCATTGCCATAAATCCTTTTTTTTGATGATTAGATGTCCACATATCAGTAGTAACTGCAATTTTGCTTTTGGTCTTTGCTAACAAACTCATAGTTTTATCCCTTTCGTAATCATAAATTCTTTTGATGTCGTCCTTGATGGTGTTTCGACAAGGAACCTTAAACAAAGGTTGAAGACCTCCCACAAACTTCCTAAATCCATGATGCTCTACAATTGAAAGCGGATACTCATGCACAATAATCATTTCAGCCAAATCCTTCCTAGAAGTATCAGCATTAAATGTATAATTTGAAACATGCATTGTAGTACCATCTAATTTCTTTTTTTCTTGCACCAAGATAGATTGACGAATATCTGGATAAGGTTTGTGTAAACAACGCTGATAATGTGCAAGTAAATGTTTTGTGCCATTCTTGCTATCTGCACCCAACACTTTAGAGCAATGTTTACATCTTGCTTTAACTTCATCATTCAATTTAAATTTTATAAAATGTTGCCATGCCGGTGAACGTGTTGCCCTTTTCGAACCAACAACTTCATCTCCATCTTCATCAAAAACTGTATCATTAATATTTGTTCCATCTTGTTGATCCACAGAATCAGTATTTTGTTGATTAGAACCCGAACCTCCCACATCTTGACTACTTGCAGTTGGAGCATGATTTTGACTAGTTGAATTCATATTTCCTGAAAAATATTAGTTTACCTATCAGGACATTATTCTTAACCACACAAATGAAAAAGATACAGCCATACAGGGTCACAGTGAGCGATTGAAGAGAAATTACTTTAGAGATACAGCCATACAGGGTCACACAAATGAAAAAGATACAGCCATACTTTACAGATTCACAGCCATCAGGACATTATTCTAAGAAATTGATACAGGGAAAGAAATATACAGATTACAGTAGGACTGTAGGATGCGTAAAATTATACTACACCAAAAGTGTGTAGACGCATAAACTGTTCCCATCTCATCTCATCTCAACACCAATCTTTTCAATGGCCAGCCCAGATTCACATTTACAAGTTATTCAGATTTCTAAATAAGAAATTGATTTTAAGAAATTGATACAGGGAAAGAAAGATACAGATTACAGTGGGACTGTAGGACACATATTCTAATTGATTTCAAGAATCCAAATTACCACATGGAATGAAAAAGATACAGGGTCACAGTGACCGATTGAAGAGAAAGATACAAGTAGTGATCGATTACATATGCTCAATTTCAAGAAAAATGAAGAGAATTAAAGAAAGATGCGACCGAATGATCGATTACCTGTGATTGTTCCTTGTGCGTGAGCGTCACTGTGTGGCGTCGATCGAACTATCGAAGACAAAGTCGTTCGTCTATCGCACTATCGTCTATCGTCTATCGCAGGCTCGTAGCTTGCGATTTGATTTCAGTCGATTTGGAATGTCGGCTCTCGGTCTCGGCTGTAACCTAGAAGAGGAGATTAGTAGAAGACGAAGAGAAGAGTGAGAAGTGTGATTTGTTGTGAACGAGTTTTGTTACTGTTAGGGCTGAAGTGTAATATATATATATATATATATATATATATATATATATATATATATTCGGGGCGGGGCGGGTCGGGGCAGACACAACCCACTCCCTGACCCGAACCCGGAAAAAATACCCGATAAGAACCCGAAACCCGGCCCGATACCCGATAGTACTGACCCGACCCGACCCGAAAAATTCGGGAATCGGGTTTCCCCGTCGGGTTCGGGTTTTTTTTCCATCCCTAGCCGCTGGTGCTCGGCCTTGACCTTCCTGCAGGTCAAGCATCGCTCCGCAAACCAAGCGATTTCTCGCTTCATGCAGGGCCACCAGTATGTATAGAAAACTTAGACTTATGAGCCTCCTCCAATAGCCTTTGCCTCACTCCCCCAGCCAAAGGTACCCACACTCGTCCACACTTAGTCAAAAGGTCGCGGCTATCGTTAACAAACAATGGATATTGACCCCGTATATTCTCTAATTTCTAGTTTTCCTTCTTTACCCCCTCAACTTGAGCCCCTCTGATCATATCCAACAAAGGTGACATCACCGTCATCCTCATACAAATGTCCCTAACTGGGGACCCTACCGCTTTACATCTCAAGGCATCAGCCACCACGTTGGCCTTCCCTGGGTGATACAGGATTTCGCAATCATAATCTTTAAGTACATCCAACCATCTTGAGGGCGAACACCATCGCCCCCTGTTCCAGGTCATGTGTGGGGTAATCTGCCTCGTGAGGCTTCAACTGCCTCGAGTCGTAGGCAATCACATGCCCTCGCTGCATCAATACTACACCCAATCCTGAAAATCGATGCATCACAACATACCACCAAATCGTCCAACCCCTCGGGCAGTACGAGGATTGGAACTCGCATAATCTCTGCCTCAGAGTCTCAAAAGCCTTCTGCTGACCCTCATCCCACCGAAAAGTCACATTCTTCTTGGTCAAACGGGTCAATGGCATAACAATCTTGGAGAAATCCTGGATGAATCTCCGATAGTAACCCGCTAAACCCAAAAAGCTATGAATCTCCGAGGCGTTTCTCGGTACCCCCATCACATCACAGCCTCCACCTTTGCTGGATCAACCGAAATACCTTTTTGATTGATGACATATCCCAAAAACTGCACTTCCTGTAGCCATAAATTAGATTTGGAGAAGTTTGCATAAAGTTTCTCCGCCCTCAAAGTCTCCAGTACCTCCCTTAAATGTTGTTCATGTTGCTCTCTGGTTTTGGAGTAAACCAGGATATCGTCTATAAAAACGATCACTGACCGATCCAACATCGGTCTGCATACCCTATTCATGAGATCCATGAATGTTGCCAGGGCATTGGTGAGTCCGAATGGCATCACCACAAACTCATAATGCCCATACCGAGTTCTGAAAGTTGTCTTCAGTATATCCTCTTCCCTAATCCTCATTTGATGATACCCGGACCTGAGATCAATCTTGGAGAACCAAGATGCACCCTGAAGTTGATCAAAAAGATCATCGATCCTTATCAAAGGATAGCAGTTCTTCACTTTTAACTTGTTCAGGTCCCTATAATCAATGCACATCCGGTGCGTCCCGTCTTTCTTTTTTCACGAAAACGATCGGTGCGCCCCACGGTGAACTATTCGGACGAATGAACCCTCGGTCTAACATTTCTTGAAGCTGGGTAGATAACTCTTGTATCTCGGGTGGTGCCAACCGATATTGTGCCTTTGCTATTATGGCGGCACCCGACACCAAGTCAATACGAAACTCCACCTGCCTCTCCGGAGGCACCCCGGCAGTTCTTTGGGGAAAACGTCCCGAAAGTCCTGAACAACTGGCACACTGCCCACATCCGTTGCGGTCCCTACCCTTCTATCCGCTATTTAAGCCAGAAATCCCATGCAACCCCGCTGAAGAAACCTCCTTGCCCTCGCAGCCGAACAGAGGATTGGTCCCTGCGAGGCCCCCTCACCATGAATAACCAGCTCTCCCCCACTGGAGGTTCGAACCCGAACCAAATGTCACTCGCAATCGATCATGGCCCCATTGGCCCCCATCCAGTCCATCCCAACAATCACCTTCAGCCCCCGTAACGATATCGGAACTAGGTCGACTCGAAATCTCTCCTCGAGTACATTCAGGACACAGTCCCGATACACCCTCGCAGCACTAACAGTGCGATCATCTGCAATCTCAACCTCGAGTGGGGAGTCCAAGATCCCCGCTGTATCCTGGAATTTCTTGCTAAGCGCAAGAGACACAAATGATCGGGTAGCACCCGAGTCGAACAAAACATGAGCAGTCATACCATTGACTAAAAAGGTTCCTAAACAACCATGATATAAACATAAGCCATACAATTACAATAAGCAGTAAAGTAATAGATACATACCAACCACGACATCTAGTGCAACCCGAGCCTCCTCAGTAGTCAGCTGGAACACGCGGTTCTTCACCGCCGGGATATCTGCCTTGGCAGGGCGGCCATCAGTGATCCTCAGGGTGGCGGGTGTAGGCGCCGCCACCGCTCCTCCTCCTCCCTACAACCTAGGGCATTCAGCCTTTTTATGGCCTATCTGATTGCAGTGGAAACATATCAAGCCCTTCTTGGGGCAATCCTTACTCATGTGGCCCTGTTGGCCACAAGAGTAACATCCTGTCGTCCCAGCCGTCCTACACGCCCCGCTATGGAATCTCCCACACTTGGCACACCAGCCCCCGCTTTGCCAGCCCTTACCCGAAGAATCAGAGGTCTTAGTCTTCTTAGCTTGACCCCCCGCCGCCTGTGCCTGATCAGTCTTCCGCTTCATGCGGGTATCCAACTCTATTTCCCTCCTGCGGGCCTTCTCCACCATCTCGTTTAGGGTCTTGCACCCTGTAAAGCTCACAAACTCCCAGATATGATCCCTCAGCATGGAATGATATCGGGTCCGTCTCATTTCTTCATCAGTGGCATACTGCGGTATCAATAAGGCTCGCTCCTGAAATTTGGCGGTGATTTCCGCCACAGTCTCGGTGGTCTGCTGCAAATCATGAAACTCCCTTACTAGCCGTTGCACCTCAATAAGCGGTGCAAACTCCAAATCAAACCATCGAACAAACTCAACCCATGACATCTCAGCCACTCCGGATGGCCCCACCTGGCTAGTAACCTCGCGCCCACCAGTCGCGAGCCCTGTGTCTCAACATACACGAAGCAAACCCAACCTTTGCCACCTTCGAGCATGAACTCGTGCGCTGGACGTTGTCAATATCTGCCACCCAGCGACGGATGGAAAGGGGGTCCCTGACCCCGAAGAATTCTGGCGCTCCACACGCCTTGAACTCCCGTAAGGAGGGAGTTCGGGTCCCAATCTGTCTCGCTGCCAACTCTGTCTTGAAGGATCTGAGCCTTTCCTCCATAATCTCCATAATACCCTCCTTGACCATCCCAAAAATGTGACAACCCGATATTTCGAGACAATATGATGGATCACAAGTCAAATTTACGTCAAAAATTAACTTTCCTAAAATCTTAATTGGGTTAAATAAAGTATTAGGAATCGTATCAAGGTTTTCGTACATATAAAGAACCCTAGAATCTGCGTTATAACGAAGAAGTTATGACCAACCGAAGATTATCGGCAAAACCAGCAACACTGATAGACGTAGAACGCAAAGTTTCAATATAGTAATGTTTAGCCTTAGGTGTCTAAATGAAAGTTTTAGATATCATTAAACTGTAAACGTACATGAAAAGTACATCCAAATCTGACTTCGTATGAGGAAGTTATGATTTTTCTAAGTTATGGATGTAGCAGTAGACAACTAAAAACTCGAAATAGAGATCGGGAGACTTTTAGCCGACACAAACTAAATGAGAATTGAAGATCTCAACAATAGAAGCGCAACGGTAAAAAGTCTGACGGAAACGGACGTCGGATGAAGAAGTTATGAAACTTTAACGGACTTTTCCTGTCCCGACCTATTAAAATATAATATTAAAAATAAAGTCAAGATTTGCCGACGGAGTCTAAACGAAAGTTGTAGATCGTAGTCTCGCCTTCGCGTGGATATAAAGAACGTCGAAAACGGAGTTCCTATGAGAAAGATATGAATTTTTGAAGTTTACTAAATAATTAAAATATAAATTAAAATCAAAATCCGGTATTATCCGAAGCAGGAGTCATCGGACCAATCCAGGTTATGCCCAGCGTACTCGGATGCTCGGCCTCAATTCGTCCACGTTGCTTCGATGCTTCGACCGAGGATGTGCTCATGCATGACGTTACGTACGCCCAGCGTACGCGAGGTTTCCAGCCCCTATAAAAGGGATGCGAGGGTGCCAGCCTTTTTTGCTAACTTCTTTCCTTTCTCGCGCCGAAGCTCTACGTTTCAACCCTCGGAGTCATCCCAAGGGCCCGGTTTTCATATCCAAGTTTGGAAGGAAGTTTTACGCTCCCGAGAAATCCGCTTTCTCGAGTAGAAGTTCTGCTCGGTTTTCGTCTCGCTTTCTTCAATCAATCAAGTGAGTTCATACCCCTATAATCCACACTTTTAAATGTTTTATAAATGTTTTTATATGCTTTTAAGGGGGAAATACAAGTAAAACACACGATAATTTTCGTGTGTTATATAAAGTTTCATTATACACTTTTTATGAATGGAATCATATGTGATTTATAACTATTATAAGGAAACATTCATATGCAAAATATATCACGATAACATCATATCTTTTGAAATGAAAAATGTTGTTATATATGTATAAATCAAACATTCTGCTTATACTGTATGTTTATGTGTCCATCTTAGACATTATAAAAATTATACTTTTCATAACAAGTGAACATTTTACTAGGGATTACTATACAAACAAGACACACTTAAAGAAAACTATAATAGGTATAGTTTTACGAGAACATCACGAACTTTTACTTACTAGAAATACTATTTCAAGGAGATACATTCATATACCTGAACAAACGAACATTTTCATATGTACTTCAAATAGTTTTCTCAAACGTTTTTACATGTTGAAATACTCTTAGAAACTGTCTTACAAACTGTAGGTTTCCTTTTTGAATCTATTATAGTTGTGCTTCAAACAAAGGTTTTCTCACACTTAAACTGTCTTGTCAAACGGTCTTTCTAACCGATTTATAAACTGACATCAAGTCATAAATTCTTATTTATTAAAATTTTCAAAGGTTTTACAAAACTTCTTTTATGCTTTTATATTATAAATTGCATGCCTCTATATGTATAGTTATATAAGAAATGATTACAATACTTAGGAAGGCTATCCACCCTGTTTCCTTTTCCTCGATTTGGATGTGGTCTGGTGGGATATCGGGTACTCTTCCGAAGGTCTTTTAAATATTAGTTATACATCATGTGTACATATATAGTCATAAATGTTCCATCAGTTAATTCAGTTTCGACGCTCTTGGGTAGCAAGGGTGTATAAACCTACTTGGAAACTCATCAATTACATTCTAGTAAACTATTATAGGAATAGTTTAGGGTATACAAAACATTATCCCTATTACAAGAAATTACACCAGAGTCAGTTCATTCATGAGTCTAGACTACATGCTATATGAAGGGATACTCTTACAGAGATTTCGCTTACATGAATACGTTTACAGAGATTTCGCTTACATGAATACGTTTACATAGATACGCTTACATGAATACGTTTACATAGATACACTTAGATGAGTACGTTTACGTAGATAATATATGATGAGTTACTATTACATATTATATGTGTAGATATTGTTATATAGTTCTCCTTCTTATCTTTACCTTGTGATACAATCACATCATCGACGAGATAGATTGGACTTTATATCCTAGTACCAAAGGATACTTTGTGGGACTAACTATTCCTATCACCACTGTTAGCTACAGAGGTAAATGAACATCTACGAATGTTTTCGGTTGATACCGTTACAGGTATACTTAAGGGACTAACTATTCCTACACCCGGCTGTTAGCAACAGAGGTAAATGCACATCTACGGATGTCTACGGTTGATCCGTTTACGGCGAGTTCCCACGCCGTGTGTATCTTAGTACCAAAGGATACAACATAAGTTATTATATTATTACTTTTATAGTTTTATAATAATAGTTAAACAAGTAAAAACCGTCACATTTTCAAGTGATGCGTACTTTCAAAACAATCAGGTCTTGGTAAAAGACTACTTTCAAAACAGTCAGGTCTTGGTTAAAGACTACTTTCAAAACATTCAGGTCTTGGTAGAAGACTACTTTTATACTAGTAGAAAATGATGGGATTTTCTAGGAGTTTTCAAAACATATACAAACAATTACATTGAACGATTTCAAATGTTATCATCAAACTTATACGAACAATAACATTAAATACTTATGAACTCACCAGCTTAAATGCTGACCTACACTTTCAAAATAACTTGTATTCTCAGGTCACCAGTAGACAGGTGCGATGGCCAGGTTTTGCGAAGACGAAGCAGTCAAGACTCGTCTTTTATTTTGATTACTTGTTGTAATGTCTTATTTCTATGAAAGAACACACATGTATTAAACTATTACTATTAATACAATGGACGATGTTGTTGCTTGTTTACTACTTTACATTGTTGTGATACATACATGACGTCCTCCGCCCCAGAACGTTTCCGCCGTTCTCGGTTTTGGGGTGTGACAAAAAATGATTGGGATTGCGTCAAGGATTCCCCTGGTAACCTCGGCTGCAATGAGCTCTCGTAGCCTATCATCAATAACATCAGTAGTGTCTCCCGATCCTGCCCTGGATCCCGATCCCGATCCTGACCCTCCTACTCCAAATCGTGTCACCACCATGATAACTGAAATTTCAGAAATAACAAAGATCAGGGTTTCCATATAAGGGATATTCCCACACCGGTCCTCCTTGGGGTTGTCGGATCCATCGGTGCTTTGGGTACAGATCATGTGCTTCCAGTAGTACGGGCCCAATACTACCTTCCACACCTACCCGTACCTTTCTCCACTGCTCAATCCGATAACTCCAATTCGTCCCATAACTAAACCATACCCCACATTTACCACACATCACCTTCTCATACCATCCTAAAGGTTCCTCTACCCATAGCAATCACATCATCATAACAGGGTGCTCTTATGCATGCAAATTATACACAGATAAGGGATCAAATAGACTTTCGAATAAAAGATTCTACCCTAAGACCACAACCAAACAAGGAACAGGAAATAAGGCCAAATCAATCATTCTGAGGCTATAAGCTCCTAACCTTATACAATTTTAAAAGCATACATGTAGCAAATTTCACATAAGCAACATGGTTTAAAATTAGTATAACATGGCAAGCATATAGAGGAACTATTTACTTGGCTCGGCTGATCACGCGCGTTGCGCTCTCATCTTTTCGTTTTCATGTTATTATTTTGAAAACATTTCTACCATTCCTTAGTTTGAGTCCTGACACACTCAAGATTGTGCCTGAATCCCTCAAACCAAGGCTCTGATACCAACTTGTAACAGCCCAAATTTTACAACGAAAATTTCATTTAATTTAAATAACACATTGACATAAAACTGTGAGCCCCATATTTAGTTTAAAACACCATCCATTACATTATATAGATTATCAGAGTGTGTCCCCAAACATATTAGTGAAAAAGAGAGATAGATAGAGTGCACGCCGCGCCATCACGCCTTGCCCTTGCCTTTTGGCTCCGATGTACCTGATACAATTCAACAACCTGTAAACGAAATGATTAGTGAGTTCCCAAGAGCATAGCACACACCACACATACACATATCCAAGTAACATATCGCATAGGCCATGCATACATAGAACCAGCAAGAATGCCATGGGCTACCCCACATGGACTTTACCTAGGACTGTCATGGGCTACCCCACATGGTCTTACATCCAATGTCATGGGCTACCCCACATGGTCTTTACATAGGACTGCCATGGGCTACCCCACATGGTCTTACATCCAATGCCATGGGCTCCCCCCCGGGGTCTTCATGAAAAACATACGATCACATTACATATCAAAACACAAAGTGATTGCACATATACCATAAACACATAACGGGTCGGCCTTGGTGCCGCAGACCCATGGGTATGGTGAAAAGACTCACCTTCGCCCGAAGAATACGAATACTGCACTCTTAATGACCCGCAACCTCCCGAACTAAATAATAACAATAATAATATCATCAATGATTGGTCCAAAAATTATCCCAAGGGAGGGCCCAACCTTTAAACCCTACCCCGAAGGCCCAATCACCCTTTCATTGCAAATGGGCCCAAGATCTAAGTCCAATATCCTTAATGGGCCCCCTTGGCCCAAAAAGGCCTAACCAATAAGTCCATGGTCCAACTGATAAAAAGGCCTTTAACTCACAGAATCCACTCAGGCCCAATAACCCAAAAGAGTCCCAAAAGTTCGACAACCCAAAACAAGAACGTCCCAAACTTCCCCGCGTACGCCCAACATACCCTTCAAGTACGTGCAACGTACCGGGTTTTCAAAGTTTACACGTAGCATACTCAAAGTACACCCGACGTAAGTCTCAGTTAAGCACTTTCCCTATTAAGTGCTTATTATTCCATTCTGCTTTTACGTTCGAAATCTAGATTTGAGTCCATTAACACCTCCTAGGGCATAAATTGCTAACTTTATGCCTTTGCATGTCCATTAAACCTCCAAAGTCATCATTAAGACCTTTCCCCAAGTCTTTAATTCATGCACAAGTTTAATGATGGGTTTTGAGCATTCTAACACTTTTAAGTGTACATGCAACCCTAATAACCTGAATTTATGTTTTCTCTATATATATGCAAATTTTTTTTCAAGGTTATTTCCTAACTAGCATGGCGTGGGGATTACAAAAAACATAAAAACTAGTAGAAATACATACCTTGTTGTTGCTTGGATTCCTTCAAGACTTTGTGAGCCTAGCACCCTAAATGTTGTGCCTCAAATGCTTCACACAACACCACAAAACTTGGAATAACTTGAGAGAATACTTCTTACACTTGAAAATCGGTTATGCCCTCTCTAGAAACTCTAGGTAGCCGATTTGCTAGCCAAAGGGTTCCTTTTATAGTGTTGTCATAATTAGGGTTTTCACATGAATACTCTTAAATGTCATGACTCTTCATTTCTTATGACCCTTGGGTTTGTAACTCCCATGTACTATCCATGGAGCTCCATATGGTTATAACCAAACCCATAAACCATGGATCATTAATCCACCATAAAAGAATTGATGATTGTCATAATCAACCCTATCTATTTAATTAGTCTCACTTTGATCACCAAATTAATACTAGATTAATAATTGATCAATACTTATTATTAATATATTAGAACTTATATTGTATTAATGATCATAAGTGCCTTATTCTCTAATCTAGTCTATCCAAGTATTGCAATGCCATGCAACCCAAATGGACCATGCCGGGTCGGGTCAGGTACATACCAAATAAAGTTATGGACTTAGACACTATATCCAACAGTTAAGACCTCCACCAAACTCCTATTTTTATGCTCTTAAATGGCTTAAGGACCTTAGATCTGACCTTATTATCGAATGGGGACGATCTAGCCAACAAATGAGGCCCAAAATCCATCAAAAGGACAAACTACAAGAACCATAGCTAGATCTAAAGAGCAAAGAGGAAAGGTGCAATCTTTTTACCTCTAAGAGCTCTGATTATGATGTAATTTCTTGAAGCACCCTCTTGATCCAAGCTTGCTTGACCAAATCTTCTCTTTGAAATGAACACTAAAGATCCCAAATGCACACTTTTAAAGCTCAAAAATGATTTCTCAAGGCTTTCAGTAGTGAAAATGATGTTCAAGGGCAGTGGAGGCCCTCCAAGGTTTAGTCCCAAGGGATTAAAGTCGTTTATATAGGCCTCAAGTCCGAAATTAGGGTTTTTTGGTCCCTGGCGCTTACGCTCCGCGCAATCCATGGTACGCCCAACGTACTTCCAAACATCCGTGACCATAAAAGGTCCTAGTACGCTAAGCGTACTCCTAAGTACGCCCAGCGTACTCCTAAGTACGCCCAGCGTACTAAGGGACTAATAACGCAAAAACTCTAATTTAAAGGGGTTCAAGTCATACCATTTATTTCTGGATGTTACAATGAAACCCTAATATTTAGGGTTTGGGGGCTATATAAGCAACATTATGGGCTCATAACCCTCCCTTACCTCAGCCTCCACTACTTAGAGTCGTTTCCCCCAAACCCTAGCCATTTCCTTGAGTGTATGAGCTTATAAAGTGTATTTTGAGAAGAAGGTGTTGCATCAAGGAGTTGGAGAAGAAGATCAAGCTTGTAGATCTTAAGTTTGTTGGTGCCCTAGAAGCTCCATAAGGTAAAAAGCTTCAAACTTTATACATGCAATTTGTAGATCTTGCTATTTTGGCTTTAAGGAACCATTTTTTGTCCCAAAATTCCCAACATGGTGCACGATGTGATTTGGATGAAATAAACTGTCCTTCTAGACTCATGAAGAGGTTTTAAGTGATAAAAATGAGGTCCCAATGGCATAAGATGTCCCATGCATGGAGTAGGAAGGTCTTAATGGATTAATACCAAGTATTAAGAGCTTTCTAGACGTCCAAAGTGATAAAGCTCGTGACTTTATGGGTCCTAGGCACATTTGGTCACTTTATCTGAAGTTTGGGCTTAAGTGCTTAAGCCATTAAGCACTTATTAAGGTTTTTAGAAAATCATTATGTATGCCCAACGTAAATCCAGTACACCCAGCGTACTGGGTCAACCACCTCGATGGTGGTCAACATCAGGACGAGTACGCCCAACGTACCAGAGGAGCACACCCCGCGTACGTCCTCTGTTGGGTTTTTGACATTTGGGCTTCGGGATTTGGGCTGTTTATGGACTAGTTGGACTTGGGAATTTGCTATACTTTATGAATATAGTGTTTTGGGCCAATTTTGAATATGGATCTTGGAATGAGGCCCAATCAGGGAGTTGGGACCAATTTGGTAAATTGGGCCAATAATGGGCTTTGCATAAGGACTTTCAAGGTTATAGATTTGGTATTGGGCCTTAACCCAATAAAGAGAAAGGACATGATGGATTGTGTGGACCTTTAGTCAAGACTAATATCTTGTGTATTGGCTTGGTATTTATTATGTGATAGTTCGGGATTTCCGGTGAGATAACGATCAGAGATTTTCAGTACTACAACACTACTTGCGAGGTGAGTTATCCTAACTATACTAAGGGGTCTAAGGAACCAAGGCCGGCCCATTGGATATGATATCCTAGTAGTTGGTAGTATGTTGGTAGTATGAATTAGTGTTGTATGCTAGTTGCTATGCCAATTAGGTAGATCTGTAGGACTACCTATATTATTATGTGATTATTTGTATGTGCAGTAATTGTGTTATATGTCAACATATTATGTGGGTTGGGTTGAGGTTGTACTGCTCCGTGCGGTAAACAACAAACCTTAGAGTATTCCAGATATGAGTTGTGGGTCGGGCGGTGAATGCCCGACTCATACTGAGGACTCAGGAGCATTCCAGATACGAGCTGGGGGCCAAGTAGCGCATGCTAGACTCATACTGTGTGCTCGGGAGCATTCCAGATACGAGTTGAGGGTCGGGTGGGGCATACCAGACTCGTTGTGACATCCCCAAAATCTCGGCCAGAAAAGACCGATTTTCATCTATGCTTTTAAAATAATTTCAAAGTAAATCCTTTTGATTTGAAAGAGTTGCGGAATTTGTTCCCAAAAACAAAACGTGATAAAATAATATTTACCAAAGCATTTCATAAAGAAATGTATTTTCATTATATAATCAAAACTCGGGATGTCATGTTCCGATATAGACCATAAAGCATAAACGATAACATTACAAGTCATTCAACAAATATATACATATACAAACTTGTAAACAAAACAACTTGATGATTCATCCATCTCATGCCCTTGCGCCACTTCCTGTAATACAAATAAACTGAGTGGGTCAGGCTTGGGAGCCTGGTGAGCATATAGGGTTTTCAACCCACAATAAATAATTATATTTAATTTCCACCAACCAACAATAACCCAATTACCCATTCCCGTTATTCTCACTTTACGTCCCTAAGACAACTAACATAAGGGACCTAGTCTAAGAATATTTCATCGGGGCGACAACACATGCTTCGGGGGTTCCTCAGCAATATAAGTCAAATAAGGCAACCATGAGGGGGATGGAATACAGCGAATGAACACCCAAGTTCATTAACACCTACAGGTTATGAGCCTGCTAGCGTTCCACTGGACTGTCTAGAAAAGTCTGTGGTCGTCATCTAAATTCCGCTAGATGACTAGATCAAAACAACATCGAGGCCTCTCATCTGTTTATTACACACCAACTATCTATCCATGTTCTACCTGACATATTAGTAGATAAAAATACATATTTTTATACATAGTTTAAAACCTGTATAGCATTTTCATTCAATACATATTCCACATAACAGATGAGGCACACCCACATAACACGTATTTCATAGAGAATAAATCAGATTTATGAGATAGAAGAAAGTGAATATACATTCACACATATAACAACAAAGTATACACATAACACGTATTTTATATATAATACTTCATAATTATGCGTTAGAAGAAAGTAACTACACACTCACTTGATCAGAAGATGATCGGACAGCACTACGGCTTGTAGAAGTAGTATTCTTCGGCAGATCTGGAAGATCTTCACAAAAACCAGAATCCTCGCGGGCAGAGCTTCGGCTCGGGAATATTACTTCTCGGGATTTTCGGGGCCTCGGGACTTGCTTCGGGGCTCGGGAATGATATCGGGGCTTCGGGATAATTCTTGCACGAAAAAAGATGCAAAAACGCGAGAAAAAGGGAAGAAATGAGCAATGAACTCGGTTACCCTCGACCTCCTTTTATAGGGGATGGAAGTTCGAATTACACTGGGCGTAATATGAAATTACGCTGGGCGTAATGACGATAAGGTCGCTGACTCCCCCAAGGATAATATCGGTTAATATATATTTAAATTAAATATCGAAAATATTTAATAAACTTCAAAAATTCATATCCTCCTCATACGAACTCCGTTTTCGACGTACTTTATATCCCCGCGTAGGTGAGACTACGATCTACAACTTTCGTTTAGACTCCGTCGGCTAATTTTGAATTTATTTTTATTATTTATTTTTAGTAGGCCGGGACAGGAAAACTCCGTTATAAAATCATAACTTCTTCATCCGACGTCCGTTTTCGCCTATCTTTTTATCATTTTACTACAATTAATGAGATATTTGATTCTGATTTAGATTGTTTCGGCTAAAAATCGCTCGGTCTCAAATCGAGTATTCGGGCTGCATACCGCTAAGTCGAAACTTCGAAAAATCATAACTTCCTCATACGAAGTCAGATTTGGGCGTTCTTTTTATGCACGCTCTCGGTTTAACGAACTCTACGACTTTCATTTAGATCACTAAGGCGAAATATCACTCTAGCATAAATTTCACTTTTTACGTCATTCAGCGTTGCCGGTTCAGTCGCGAAACTTCGACAGGTCATAACTTCTTCGTTATAACTCGGATTTTGGCATTCTTTATATCTTCAAAATCGTTGTTTCGACCACTACATCTTTATGCAAAGATATCGAGCTTTTCTCATACTTTAATTTTGACGCTTATTTTATTCTTAATTCATTAAATTATAATAATTAAGAAAATAAACACATAATTCAAATAATTCACATAATACTCAAATATTTCATCATTAATACTCCTAAAAGAGTTACAAGAGTTAACCTAGACTATTACATCAATGATAATGCCTAGCCTGGAAACGCGGGCATTACAATTCTCACCCCTTAGGATGATTTCATCCCCGGAATCACACATCAACAAACAAATGCGGATAGCGACTCAACATGTCACTCTCCGTTTCCCAAGTGAGATTTGGCCCATTCGTATGTTTCCAAATGACGAGCACTAATTCGACCATCTTGCGTCGAAGCTTCTTAGTGTTTCGGTCAAAAATTGCCTCCGGTTCTTCAATTAACCTCTTGTTTTCATCAATTCTCAATTCAGAAATTCAAATTATGTCGGGAACTTCTCTCGTGAACTTCCTCAAATAACACACATGAAAAGTGTTGTGAATTCCATTCAGTTCTTCTGGTAGTTCTAGCTTGTAAGCTTGGTTCCTAATTCTCTGAAGAACTTTAAACGGTCCAAAAAACCTTGGACTTAACTTTCCCCCTTTACCAAATCTTATAAGTACCTTCCACGGCGAGACTTTAAGCAAAACCGAATCTCCATCTTCAAAAGTCATCGACCTTCGCTTCTTGTCAGCATAGCTCTTTTGACGATCTTGAGCTGCTAACATTCTTTCCCTGATCACTTTCAACTTCTGAGCAGTCTAATGGACCATCTCGGGTCCCATAAACTGCTTTTCTACAACCTCAAGCCAACAAGACGGCGTACGCCACTTCTGTCCGTACAAAGCTTGATAAGGTGTCATCTTTATGCTCGAGTGGAAACTATTATTGTAGGAAAATTCTACCAAAGGTAAATGATCATCCCAATTATCTTGGAATTCCAGGGTACATGCTCTCATCATATCTTCAAGTGTTTGTATTGTTCTTTCACTCTGACCATCAGTCTGCGGATGGTAAGCTGTACTTAAACACAACTGGGTACCCATTTCCTCTTGTAGACTTTTCCAAAACCTTGAGGTGAAACGGCTATCACGATCCGATACAATCGTTAACGGAACACCGTGAAGCCTCACAATTTCCTTCACGTAAGAATTTGCAAGCTTTTCCATAGACCATTTCTCATTGGCTGCTATGAAATGCGCACTCTTAGTGAATCGATCAGCGACCACCCAAATCATGTCGTGAACATTTTTTGTTCGGGGTAGTTTAGTGACAAAATCCATAACAATGTCTTCCCATTTACCCATAGGCACAGGTAAAGGTTCTAAACTCCCATATGGTTTCTGATGTTGTGTCTTGACTCTCGCACAAGTCACACACTCGGCCACATACTTTGCAACATCAAGCTTCATCGTCGGCCACCAGTAGTAGGGTTTCAGGTCCCTATACATTTTACTGCTACCCGGATGAATCGAGTACATGGTCTTGTGAGCTTCTTCCATCAGAAGATCTCTAATTCCTCCGGACTTAGGTACCCAAATCCGATCTTGGAACACCTTCAGTCCATGACTGTTTATACCGAACACTAACGTTTTACCCAAACGTTCCGCCTTTCAGTCATTCTTCTCTAAAGCTTCTTCTTGAGCTTTCTTTATACTCTCCACAATTGTTGAGACAACTTCTATTCTCAACGCTCTTGGCCTCTTCCTTTCAAGATTGACTTTCCGACTGAGAGCATCAGCAACAACATTAGCTTTACCAGGATGGTAAAGTATCTCACAGTCGTAGTCCTTGAGTAACTCTAGCCAGCGTCGTTGCCTCATATTTAGCTCTTTCTGATTAAAGAGATATTGGAGACTCTTATGATCAGTGAAAAGCTTGCACTTCGTGCCATAGAGGTAATGCCTCCATATTTTTAGAGCGAAAACTACTGCTGCCAACTCCAAATCATGAGTCGGGTAATTCTTTTCATGCTCCTTTAGTTGTCGAGATGCATACGCGATCACATTATCTCTTTGGGTCAAAATACAACCCAATCCAACTCCAGACGCATCGCTATAAATAGCGAAGTCTTCAACTCCATCGGGTAGAGATAAAATCGGTTCCTCGCATAGCTTCTTCTCTAGCTTCTCGAATGCTTCTTTATGCTTATCACTCCAAGCATAAGTAGCTCCTTTGTGGTTCAAAGTTGTTAATGGACTAGCGATCGAAGAAAAGCCTTGGATAAACCTTCGGTAATATCCGGCTAATCCTAAAAAGCTTCGGATCTCCGTGGGACTTTTCGGTTGTTCCCACTTCATTACAGCTTCAATCTTTGCTGGATCAACCATTATCCCTTCCTGGTTGACCACGTGACCCAAGAATTGGACTTCACGAATCCAAAAATCACATATGGAGAACTTTGCATACAGCTCCTCCTTCTTCAAAACTTCTAACACTTCTCGCAAGTATCTGTCATGCTCCTCTTGGCTTTTCGAATAAATCAGAATGTCGTTTATGAACACTGTCACAGATTTATCAAGGAACGGATTACAAACCCTATTCATCAAATCCATGAACGCTGCTGGAGCATTGGTTAGTCCAAACGACATAACCAAGAACTCGTAGTGTCCATATCTAGTTCTGAATGCAACCTTCTCGATATCTTGCTCTCTTACTTTTAGCTGATGATATCTTGACCTTAGATCGATCTTCGAGAAATAGCTCGAACCTTGCAATTGATCAAACAGGTCATCAATCCTTGGCAACAGATATCTATTCTTTATTGTTGCCTTGTTCAGCTCTCTGTAATCAATGCACATTCTCATACTTCTATCTTTCTTCTTCACGAATAACACCGGAGCTCCTCAGGGTGATGAACTAGGTCTAATGAAACCTTTGTCCAATAACTCCTAAAGTTGCATCATCAGCTCCTTCATCTCCGTCGGTGCTAATCGATACGGTGCTTTTGCTATTGGCGTGGTTCCTGGTAACAAGTCTATTTTGAACTCTACTTGTCTATCAGGTGGTAATCCAGGAAGATCTTTGGGAAATACTTCCGGATAATCACGCACCACTGGAATACTCTGCATCACCTTCTTTTCCTTCTTAGCATCGATCACGAATTCTAAATATGATATACATCCCTTGGTCAAACACTTTCTGGCTTTCATTAGAGAAATGATTCCAGAATTTACTCGCCGTTTGTCCCCGTACACCATAAATGAATCTTTCCCAGGCAGGTTTACTTTAACTATCTTCTTCTTGCATAAAATTTCGGCATCATTGGTGCTAAGCCAATCCATTCCTAAAACGATGTCGAAACCATTAAGTTCGATAGGCAATAATTCCTCGTGAAACTTATTACCATTAAGGTCGATTAAGATGTTTTTCATACGATGGCTAACAGGTACAAACTTGCCACTAGCAACTTCGACTAATAAAGCATTATCTAGTCTATTAACAGGCAAAGCTAGTTTCCTACCAAACTCATCCGAAATAAAGGAGTAATTGGCTCCAGAATCAAACAAAATTTGAGCAGGTAATTTGTTTACGAGAAAGGTACCTGAAGCGACATCAACTTCATCTTTCGCAGCTTCAAGTGTCATTTGGAAGGCTCTCGCCTTCGACTTTGGTAGAATGTTGGGCTTAGCTGTCTCCTTCTTCTTCGGACAGTCTTTCAAAATGTGCCCCTCTTCATTACAACCAAAACACATCCTTTTGTTGTTCGGACACTCATTGGCAAAATGCCCAATTTTTCCGCACTTGTAGTAGGTTACATCCTCGCTACATTTCCCAAAGTGTTTTTTCTTACACTTATCACACCACTTCGCTTCGCCTCCTTTTCCTCCACCAAAATTTTTCGAATCAGACTTTGAAAATTTGCTTTTCTTACTGGAACCAGATGTTCCCTCAAACTTTCTCTTCTCACCAACCTCAACCTTGTCAATGGTTCTCCCCTTAATCATGTTCTCAATAGACTTGGCAGCCCAGATAGCTGCCTCTAGAGTATGTGCCTGACGTACTGGCACCTCGTACTCCCATGGGAGTCCCTTCGCATACCGCTCCACCTTTGTCAACTCGTCTGGGACGATACACAAGGCAAACTCCATCTTATCAGTGAAGTTATTGGTGTATTCATCAACTGACATGCTGCTTTTCGTCAATGCCAAAAACTTATTCTCCAACTCCAACAAATTTTGGGCCGAACAGAACTTGCGTTTGAACTGCACCAAGAATTCTGCCCATGTCAATTGCAGTGGCTCATTAGGGCTTAAAGTCTTCCCTAGAGTGTTCCACCAACTAACAGCTCCACCTCGGAATTGACGCACTGCATAGATAGTCTGCAACTTGCCTCTGCAACCACAAGTCATGAAGGCTAACTCCATTTCGGAAATCCAATCCATAACTCCAATCGGATCCTCCTTTCCGTTGAAGGTTGATGGTTTGCAAGTTAGAAAGTTCTAAATTCGTAGACGTATGCTTAGAATCCTACACACGTAAGGTTTCCAGATCCGGTCGGCAACAGACCATAGATCCGAACAAATAATATCATATATGGAAACATATAACATTTAGCACATAAAACATTTTAGGCAACTTTCCTAAAATAAACTAGTGCTCATGTCTAAAACATAACAGACACATATCTCAAAATTTCACTTAGCATTCTAAGTTTAAGTCTAGAAATCCTAAAAATTCCTAATTCGCTTAAACTAATGCTCTGATACCAACTGTGACATCCCCAAAATCTCGGCCAGAAAAGACCGATTTTCATCTATGCTTTTAAAATAATTTCAAAGTAAATCCTTTTGATTTGAAAGAGTTGCGGAATTTGTTCCCAAAAACAAAACGTGATAAAATAATATTTACCAAAGCATTTCATAAAGAAATGTATTTTCATTATATAATCAAAACTCGGGATGTCATGTTCCGATATAGACCATAAAGCATAAACGATAACATTACAAGTCATTCAACAAATATATACATATACAAACTTGTAAACAAAACAACTTGATGATTCATCCATCTCATGCCCTTGCGCCACTTCCTGTAATACAAATAAACTGAGTGGGTCAGGCTTGGGAGCCTGGTGAGCATATAGGGTTTTCAACCCACAATAAATAATTATATTTAATTTCCACCAACCAACAATAACCCAATTACCCATTCCCGTTATTCTCACTTTACGTCCCTAAGACAACTAACATAAGGGACCTAGTCTAAGAATATTTCATCGGGGCGACAACACATGCTTCGGGGGTTCCTCAGCAATATAAGTCAAATAAGACAACCATGAGGGGGATGGAATACAGCGAATGAACACCCAAGTTCATTAACACCTACAGGTTATGAGCCTGCTAGCGTTCCACTGGACTGTCTAGAAAAGTCTGTGGTCGTCATCTAAATTCCGCTAGATGACTAGATCAAAACAACATCGAGGCCTCTCATCTGTTTATTACACACCAACTATCTATCCATGTTCTACCTGACATATTAGTAGATAAAAATACATATTTTTATACATAGTTTAAAACCTGTATAGCATTTTCATTCAATACATATTCCACATAACAGATGAGGCACACCCACATAACACGTATTTCATAGAGAATAAATCAGATTTATGAGATAGAAGAAAGTGAATATACATTCACACATATAACAACAAAGTATACACATAACACGTATTTTATATATAATACTTCATAATTATGCGTTAGAAGAAAGTAACTACACACTCACTTGATCAGAAGATGATCGGACAGCACTACGGCTTGTAGAAGTAGTATTCTTCGGCAGATCTGGAAGATCTTCACAAAAACCAGACTCCTCGCGGGCAGAGCTTCGGCTCGGGAATATTACTTCTCGGGATTTTCGGGGCCTCGGGACTTGCTTCGGGGCTCGGGAATGATATCGGGGCTTCGGGATAATTCTTGCACGAAAAAAGATGCAAAAACGCGAGAAAAAGGGAAGAAATGAGCAATGAACTCGGTTACCCTCGACCTCCTTTTATAGGGGATGGAAGTTCGAATTACACTGGGCGTAATATGAAATTACGCTGGGCGTAATGACGATAAGGTCGCTGACTCCCCCAAGGATAATATCGGTTAATATATATTTAAATTAAATATCGAAAATATTTAATAAACTTCAAAAATTCATATCCTCCTCATACGAACTCCGTTTTCGACGTACTTTATATCCCCACGTAGGTGAGACTACGATCTACAACTTTCGTTTAGACTCCGTCGGCTAATTTTGAATTTATTTTTATTATTTATTTTTAGTAGGCCGGGACAGGAAAACTCCGTTATAAAATCATAACTTCTTCATCCGACGTCCGTTTTCGCCTATCTTTTTATCGTTTTACTACAATTAATGAGATCTTCGATTCTCATTTAGATTGTTTCGGCTAAAAACCGCTCGGTCTCAAATCGAGTATTCGGGCTGCATACCGCTAAGTCGAAACTTCGAAAAATCATAACTTCCTCATACGAAGTCAGATTTGGGCGTTCTTTTTATGCACGCTCTCGGTTTAACGAACTCTACGACTTTCATTTAGATCACTAAGGCTAAATATCACTCTAACGTAAATTTCACTTTTTACGTCATTCAGCGTTGTCGGTTCTGTCGCGAAACTTCGACAGGTCATAACTTCTTCGTTATAACTCGGATTTTGGCATTCTTTATATCTTCGAAATCCTTGTTTCGACCACTACATCTTTATGCAAAGATATCGGGCTTATCTCATACTTTTATTTTGACGCTTATTTTATTCTTAATTCATTAAATTATAAGAATTAAGAAAATAAACACATAATTCACATAATTCACATAATACTCAAATATTTCATCATTAATACTCCAAAAAGAGTTACAAGGGTTAACCTAGACTATTACATCAATGATAATGCCTAGCCTGGAAACGCAGGCGTTACACTCGTATTGTGGGCTCGGTGGAAATCCAGATGTGAGTTGTGGGCCCAGAAGGAAATCCAGACTCACACTGTGGGCCCATGGGTAATCCAATTTGTAAAGTTGTGGACCCAGTACATGCTGTTATTTGTATATGTGTTATTTGCAGTGTATCAGTATTTTGGGGGAACTCACTAAACTTTAGGCTTACAGTTTCAGTTTCTGTTTCAGATACATCAGATGATCACGAGAAGGCAAAAGCGTGATCGTACAGATCCTCATATTTGTGTTTATGTTTTTGGGATACTCTGATATTATACATTTTGAAAATAAGTTTTGTAATAATTAATGGTTTTGAAATGTTTTTAAAAGTTTAAATTTGACATGATTTTTTTATGGGTGTTACAATGTGGCTTAAGATAAGTGGAAATGTTTTCTGTTAGTATGGTAATTTAGGAATGAGGAATTAAAAATTCTCATACATTTTATTCTTACCATCCCTACCCCTATTAAATGGTGACAAGTGGATTAAAATATTATCAACTTCATTAAATGTGTCATTAAACGTGACACATGTCAACATTTGATATGGTAGAAGGATAAGTAAGAATAAAATATAAGAGGGTATTTAATTTCACATTTAAGAAGGGATATTGTTGTATGTACCTCATAATCCATAGAATTTCTCACCCATTGTCTTTAAAACCCTTTTTGATTAGACATAGTCTGTCTTTTTGTTGTTTTTTTTTGTATTATTATTATTATTATTATTATTATTATTATTATTATTATTATGGAAATTGTTTCTTATGAATAGTTCTTATGAATAGTGAACTTCCATAATTTTTGTCTATTTTAGTCCCTGGACTTTATGTTGTTTTTTTGGCAGAATTCGTCCCTGTACTTTGGCAACTTTGATCCTCATTTTTTAGCCATTTTGACACTTTTGGTCCTTGTAATCGATATTTTTACATTTTTTAGGAACCTTTTAATATTTAAAGTTTGGCCACAAAACTTTAACGGTTTGACAACTTCGATCCATTTTCTATTTAGGAACCTTTTAATATTTAAAGTTTGGCCACAAAATTTTAACGGTTTGACAACTTTGGTCCTCATTTTTTAGCCATTTTGACACTTTTGGTCCTTGTAATTTATATTTTTACATTTTTTAGGAACCTTTTAATATTTAAAGTTTGGCCACAAAACTTTAACGGTTTGACAGCTTCGATCCATTTTCTATTTAGGAACCTTTTAATATTTAAAGTTTGGCCACAAAATTTTAACGGTTTGACAACTTTGGTCCTCATTTTTTAGCTAGTTTGACACTTTTGGTCCTTGTAATTTATATTTTTACATTTTTTAGGAACCTTTTAATATTTAAAGTTTGGCCACAAAACTTTAACGGTTTGACAACTTTGATCCCTTTTCTATTTAGGAACCTTTTAATATTTAAAGTTTGACCACAAAACTTTAACAGTTTGACAACTTTGGTCCTCATTTTTAGCCATTTTGACACTTTTGGTCCTTATAATCAAAATTTTTACATTTATTAGGAACCTTTTAATATTTAAAGTTTGGCCACAAAACTTTAACGGTTTGACAACTTTGATCCCTTTTCTATTTAAGAACCTTTTAATATTTAAAGTTTGGCCACAAAACTTTAACGGTTCGACAACTTTGATCCATTTTCTAAAAACATGCTAAATTCTACCGCTTTAATTCTTTAGCCATTCTCACACTTCTGGTCCTTGCAGTAAAAAATTTTACATTTTTTCATAAAAACATGAACAAAACGGTCCGGGGCAAAGTCCGGGCTTGTCATCCTTGCACTTTCTACGTCTGTCATATTTATCGATTCGGAAACAACATTGAAAACTTTTGGCCCCCGCGTAGCGGGGGTAACCTTTCTAGTTATTATTAAAATGATTTGATTAGATGTTTCTTTAATAGTCTGGATGAAAAAAAATAAAAAAAATGATAGTCTTAATGAAGAAAATAACAGAAAGATAGTCTGAAAGAAAAAAATAATATATGAATAGTTCGAACGGAAAAATAATACATAGATAGTCAGAACGGAAAAATAATACATGAATAATCGGAATGAAAGAAAATAACACACTGATAGTCTAAATGAAAATAAATAACACAAAAATAATCCGAACGAATATAATAATAATAATAATAATAATAATAATAATAATAAGTATTTATTAAAAATAATGAAAACAAAATAAATAAATAAAACACAAGAACAAACGAAAAAAAAATAATTTTTTGTATTTATTAAAAGTAATAAAAACAACAAAAACAACAAAATAAAAATAATAATAAATAAAACAATAAAAAAAGACAAAAATAAGAAGGAAACAAAATGGTAAGAAATTTGATGGGTGAGTTAAAGAAACTATTTAGTAAGGTGTTAATTTTGGAAACGTTACCCTTTTAAAAAGTAACCGTTGTAAGTGGGAAGTCAAAAGATTGAGTCGGTGTATTGGCGCTTAATATTACCACCTTCTTCGCTCTTCCCCTCTTCACTCGTCCACCGGAGAGGCTAATCTCTGTAACTTCGCTCCTCCAAGACCCAAACACCCCTATACACTCGCAGTCATCTCTATAATCCAAAGAAATTAACAAGATCGGCGTAATTTTCATTCTTCTCCCATTCATTCGTTCTTCAATCATCCTGCAGCTCCCCAAACACCGCCGGAGACATGTTAGAGGGTTTTACTTGGAGGGGGACTCTTTCACACCGCCGTATCTCCTTTCTTCCAGTGTTTCCTCTTTCTTTCATTCTCGGGCGTTAAAGAATCCTCTGCCTTTTCCCTCTGCGTCTCTTAGGTAACGTTCTTGATTCTTGTATGTGTATTACTGATTTTATTAGGTATTTTCAATTAGGCAAAGATTCTTCGGGTCTCTCGTCATTACTGGATTCATCATGCTGTTCGGTTGTGCCATTATGCAGTGTATTTTATTACGTCTGGTTGCGATGTAATTTTGGTCCACCATCGATCAAAAAAAAGAGTACAATCTATCTCATCTGATCTCCAGGTAGCGTGTTTTAGTTTATGGTAACTTTTTTATGTCATGAAACTATTTTTTTTCTAAGCATGCATTATCATCGCTTGAAGGATCAAACACTATGCCCATGGACCTTCTTGAACTATATCAAAGGTAAATTAATGACATAAGTATACCTGATTGTTGCCTTAAATCTTAATTAACACATACGACTGACTCTAGGTTTCTTTCTCTTTCGCCTCCATTTAATTTTTGTTTTGTTGGTCTTTCGAATTAGGTCACCCAATCGAAACTAGAGCATCCATCAGACGGAGATGATTGGTCAAGAAAGTCTGATGTGCCCTCAGTAAAACTTAAATAGTTTTGAAACCCATAAAAGTATTGTTTAGTTGTAGATTGTTCTTGTGTGCACTTTAGATGTTTGATGAAATGTCAAGTAAGTTAAAGAGTTGTTTTGCTTTGTTCTGAGGGTGAAATTATGCAGAGAGAACTAAATAATCACAAGCAATATTAAAACATTAAACAATTTATTGAGCTATTAGAAATTCAATTAGGGAAAGATAATTTATTGTTTGTATTTTCAATTCAGTTAGAAATAGAAGTGTTATTTGAATGTTTGAAACAACTTTTGATTTTCATTGCTACAGAAATATTAGGACTTATGTTTGTAATTTCTCACTGCAGGATTCTAGAGATAGAATCTTAATCAAATGAGGATACTTTTAAGAGGCGATGTGATTTTTTTGTGGGCCTGTTTATATCATCTCATGTCCTCTTATTTCTGAGTTAGGTCAAAACAATGTCTCCTAATATTTTTGTTCATTGAAAAAACTTTGGCTTTGTTGTTTAACTTTTGAATTGAAATTGGTATTTTGAATATAAGGTTACAAAGAAGAGGTCAAAACAATGGTTGTATAAATTTTTCTATTCAGAGGTTCACAACCTTGATTACATGTTATAATGTTTTCCTATTAAGTAACAGATGTTCCCTTTTGGTGACAGATCTTCTGTTGCATCTCCATTGAAGTTAGTTCCTGACATTGGTAATTTTGTGTCTACATGTCTTTTATATGATGTTACCCTTACCCTGGTTTGTCTTCCATTAATTATACTGGCAATGCCATCTTTTCCAACAGCAACCGGGGTTAATAAGGTTGTGTCATTTTCAAAACTTTAATACAATTTAGTGCAACTTCAAATCCTTTTGTTGATTCACATGACTTTAACATCTCCAATAACATGAGCTTCTTTGATTTGAGTTCTGCCATTTTGATTACTGTTTTATTTGCCATATGCATTGCTGCTTTTTAGGGAAATGACAACCATCACCAAAACTAGATAATCTGTTATACATGTGAACACTAAAGGTGCTTTCCTATGGAGACCTGAATCGCACACATCACATATATGAAAGGTCCAATGCTCTTTCCAAATTAATTTGATGATAATGATTTATTTATTGTACTTGATTACATTATATGACAATATTGTTGATTCTTTTTGACTTAATGTGGGACAAAACTTTTCACTGTATTTTCATTCATGTAGGATAACATGGAATTGTTGGATGACATGGCAGAATTGCGACCTATTGTGTGATTATATAACAAAGTATATTATGGGTATGATAAATTTATGTATTTTAGTAAAATTAGTAAGGCTTAATGATTCTTAATTAGGTGTGTGGTTATTGCAGTGAAGTCATCTCATCTGATGGTCTGAAAGAAACTAGAGCAATACTGGATCAGTCAAGAGCAACCAGAAATCTGGAAGAAAAAAAGAGGAAGCTAAATGAACATTTACAATGATGCCATGGTAAGAAACCAAATTGTACTTTGCCTATTACTTAATATTATATTAATATGCAAAATGTCTAATAGGGAATAAGTCTTTCCATATTGCCTCATAAATTTGAATGCTATTTAGATGCCAAGGTATAAAAACATCCATTAAAAGATTATATTGTCATAATCAAACCTATTAACACATTGTAATTTTATTATTTCACTTATTAGGTCACTGTACTTTGAAAAACTGAACATGTTTGGTTTTGGTTACCAATTATAATTTATAGCATTATAACTTCTAAGGTTTTATTATTAAATTATTGTACTTTCAAAACTTATTCCAATTACTCTGAGATGTATTGCTATTCTCAATTTCAATTCTTTTAACAAGTTCCATTCATTACTCTGCAACAAGAAAAAGTTTTGGAGACCAGATAAAGAAGATCCCCCCCAAGAATTAAAGTGTTAACATGTAATTTTTACCCTTAACACTGTAAAATACTTCATGCTTTTTATGTTGTTTTTTGGTTACTTTGTTAATGTTAATCTGTTCATGCTTTCTTTCTTGGATTGGCTATTCATCAAAGGCTTTTGTTACTGTAAATCCATGATTTTCTTTTTTTGGAAAAACATATATCGAGTCCCTGTAGTAATTAGTAAAGCACTTTGGCTAGAAAGTTGGAGTGATGGGAAAAACATTGTCAAAATTCATATGATTTTCAAATTTTATCATTTTCTCTTTGAATTCAAACTTCATATAAGATCTACTCATTATTTTCTTCTGTTTTCCTTTACATCCAAGCTTATTAGTGTCAATGTATTTTTTTTTTTTGGTTTTAATTGTAGGTGTGACCCTGGCCATCTAGAAGCTATTGAGAATTGGTAGTGTGAGTTATGTATATAAACTTGATGATGTGCTATACTTTTTTTCCTGCAAAATGTGATCTTTTTTATTGTAATTTTTTATTTATTATTAATTGAAGAATGATGCTTCTTAAGATAACTAATAGATTATGCTCAACCAAAATTGTTGATCCTTTTCTCATTGTACTAATCATATATAGATACAAGGGTTTGTCTATTTACACTTTAGCACCTCATAGAATCTAAACAATACTATTCTTCTTCTATTCTAATATACCCCTTAATCTAAGGAGGAGGTTCTCGGATGCTTAGACTGCTGCAAAAATCAGTGAATGGCAAGCTCTTGGTGAATATATCTGCTAACTGGTATCGAGAAGGTACATGTATAACACGAATCTGGCCTCTTTGAACTTTTTCACGCACAAAATGGATGTCAATCTCAATATGCTTCGTTCGTTGGTGTTGAATAGGATTCCCTGTCATGTAAATGGCACTCACATTGTCACAGTAAACAATGGAAGTGCGAGTGGGAGGTCGACCCAGCTCCAAAAGAAGATTGTGAATCCAAAAGACTTCGGCTACAACGTGTGCAACCCCACGGTATTCTGCCTCCGCACTTGAACGATTATCTCCAAGATATACATAGTATCCGAATGTATATAAATCAAATTTAAGGACCAGGAGTCTGTAATGAGAATTGAGTTTTTAACTTGGAGATTAGGACTAAAGGCCTAATAGAGAATGAAGAGTGTGTGCAGATTTTAGCACCGCCATCAATTAAGAAGTTTGAAGAGTTTGACAATCGTTTAATTAAAGGTCGTACATTTTAGATTACCATACAGGAAGCACGCGAAGACCCGAATGATGTGACTGGTTTATTTCTCGTCAACTCTAGACATGCTCACATCTTATTTGATTCTGATACCTCAAATTCTTTTGTTTCTCATGAATTTGTGCATTCTTTTCAAATTGCTTTTTATACATTCGCCCAATCATTTCATGTAGATACCGCGGGAAGTGTATCATTACTTGCTGATAAAGTCTATGGAGATTGTGTCATAGAAATTGAAAGTTATAGTTTTCTTGCTAATCTGCTTCCTATCTCCTTGCCCAACTTTGAAATTATTCTCGGCATGAATTGGTTGTCAAAGAACCGCAAACAACTTTTGTGTTACGAAAAGATGGTACACATCCCTATCGAAGGGAAGGATTCTATTTTATGTCTTCGGTAAACAAAGACTTGAAATATTAAAAAATAATCTATTTCCTAAACACTCATAAACTTATATCGAAGGGGTATTGTACTTATAAATTGATATCTCAAAAGAGGTGAAGAAAACTATAAATGATGTTCTCGTTGTTAATGAATATCCTGATGTTTTCCCCGATGATTTTCTTGGACTTCCCCCGGATAGGCAAATAGAATTCTGAACTGACTTTATGTCTAGTGCTTCTCCAATTGCCAAAGAATGCTAACAGAATGATAACATTTGGGTTAATGTTGACTAAGAGTGCACATTTTCTTGCCATGCGTGAAACAACTCCAATGGAGAAATACGCACAAGTATACTTGGAAGAAACTGTTGCGAGACATGGTGTGCCACTAAAGATTACTTCTGATCGTGATAGTAGTTTCACTTCTCATTCTTGGGCAAGTATGCAATGTGAATTGGGATCTTGTGTCACTCTCATCACAACTTATTATCCCCAAACAGATGGTCAGATAGAGAGAACATTCCAAACAGTAGAAAATATATCGAAGGTATATGAAGCACAATACAAGCGTAAATGTCGTACTCCATCATGTTGGCGTGTTGTAGGACAGAAAGTCCTTGGTGGTCCTGAAATGATTCAAGACACCATTGACAAGATTCAAATTGTACGAGAAAGAATGAAAGCGGCCTAGGATCGACAGAAGTCCTATGCAGAAAAGAGGAGACGACCCATAGAATTCTAGTTGGGTGATTTTGTAATTGCTGAAGGTATCCCCATGGAAAGGATTATGCGATTTGGGAAGAAAGGAAAATTTTGTCCTAGATTTGTTAAACTTTTCAAAATCATCCAGAGAACTGGTAAGCAAGCATAATGTTTGGAATTTTCGGAAGATTTGGCAGGTATTCATGATATATTTCATGTAAGTTATCTGCGTAAATGTTTAACGGTCCCACTATCCGAGGTGAAACTGGATAATAAATTAAGATATGTAGAAGAGCCTGAAGAGATCGTAAACAAAAGAACAACTTAATTACATAATAAAGAAGTGGAGTTGGTGCTTGTCAAGTGGAAACACCATCGAGGCCCAAATTATACTTGGGAAAATAAGAATGAAATAAGAGCGAAATATCCCCATTTGTTTAAATCGTTGTGATTTCGGGGACGAAATCCTCAAAATGAGGAGGTATTTGTAACATACACGTTCAGTTATCGTGTTTTGTTAGTTTAAAAATGAATATTATTAAATAATATATGGTTTTGAGCAATGAGTTCTAACAAGATAGTTTTATGAGAAATGAAGTAATCATTCGGGAAATATTGGAAGTCTTATGAGATTCCAATCAAAAGTCAAATATTGAAATTAACAAAAATGTAAAATTTAAGTTGGAAATAATTAAAAATAATGTTATTAAAAGTTGTAAATTATCTTGTTAGAAACGTTTAGGCAAAAACCTCATCGAAATCCGAGTTATAACGAAGAAGTTATGACTTGTTGAAGTTTCGCGACAGAACCGGCACGACGCCATATGACGTAAAAAGTGAGTTTACGATAAACTAGTTTTTAGCTTTTGTGATCTAAATGAAAGTCGTAGTATTCGTTAAACCGAGAATTTTCATAAAAATAACGTCCAAATCTGACTTTGTATGAGAAAGTTATTATTTTTCTAAGAATCGGCATAGCAGTACACAACCCGAAACTCAAAATAAAGATCGAGTGATTTTTAGCCGACACAACCAAAACGAGAATCGAAGATCTCGTGAATAGTAGTACAACGGTAAAAAGACAGACGAAAATGGATATCGGATGAAGAAGTTATGAATTTTTAACTGACTTTTCCTGTCCCAACTTGTTAAAAATCTAACATTACAAATAAAGTCAAAATTAGCCAACGGAGTCTAAACAAAAGTTGTAGAGTATAATCTCATCTACGCGTGGATATAAAGAACGTCAAAAACGGAGCCCGTATGCAAAAGATATGAAATTTTGAAGTTTTAAATAAAAATTCGATATTTATCCGAAATAGTACGCCCAACGTACTTAGAGTACTTAGAGTACGCCCCGCGTACTCGGAAGTACGCCCCACGTACTCGGAAGCTAGGTCAGAAGTTGGCCACGTCACCTACTCCGTCGCATGCAACACGTATTATACAATTGCAACACGTCTGAGGCCCGAGAACCGAACTAGTGCCACGTCGCTTGGTATGCCCCGCGTAGCGAACGCCCAACGTCCTCGCATGTACGCCCAGCGTACCGAGGGTCAGGCCCCTACTATAAATAGAATGCAAAGGTCTCCGATTTTTGGTTACAATTTTCATTCTCTCTCACTATCTACTCCTTCTCTAGCTACCCTAATACCCCCCGAAGCCTAGGAAACATCACCGACACCCGAAGCAAGTCCCGACACACCGAAGACCCGAGAAAAATAATCTTTTCAAGTTGAAACTCTACCCGCACAAGGCCCGGTTTTCAACAAAAATCATCGGTTTTGTCAAAGAAAGTCATTTTTAGAGACGAATTGCTGCCCAAATTATCATTTTATCATTCGGTTATTTCACGATGAGTTCAATATAGGGACAATTGTATGTTATGTGTTATATGTGCAATGTGCTTTCCCGTGTTATTATGATAATGAGCTATACATTTGACCACGAAGTGAATGACTAAGCATCACTTGGGTACTAGTATGTATCCTTTGACCATGAAGTGAATGACTAAGCATTCACTTCAACATTGGCAGAAGGCTAAATAGGGCTGAAAGCCTGTAAATGGTAGCCAAAATGTTAATTCAGAAATAGTTTATTTTCTATGCTACATAGGCTAAAGTCTTATTGATCTATATCATGTTCAAATTGTCGTATCTCATTGATTGTAAATATTTGAAACAAATTATTCGTTGATATGGAAAGCATGTCATATGATACTCATCTGCTTTTGTTGTTCCTTTTCCCCCTTTGCTTCTGTCATATATATATATATATATATATATATATATATATATATATATATATATATATATATATATGGCATAACATTATATTGTAATTGTTATTGAATTCACTAAGTGTCACCGCTTATACCTCTCAGTGTTTAATTATTGCAGGTGATAAGCATCCAATATAGTTATGTACTGTTAGAAGATGTAGAATAGATAATATTATAACTTTTATATTTAGTGTATAAATTCCTGGGAAGTTATGTAATATATAAAACTTTGTAAAAACCTTGTTAGTCGATTTGTATCCAGTCTTTTGTAATAAGACCATATATGTAAAATATGTTTATGAATATTCATGTAGCATGTTTAGAGTAATAATGTTAAGTATGAAAGGGGTCTTTCACGAAATCACCATATCTTCATAAGATTCTTGCCCAGATCATCATAATTTCACCAAAAACACCAAGAATAATATTCAATTCTTCATATTTTCACCCAAGAACACTTCAAACAATTTTAGTAATTGTTTCTGTAAGTATTTCTTACATAATTTAGTGTTGTCTAACACTTTAAATTATTATTTAATTTATTTCGCTAATTTAAATACGATACCGCGTATAAATATTATTAGGATACGGCTACTTTCACGTATTCTAACTCGGGGATCATCCGCAATCACTTCGTATCCAAACAAGCACACACACTCGAGGTGAGTTCATACTCCTATGTTTTCACAATTTACAATTGTTTTAGGGGGGGGAGGGAATACAAGTAAAATACAAGAAACCTTGTGTTTAAAAATATAAATCACATATTATGTTTTCTTAGCGTTTATATACATTTTTACGTGAATTTACTAAATATGTGAAAGAACGTTACTATCAAATTTACAAACATTACCAAACATGTTAAAACACAAAGGTTTTCATTTTAGTAGAGCACACACTATAAACTATAATGGATATAGTTTAGAGAACTTACATATCATATGACCAAGTTCAGATCACAATACGAAAAACAAACATATAAACTATAATAGGTATAGTTTATGAGACATATATATACAGTTTATTCATTACATAAAGGGTATTACATTAAAATTACTAAAAGGGATTACATTTCATTTATTAAAAAGGGTTTTCAGTTTATTACTCGTAAACTCGTTGAAGCAATTTGTGAGACACCTTCAAGTACTTATCTAAGTGTCAACAAAAGTTCTGACTTATAACCAAAGTCTCTTGTAGGGAGAGCGATATATGTGTATATAGATATATACGGGACTGACAATCCCGCACCTTAACTGTTACCTACAGTTAGGCCGGCAGGTCTGGGGTGACAAATGTCGTTAACATTCCGACGCCTGAAGAACGTCGTGATCAGGCCATCTAAGGTCACAGTATGGTTATATGAACTCACATTGAGAAAACAACGACACATTTACGGAGTAATATATTTTCAGACAGTTTCATTTGAACATTAATTTTACATTTGGGTCACAGGGAAAACATACTTTCAAATAGTTTTATATAATAATAAAACTACATTACACGATTTCACAGTACAACAAGGGATACATTTCTAGAAACATACGTTTAAAGGGATTACATCCTAGTACAACTACATCATACTATTTTCTTAGTACAATGCAACTTACATTTCTGAAGGGACTATTATTGTTTACTTTATGATGACTTAGCGTATACATTAGGGTTATATATAATAAAAATCCTATACGCATTAAAGTGTGTGTTTCCGCCTTACTTCCTATTTCTTGTTTGGTTGTGGGTTTAGGGCAGAGTCACTCATTCGATTGTCTGTTCGATATTGATTATATATAACTTGTATACTCTAAGTGATCATAGGGGAAACAGTATGGGTCACACCATTTACATGAATTAGAACATCGTATTACAGATTATAAACATAAGAAATTTATACATTTTGGTCTTAAGGTATTAAGACTACGATACATTTACAACAAAAAATATAGGATTTTTTTGGATGAAAAAACTTAAGTTTTCAAGGAACAAAGAACATACTTTTATTTACCAAATGCTTATGAACTCACCAACTTAAATGTTGACACTTTTTCAAACCACTTGTAATCTCAGGAAATTAGTAGACAGGTACCCCCCACATGTGTCACGAAGACGGAGCATAGTAGCGTCACGTCTTATCTTTTGCTACAATTTGATGTTAAACAATCAATGTTTTGAATAGAATGTAAATTATATATTTTCAATATAATGGTTGTGTTGCTTTGATTATTATTATTTAGTTGTTATGATATTGTACATGACGTCATCCGTCCCCGAACGTTTCCACTGTTCCGGTTTGGGGGTGTGATCGATTGGTAGCAGAGCATTGTTTGTTGTGAACTAAGTATATCAAACCATATAAGATATACAACTATAAATACAATGGAGCTAATACACTCTGACCAAGAGTGTTACTTTTAAAATATAGCAATATTTTCATAAAAGTATACATACATATATTCAAGAACAGTGTCATAATAAGAAATAAACAAAAGTATTTAGAAAGTTGAACGGCACGAGTAGGCCTAGAGATATATAATCAAGTCTGTGAAGAATATAGCATGATCAACTATATTTATCTGAGAGGTGATTAGCGTATGCCTAGGAATGGTCGTGGTGTTGCAACAAGTCTAAAACTTACCAACCCTATATGCAAAGGAATATTAGAACCAAACATAAAGTTTAAAATACTATAGGAGTATTTTATGATACCATACAATAACAATAAGTCTAAAAACTTATCAACTTTGTATACCAAGAAAATCTAGAATCAAACATAAAGTTAAAATACTATAGGAGTATTTTAAGGCGCTATAAATAACTTATGTGAAAATTTAAAGACCCTTACTAGTAGATCTATAATTGCTAAGTGTATATGCTAAGGTTATATATAATTAAGATTTTATAGACATAGAATTTGTGATTTCTCTCTACTTCCCATTCCTTGTTTGGTTGTGGTCTTAGAGTAGGATCACACATCCGAACGTCTATTCGATCTTAGTTATATACAACTTGTATACACTACGTGATTATAGGAGGATCCGGTAAGGATCACCATAAAATTTTCAATAGAATTGCTTTTATTAATCTCATAAATTCTTTATACATTCTTATTCTCGCACAAACGAGGTATCTAGACATTGTAGCCCCACTACAACAGCCAACAGAGGAGTTGAGGAAGAACCAGAAGAGGGTTCACGAGGAGGATTCCAAGAAGGGATCAGTCGAAGAAAAAGGAGCTATAGAGATCGTTAATAAACCTTACCCTATCAAGAGTAGGCACGAGACCCCTTTCACCTTTATCTTTCTAGGACATATTCACACAAAGTACATACACCCACTACACAATACTTCGGACCCTAGCACCTAATCCAGCGCTACCTCTGATTGTTCTATGAAAGGCTCGCTTGAACCTTCGGATTCGGATTCTCCATCATGAAGGAATGGAGATTTATAGCAAAGCCCGGAACATGACAATGTGAACCCAACACCCCCCACGAAGATCAAAGAACACCATATGGATGCCATACCTACAAATACATAAGATAAAACAATAAGGATCACCTACACTCTTTAGAGGAGGAGATAGCCATGAGACAACGAATCTTTGCAACTAAAACTAGGATAGTCATAACTAATCTGAGAAACAGAAGGGGGCCACTCACGAGATGTGTGAGATAGTGGTTCACCCTATGTGTCAAATTAATAACTAGTAAACTAATATAACCTAGTGAGTTAGTGGCTACATTACTCACACTATGGGTAAGACTTATCGCACCTTTCATCACAACTACTAGTAGAAAAATCAAGAGAGATAAGCACTTCCAAAACCCATGAAACCAGATCAGCTAAAGATTTTCACACCTATATTCTATTTTGTTAAACCTAACATTGGTACAATACTTACTCCGACTCGCTACCATAAATACATCATAGGGATGTTGGTCGAAACATTGAGAATTGTACAACAAAACGTGAAATTTATATGCGTGTATATAATTAGATAGAATACAATTAGCAACGACCATAGTTACTTACGAACTCATTTGAAACAGAATCATGCCTTCACATGGAAGTAACCAGCATACCGGCGCAACACCGGTTCTGCAGATAGACCCCGCTACATTCCAAGTCATCGTAACAGCTATCATGGCACAACTTAACGCTAACAACACAAAAGGAAATGAAAATAGTGTCAACAATTCCAATCGTAGTAACAATCTAGGAAACCAACGAGTGTCTACCTACAAGAATACCCCACACCACAAACCTAAGAACAAGAAACGAAAGCTTTGGAACAAGAAGGGTCGTTCAACTCAAGGACCTACCAAAAGACAACAGACAGTAGCAGTCCCTACCACCCCTGTCCCTACTACCTCAGTATCGAACAAACCATATGCTGGAAGCCTCCCAAAATCACCATATCTTCAAAAGATTCTTGCCCGGATCATCATAATTTCACTAAGAACACTAAGAACAATCTTCAAATCTTCATATCTCCACCCAAGAACACCAAGAACACTTCAAACAATTTTAGTAATTGTTTCTGTAAATATTTCTTACATAATTTAGTGTTGTCTAACACTTTAAATTATTATTTAATTTATTTCTCTAATTTATATACAATATCGTGTATAAATATTATTAGGATACAGCTACTTTCGCGTATTCTAACTTGAGGATCATTCGCAATCACTTTGTATCCGAACAAGCACACACTCCGGATGTGAGTTCATACCCCTACATTTTCACGATTTTCAATTGTTTTAGGGGGGAATACAAGAAAACACAAGAAACCTCGTGTTTAAAAATATAAATCGCTTATTATATTTTCTTACCGTTTATATACATTTTTACGTGAATTTACTAAATATGTGAAAGAACGTTACTATCAAATTTACAAACATTTACCAAACATGTTAAAACATAAAGGTTTTCATTTTAGTAGAGCACACACTATAAACTATAATAGATATAGTTTAGAGAACTTACATAACATATGACCAAGTTCAGATCACAATACAGAAAACAAACATATAAACTATAATAGGTATAGTTTATGAGACATATATATACAGTTTATTCATTACATAAAGGGTATTACATTAAAATTACTAAAGGGGATTACATTTCATTTATTAAAAAGGGTTTTCAGTTTATTACTCGTAAACTCGTTGAAGCAATTTGTGAGACACCTTCAAGTACTTATCTAAGTGTCAGCAAAAGTTCTGACTTATAACCAAAGTCTCTTGTAGGGAGAGTGAGATATGTGTATATAGATCTATACGGGACTGACAATCCCACACCTTAACTGTTAGCTACAGTTAGGCCGACAGGTCTGGGGTGACAAATGTCGTTAACATTCTGACGCCTGAAGAACGTCGCGATTAGGCCATCTTAGGTCACAGTATGGTTATAAGAACTCACATTGAGAAAACAACGACACATTTACGGAGTAATATATTTTCAGACAGTTTCATTTGAACATTAACTTTACATTTGGGTCACAGGGCAAACATACTTTCAAATAGTTTTATATAACAATAAAACTATAGTACACGATTTCACAGTACAACAAGGGATACATTTCTAGAAACATACGTTTAAAGGGATTACATCCTACTACAAGTACAACATACTATTTTCTTAGCACAATGCAACTTACATTTCTGAAGGGACTATTATTGTTTATTCTATGATGACTTAGCGTATACGTTAGGGTTATATATAATAAAAATCCTATAGGCATTAGAATGCGTGTTTCCGCCTTACTTCTTGCTCCTTGTTTGTTTGTGGATTTAGGGCAGAGTCACTCATTCGACTGTCTGTTTGATCTTGATTATATATAACTTGTATACTCTTAGTGATCATAGGGGGAAACAATATAGGTCACACCATTTACATGAATTAGAACTTCGAATTACAGATTATAAACATAAGAAATATATATATATATATATATATATATATATATATATATATATATATATATATATATGTTGGTCTTAAGGTATTAAGACTACGATACATTTACAACATAAAATATAGGATTTTTTGGATGAACACACTTAAGTGTTCAAGGAACAAAGAATATACTTTTATTTACCAAATGCTTATGAACTCACCAAATTAAATGTTGACACTTTTTAAAACCACTTGTATTCTCAGGAAATTAGTAGACAGATACCCCCACAGGTGTCACGAAGACGGAGCATAGTAGCATCACGTCTTATCTTTTGCTATAGTTTGATGTTAAACAATCAATGTTTTGAACATAATGTAAATTATATATTTTCAGTATAATGGTTGTGTTGTTTTGATTACTATTATTCAAATTTTATGATACTGTACATGACGTCATCCGCCCTCGAACGTTTCCGACGTTACGGTTTGGGGGTGTGACATAAGACAAAGGATTACGAGTAAATACACCTTGGTAATTGAGATCCACCATTACAAACAGTCTAACATCAGGACTAGGTTTTGCTATTTATGCTACTAGCTTCGTTTAGAACTCGATCAGCAGCATTGATACCTCGATCGGACGTAACTGTTAAAACCCTAATTGTTGACTCGTCGTTTACTTCCTACAGAGTAAATTGAGGTCAAGGGGAAGGAGACAAGCGAAGTGAGGATTTGTGTTAATATATTTCATTAAAATGACATAGACCAAATGTACACATCATTAACAATTTCAATTTAAAATAAATGACAGGTAGGATGTGAAACTGCAAAACCTTCTAAAATCGGTCACAATGGTGTAATTGACATCTCTAGTAAAATATTGGTCAATTGTGCAAAGAAGTAACATACTTTGTCAAATTCGATCAAACGCACAAGTTACTTGTGCTACAGTAGCATTTTCCCAAAATTGATCAAGTGTAATTCAACCAAATTATATGAGAGGTTTCGGTGTTAGTGCAATGTAATTGTAAAATAATGATCAAAGTGAGACAAGTTAGTTACAAGGATAACCCTTGATCCTTTATAGGATCTTAGGCATAAAAACTTGGAAGGTGATAATGATCACCTGCAGTGATGTGTTTTATTGATTTAGAATTAAAATTACAAAGATGATAAAGGTTATACGAGTACAAGTGTAATGGTCGAGCTAATCGTGTGTCTAGTGTGTGATTTACAAGTATTATTTATAGTTTAAGCTAATCAACAAGAAGTCCGAGATTTCGGGATCCTCCTTGAACATGTATTTGCATGTTGTTTGACTTAGTATCCCCAGGTCTTAAGCTTAGTTGAAGTGACTTTCCGTTGAGAATGTGTCTTGTGTTGACTAGTTTTGCACATGTGAGGAAAATAAAGGAAAATATAGCCGTTATAAGTGTTAGAAATATTAGTGGTAGTAATCAGGATCCTGGGATATGTTGATCCTGAGGCTTCAGAAATATTTAAGGATCGTGAATATGATTCAAGGATCTTGTCCCTAACAATATCCTCCAAATTATACCTGTGATATATAAACGTTAGTGTTTATATATTTAATAGTATAACTTTAAAGTAAAAAATGAAGTAAAAATTTCTAACGGATAGGGTAATTTAAATTTCAACGGATAGATTTCTAACCGTTGGAATAAGTCAAATCACCCTTCTACCTTCCCTTGATTCTTGTATAAATAGGGTATACAACCTTTCTGAAGAGACCTTTAGATCAATCGAAATATCAAACAATGACTACAAATAAGAACAAGAGAGATTCACGAAGAAAAACTTTCACTAAGAAAGATAATCTCACAAAGAGATTATCGTGTGCACAAAGCAACGATTAGGGTTTGTGAAAGGCGTAACCATTCACAAACCTATACAAAACAATATATACTGCTATTCCGGACGATCCCTACAATTCAGGGATACGCCGGCTAATAAATCAAGATAACTAAGGAAACAGGATAAATACAAGATTTGTTACAACGTGCTGAATAGACAACTATTACAAACTAAAATGCCGACATGCTGATGCTGATGCTGAGCTACGTGTTGACGCTGAGTCTGTTTTAAACATTATCATATTTTAAGGCTTGACCTTTCAATCTCCCCCAATATGATGATGTTCAAAACAAACTAAATTAAGACACCCCTGGAAAGGAATTCTTCATACTCAGCTTCAGCTTCAATTTTAACGGGCCAGTAAGGACTGTCCAGCAACTCCTGTCTTCTGTTCAGCAGCTCCATGGCGATAAGAATGTGAAATTCTCCGGATAAATCTTGATGACTCATGCACATTTGCCTTAAGCCAACAAGATGAGTGGTTGGAGCTTTTGGGATCTCAGTAGTGCGCTGAAAGCACATCCTCCTGTTTTTATCAAGGTAGTACATCTCGTGTTCAGGAGCTGAGATGAATTGATGCTGAACCGGATCAACACCGAGAGGAAGAGAATTATTAATCACACCAGCACCGAAGTCTAGAACCAATACATCTTCGCCATCAACATGAAACTTGGTCCTTCGAGATCTAGGAACTGACGACCTTTGGCCTGGATGCTGAGATCGTTCTTTAGGAACAAGATCCAGACGCTGAACCTTTTTGATCAGCAGATGAAGAGCACTAATCAGTTCGGAAGAGTGAGCTGAGGTCTGCTTGGATGCAAGATCGAGCAGTTCCATCCATTCCGAATACCCATATTTGATCAGCTCATCCCTTTTGACAACTTCAGTATAAGAGTGCTGAGAACCTTGACGAGTGATCAGCAACGTAAGGATTTTCTCGCTTCGAGGTTTAGAAGCCTTGACTTTGATGATCTTGTCTCCACATATTCGATGATTAAAAACATCTTCAAATCTCTTTCGATCAATCCGGTCAAGAACACTATCAGCCTTAGGCTTACTAGAGCCAGAAGGAGGTTGAGAAGACTGAGCCTTAGACTGAAACTCCAGGAACTTCTGCATCTGAGCTTCAAACGATCCATTGGCCTGAAGTTTGTGCTGAATAAGAGATTCATCAGCTTGAGCAATGTTCTTTAGAAGCTGAGCTTGATTGGCTGCATCAAGAATTTGCTTGACTTGGTCAGAGGACATGTTCCATTCAGAGGCAAGGTTTGAAATGCTGACAATGGATTTGGGTTTCTTCACAGACGAAGAATTATCAGTTTGAGACTGATCCAAGTCAGTATCTGCTGCCTTCCGCTTTTGAGACAGCGGATGAGATTCTTCACTTGCAACGTCTGAGTCCTCTCCTTGGACCGGAATGATTGGATCAGCAACAGGATTGGCTAAAATAGGATGCGATTCTTCAAGGTCATCTGAGCTTTCTTGCTGAACTGGAATGAGAGGATCAATAAAGTTCATGTCAAGAATTTGACATTCATCATCAGCTTCATCATGCTCTTCATCATGCTCACTGTCTTCCACATACTTTTCAGTATCTGCTGGACTATTAGGCCCTACAAAATCAGAGTCACGAATGACAGGTTCTGTGTTTGGTTCACCATCAGCATGAGTGCTTGGTTCATCATCAGCATGATCATCAGCGTCAGCATCATCATCAGTATCTCCCCCTTTTTTAGCATCATCAGATTTGAGACTAGAGGGAGGAGAAAGTAAGAGTACCTCCTTGATTTGTTGAACATCAGCCTCAATTCGAAGCAGACGCTGACTGATGTCCCGAGTCAGTGACATCAGTTCTGAAAAAGCTGAAGCCGGAAGTTGAACCATTGAGAAACTTGGGGCAACTGGAGAGCTAGGAGGCATCCTTGGAGAGAAGTGGTGAGCTGCTGGTGACGGATGCTCCCCCTGAGACTGATGCTCCCCTTGTGAGGGATGCTCCCCCTGAGATGGATGCTCCCCTTGAGGTGGATGCTCCCCCTGAGGCATGAAATCCTATGGTGCTGAGGAAACTTTGCCAGTATCGGAGGCGATGTGATGAGAAAGTTGAGGGGAGAAGTGTCTGCCATCATGATGGTCCACCTCTTGATCAGCATCAGCACCTCCTTCATCAGTGTCAACGGTGAGAGAGGGCACAGTGTATGGATTCGCAATCCATTCTCTCATCCTATCCGAGATTCCAATGTCAGTATCCAAAGGATCATCCTAATACATACGAACTGACATTCGAGGGCATTGAATTGGATTCCCAGAGTGAGAGAAGTATTCAGGAGCGAAGAATTTGTCGAACACAAGGGCAATCCAGCGTGGAAAAGGAACATGATCAGCACGCACATTTGCACGTAGAAGCTGAACAAGTTGATCGAAGAATAGTGCCCCATAATCCAGTCTCTTGTTGAGAAGAAGGGAGCAGACAACTTGTTGCTCATAATTGCTCAGTTGGTCACCACTGCGAGACTTATGACCCACACACTTGCATAAAGCACCAGTGAAAAAATTCCAGCCTGGGGTCATGCATTGACGAAGAATAAGAGCTGATCGAGTGCCAGCTTTGGAATGATCATATCCCAGTTGATCAAACATGCGTTTACATCTTTCAATAGTAGGAGGTTCAAAAAAGGGTTCGAAAATTGGTAACCTTAAAGCAGCACTGAGAAGTTCTGCGGTGATGAAGACGAAGTGTCTGCCATGGCCAATGGTTCCGGTGATGGCATTGTTTTCTTCGTTGACTGTTGCAGTATAGTAGAACTCACATACTTGTTCAGGGAAGAACTCGGATGGTACATCACTGATGGCATATCGAAGGCGGCAAGAAGCCAAGAAATTTACGAAATCATCGAGTCCAAGACCTCGATGCACTTCTGGAATGTCAGGGTTAAAGACGACATTGGTGGCCTTGATGTGAATGGGAAGAGGAGGAGAGTTTGGAGCAGGAATGACCCTTCGAGAGGTTGAGGAGTATGTGAACAAAGATGCCGCCATTTGAGAGTATTTTGGAGTTCTAGGGTTTTGAGAGAGAGGTTCAAGGATTTTGGGAGGAAAAGATAAACCAAAGAAGAGGGAGGTTTAAATATGGAATGAAAAGGGTTTTTAAAAGGTAATGATTATCTTGATTAAAAAGATGATGATTATCTTCATTAATAAGAACGGCGCATCATAACAACCTGTCAGAGTATAAAGTAGCCGTTGGATAAAAGAGCCGTTGACTGAAGGTGAAGCGTCAATCAGTGTTTGCGGAAGCGCTGAGCTCAGTGTCACAAATGTTACATGCTGAAAATATTTCTCCGTCAATTCAAAGTACAGCTTGCTTATTCAGGGTTAGCAAGGTGATTGGTGCGTGTGATAGATACTAGTTACATTATCTAACCATCGGCACAGAGTGTTGTGACTTCATCAGTGAGTGGTTTATCTTACTGAATCATTAGACACTGAATAATAGGAGGGTAAAGAATGGATTGTTGCGTGTGATAAACCTTGGTGTTTTGGTCTAACCATTGGCAAAGATTTTTAGACTCTCATCAGCGTGTGTTTTGGCACACTGAATCACAGAATCAGTGTAAGATTGGTAAGAAGGGGTAGTTGCGTGTGATAGATCTTGGTGTTTTGATCTAACCATCGGCAAAGATTTTAGATTCTCATCAGTGTGTGTTTTGGCACACTGAATCACAGAGTCAATGTTAGATTGGTGAGAAGAGGTAGTTGCGTGTGATAGATCTTGGTGTTTTGATCTAACCATCGGCAAAGAGTTTCAAGTCGTTATCAGTGTATGGTTTAATACAGTGAATCATTCAACTTTTATTTAGAAGACTTGAAGAGGAGATAAGGATAAGAAATCAAACCAAAGTGCCCAGTAGCAAATATCATCAGTATGTTATCATCAGCACAATGTACATCAGCTTATAAGACAAAATCAAACATTAGCACAATTAAACATCAAAATTAATTACAAGGAAATCATTCCCAGTTCTCCAATAATGTGAGCAGTTGATTGAGAATCCAGTGCCTTTGTGAAGATATCAGCAAGTTGCTCCGAAGTCTTGACATGTTCAAGAACAACTTTTCCTTTTTCAACATTATCTCTGATGAAGTGATGTCTGATCTCGATATGCTTTGTCTTTGAGTGTTGAACAAGATTTTGTGTAATCTGAATGGCACTGGTGTTGTCACAATAAATGGGAGTCTTTGAGAACTTGAACCCATAGTCGAGAAGCTGATTTTGAATCCATAAGAGCTGAGCACAACATCTTCCAGCGGCAACATACTCAGCTTCTGCAGTTGAGATGGCAACTGATGTTTGCTTCTTGCTAGACCAGCTGATGAGACGGTTGCCAAGGAAGTGACATCCACCAGATGTACTCTTTTTGTCTAAATTGCATCCTGCATAATCTGAGTCAGTGTATCCATAAAGTTCAAATGCTGAGTCGCGAGGATACCACAGTGCAAGGTTTTGAGTTCCCTTTAAGTATCGAAAGATACGTTTGACAGCCATGAGGTGAGATTCTTTGGGATTAGCTTGGAATCGAGCACAGAGAATGGTTCCAAACATGATATCAGGACGACTTGCTGTGAGATACAAGAGGGATCCAATCATTCCTCGATACAGAGAGTGATTGACATCAGTTCCAGTTGGATCAGCGTGTAGTTTATCAGTCTTAGATACCGGGGTAGATGCTGGTTTGCAGTCACTGAAAGAATACTTAACAAGCAGGTCAGAGATATATTTACTTTGGCAAATGGAAATACCTGTCTTTTGTTGCTGAACCTCAAGACCTAAGAAAAAGGTCATCTTTCCCATCATGCTCATTTCGAATCTTTTAGACATGATCTCAGCAAATTCCTTGCTCAGTGTCTCATTTGGAGAGCCAAAAATAATGTCATCGACATAAATTTGAACAAGAACCATATCTGAGCCTTTGCTTTTGATGAAGAGAGTGTTGTCGAATGCTCCTCGTCTGTATCCATTTTCAAGCAGATACGATGTCAGCGTCTCATACCAAGCCCTAGGGGCTTGCTTCAGTCCATAAACAGCTTTGTCTAACCGGTACACGTAATCAGGATGATCTTTATCCACAAAGCCTGGGGGCTGATTTAGGAAAACTTCTTCTTCTAACACACCATGAAGGAATGTTGTTTTCACATCCATCTGATAGACAATGAAGTTCATGTAGGATGCGTATGCGAGAAACAGTATGATAGCTTCAATGCGAGCAACTGGGGCAAAAGTTTCCCCATAGTCGATGGATTCAATTTGAGTAAACCCTTGAGCCACAAGCCTTACCTTGTTTCGAGTAATGATTCCATCTTTATCAACCTTGTTACGATAGACCCAGCGAGTTCCAGTGATAGTCTTTCCAGATGGTCTTGGGACAAGAGTCCAAACTTTGTGCCTTTCAAACTCATTCAGTTCTTCTTGCATGGCCTTGATCCAATCAGCATCTTGAAGAGCTGTGTGTACCTTATCAGGTAAGATCATTGAAACAAAGTTAACATACATGCAAAAGTTATTAAGTACACTAGATCTGGTTCAGACACCATCATGAATATTCCCTATAATTCGATCAACAGGATGATCCCGATGTACAATGACTGATGCTGATTCCGGAGAGATAGACACTGACACATTATCAGTTTCAGGAGAATCTTCAGCTTCAAGGGAGTCATCAGCATCTAATGGGTTATCTGCTGATGTGGCTGCAGTATCTTGACTCAAGGGACATGGAACTGGAATGATAGGATCAGAAGAATCGGACTTCTCCTCAGCACAAGGTGATTCATCGAATGGACAAGAGAGAAGCTCTTGAAAGATAGAAGGAGAATGAGTGACTTTTTCATCAGTGTATGATTCCTCATCAAACTTCACATGAATGGATTCTTCAACACATTGCCTGTTCACATGAAAAACACGAAAAGCCTTTGAAATAGATGAGTACCCAACAAAAATACCTTTATCAGCCTTAGGTTCAAACTTGGATCTTGGGTCACGCTGATTTAGAATATAGCAAATACATCCGAACACATGAAAAAAGGATACGTCTGGTTTTCGATCTTTCAGCATTTCATATGGAGTCTTCTTGTGAATCCTGTGAATTAGAGATCGATTCTGAGTAAAACATGCTGTATTGACAGCTTCAGCCCAAAACGACATAGGAAGACCAACATGGATCATCAGGGTCCTTCCTGCCTCAATCAGTGTTCTATTTCTTCGTTCAGCAAAACCATTTTGCTGAGGAGTACGAGGAGCTGAGAAGTTTTGTCCAATACCTTTATGATCACAAAATTCTTCAAGAGTTGAGTTTCGGAACTCAGTACCATGATCACTTCTCAGTTGCTTGACTTTAAGACCTGTCAGTGTCTCATTTTTACGAATCAGTGAGATGATTTCCTGTGCAGCATGACTTTTCTTCTTCAAGAAAACTACCCAAGTAAATCGAGTGAACTCATCAACGACCACTAGAGTATACTTATTTCCACCTAGTGGACGAACATGAATAGGTCCAAACGGGTCCATGTGGAGTAGATGAAGAGGGACTGATATACTGGAACAAGACTTGGGTTTGAAAGAGGACTTGGTTTGTTTTCCTTGTTCACACGCTGAACACATCTTGTCTTTCACAACGCTGAATTTTGGGTGCCCTCTAACTAGGTCCTGATTGGAAATCTTAGATAGATGCTTGAAGTTCAGATGAGAAAACCTTTTGTGCCAAATCCAGCTGAGATTCGTCTGAGACTTTGTAAAGAAACATTGCATCAGTGCCTTGTCACTTGAGAACATGTCAAGAACATATATATCATCTTTTCTACTTGCTAAGAGTACGATGTTCTTGTCAGCGTTTACAACTCTGCCTTCTTTCTTTGTAAAGTGAACTTCATAGTCAACATCACACAATTGACTGATAGAGATAAGGTTGTGTTTGAAACCCTTAACATATGAGACATTTTGAAAAACCACGTTATTGCATTTGATGTTTCCATATCCCTTAGTGAACCCCTTTCCATTGTCTCCATAAGTAACTGCAGGACCAGTTTTCTTAACATAATCTTCCAGGAGAGACTTTGATCCTGTCATATGCCTTGAGCAACCACTGTCTAAGTACCAAAGATGCTCCTGACCCTACAGTGCTGAGAAACTAGTTAGAACACACTGACCCATTCGAAGATGGGTCATTCACAAAGTTACTTGAAAATAAATTATAACACTCCTTAGGAAGACAGTTTAAAGAGTTTGACTTAAGAGTCCATTTTTCATTCCTAATTTTAATATTTTCAGCTCTTGAGGATGATTTATCAAAAGAACATTCACTGATCTTGTGAGAGGAATCACCACATCTGTAACAAATTCTAGTTCCAAAGTTCTTCTTGGTGAGCAAATTTTTTGATTTAACACATTTTGATATGAAAGATTCACCAATAGAGCTTTGAGTCCTTTTGTTTATCACTGAGTCACGACTGACATCAGTGTCAGAAAGAATTTGATCAGTGTTAGGAGATGAACTATCAGTATCTGATTTAGACTCATTCACAGATGGATTGCAATCAGGGAAGTGCTTGAGTTGTTCATGAACAGCATGAAACACTCCATTAGAGATAGGAAAAGCAATAATATTCTCAGTTAGAGGGGTTGGTCTAACAAGATGTGCAGGATAAGATGTAGGATCAATTCCGGTAATTTCAATATTACACTCAGTAATACCATCAGAATTAATAGTACAATATTCATCAATTAAACTTTGATTAATAAAATAATTACTGACAAACTTATTTTTGAAATTGTTTTTCATCTCATTCATGAAATAGACCTCAGATTCCTTTTCTTGTGATTTAAAAACTTTTTCAGCTTCGGCAAAATTACCCCCAAGAATTTTTTCACAAGAATGAGGAATTTGAGCTGAGATAATATAATTGGCATTCTTATGAGATTTTGCCCAAGTGTGGAGCACAGTTTGTTCTTTAATCAAAAGATTTTTAACATCGTCAATTTCAGCAGACAAGGATGAATTTGACAAACTGGTAATTCTAAGATTTTCCTGAGTGGACTCAATAATACTATTTTTTATGGATATATCAGTTTCAAGAAGATTAATTTGATTTTGCAAATTTCTTATGGTTTGATTCTTCTTAGAATTAATGACACCCAAATACTCAAACATTTTGATTTTTTCATTCATTGAATAGGAAACAAAGTTTTTAACCTGGTACATTGAAGAAGAGTCAATGTTGTGCTTTCTGGAATTTTCAGCATCAGACATATCAGTGTCAAAAGTACTCTTGTCTTTATCGGGAATATCCGGGTCCTCTATTTTGACCATGAGACACTTGACTTCATCATCTGATGACTCTTCATCAGTTTTCCATTTTTCTTCCTCAGCTACAAGCACTTTATGTTCCAGATTTTCAGCTTTCAGCTTCTCAATCAGCTTATTGTACTTCTGCTTCCAGTATTCATATGTGCCTTGTTTCTTTTGTTTACACTCCTTTGCAAAATGATCAGTGCTCCCACAGTTAAAGCACTGATCCTTCTCTTTCTTATCAGCACTATGCTTTTTATCAGCTCCTGACCCTTTTGAGAACTTTCCACCAATCTTCTTTTGAAATCTTGAGAAGTTTCGACCTGATTTTTCAAAGGTCTTCACAATCAAGGCTGCACTAGCTACAACCTTTTCAATATCATCAGTGTCAGTTTTAGATGAATCAGTGTCTGAGTCTGCCACAAGCTTTTTGTTGGAGAACAAAGCTACAGAAGATTCACGCTGAGAATCCTTCATCAGTTCCTTTCTTTGAAGCTTGGATTCTTCATAGTATCGAAGATTTCCATAGAGACTTTGTAAGTCCATAGAGTTGATCTTCTCGCTGTTTTTCAGCACATCAACATGATTCTCCCAACCTGCACCTAGAGAACCCAAAAACTTTTGCACTAGAACAGTTCTATGCTTCAACTAATCTAGTCTCCGAAGATCGTTAACAAGAGTATTAAATATGTTAAAGGTTTGAGTCAAGGTTTCACCTTTCTTAGCAAAAAAATGTTCATACCTTCGGTTAAGATCATTTATTTGAGTAGCCTTGACTTCTTCAGTTCCTTCAAAAGATACAGTCAGCGTATCCATCATTTCTTTTGCTGAGATGCAATTTTGAACCAGCCCAAAGATGTTGTATGGCAATGAGTAGCTAATAGCGGCACGAGCACGAACATCCAAACCATGTTTTCTCTTGTCGTCTGCCGTCCAGTTTTCTTTTGGAGTTTTCTTCATAGTGCCATCAGGAACATTGTTTTTAAGAGGCTGATACATCGGAACATAAGGACCTTTTTCAACGATGTCCAGCATGTCTTCATCAACAGATTCCAAGGCATATAGAGCCTTTATTTTCCACATAGCAAAGTTAGTTTCATCGAAAGGAGGGATTTTAGCAGAAGGATGATTTGACGAGTTTGATGAAGAAGAAGATGAAGCCATTTGTTTGATAAAAGAAACCTGCTCTGATACCAATTGAAGAGACCTTTAGATCAATCGAAATATCAAACAATGACTACAAATAAGAACAAGAGAGATTCACGAAGAAAAACTTTCACTAAGAAAGATAATCTCACAAAGAGATTATCGTGTGCACAAAGCAACGATTAGGGTTTGTGAAAGGCGTAACCATTCACAAACCTATACAAAACAATATATACTGTTATTCCGGATGATCCCTACAATTCAGGGATACGCCGGCTAATAAATCAAGATAACTAAGGAAACAGGATAAATACAAGATTTGTTACAACGTGCTGAATAGACAACTATTACAAACTGAAATGCCGACATGCTGATGCTGATGCTGAGCTACGTGCTGACGCAGAGTCTGTTTTAAACATTATCATATTTTAAGGCTTGACCTTTCACTTTCAATCTCATCTTACTCGTATCTTTTCTTCTGGAAGTTCATCGAATATCTTCGAAGGTACTATCTTTGCCTATTTTCCCCTTCCTAGTTTTGTTTTCTTCTAAAAATGGCCAAAAAAGGAGCTCGCTCTCACGCAAACATCATAGCTATACATGATAATGATTTTGTAGATCAAAAAATCCTTTAATACGAGGGAATTTATACCTTTGATGACAACAATATTGAAGCTTTGAGATCGATTGAAACCTTTCCTGTTAGTACTATTTTCAAACCTTTCAATGTCAAGATCCAACCTGATTTTATTTCTTCCATTTGGGTTTGTTTTCCTGAGTATCCCTTTACCTTAGGCCTTACTTATCCCTTTTCCGAAATCATTTCTGAATTTTTTGAAATTACCAAGATTTCATATATTCAAGCCATGCCAGCAGTTTGGATGATCCTTTATTGGATTGATAATCTGAACCACTCCATGGGTCTCAACATCGATCTAAATGAATTAGCTTATGTTTACAACCTTTCTACCTTTGGGAATTCCCATTTCCTGTTGAAAGTTAAAACTGACGGATCAACTCTTGTACTAAAATTCAAGCATAATGATGGTGCTTGGAAAGGAAGATACTTTTTCGTAAAACATGACTCGATTCTAGGTGGAAATATTTTACCTCAATCTTGGGTTAAAAAGGGTAGGGTTTCTTATTTTTACATCGAGGATCCTAATATTCACACTTATTATTTTTTTTTGTAGCTTTCAAGTTTGACGACTTAGTTCCCCCCATTGAAGATACCATAGACAGGATCAGGAACTTCCTTGCTTTGCCCGAGTTTGAGTGGACATAAAGATCGATCCTTCCAATCATCACGAATGCTCAATCGCTATCATCCCTATGGCTACTAGTAAGGATCCTTGAGTACTTTCATCTTTGGTCTTGAGAAATTTTAAATACTTCTTTGGTTTTCCCATGATCTAAAACCATACGCGCCAATGCTCATTTCTCCCTTTCTGATCTTGATACGGCTATGTCAAGTGGCCAAATATTTGTGAAGAAAGAGAAGACTAGCTCCTCCCTTTCCTCAAAAATGGTCCACATTGATCTGACTATGAAGACCTCGGGATCCCGGAAGAGGAAAACTTTCGAAGCTACGAGCTTGAGCTTGGAAAATCTGGGGGATGAGAATGCACTTCAGAGGCTAGTTTCCTTTTCTCAAGCTGTAGGTGTTAGTGTTACTTTTGTTTCTTATGCTTTGCCTTTCATTCTTTCTGATGTTACTCTTGTTACAGGTCTTTGATCATGTCTCCACAGACTTGAGGATTCGGGCTGAAAAGGCTGAACAAGATTTAAGGGAACAAGAGAATATATGGAAGGTGACCAACAAGGATCTCCTGAGACAAGTGGAACTTCTGAGCAATGAAAAGGTCGAGAAAGAGGAGGAGCACGATGTAGAGATAGTATAGGTGATCGCTGAAGTGAAGGCTAGCGTTGTCACGGCTGTTTGGGAAGGCAAGATCAAATTAGTTGAGGATATGGCCAACATAAGATCCTGGAACCTAGCCGAGTGGCATGCAACTCTAGCTGAATTAAAGGGCAAACATGTCAAGACCAGTGAGGATCCTAAGGGGCAGTAGCCAAAGGCTAATGAGGAGAAGAAAACCTCGGGCAATGATGACCAAGCCAAGGTCTAGGCCTATTAGAAAAAAATATTTAACATGACTTTGTACGAGACAATTTTCATTTTTTATGGAATTGATGTATAACTCTTTCTTTGATCTATGGTTGTTTTATATCCTTTTGTTCGTATGGTTAGTTTATATGCTAATAGCAATAGGACTTCTAGGTATTCTTGCGTATTCAGAATCTTAGAAAGAACCCTGAACAACCTAAAAATATTTAGTCATCAAATTGAAGTCTTCAAATAGTTAAGATCTTTTTAAGACAACAGACCTTTGAACATTACGTAGAAAATATGATTCTAAAGGATAGATAAAACTTGGTGCTCCTTATGGTTCACAATCCCTTGAATTAGTCATGGAAGGATCCTTACTTGAAAGATCTCTGTTAAGTTTCTACTTAGTGAACTGTGGAGGATCCCTCTTTAGAAATTAACTGGGAATAATCCCATTTTCAAATGCAAGTGGGGAGGATCCCTGATTGTAATAATGCTATAAGCCTTAGACGTTTCCTGGAAAAATATTATCTTTTGAAAACACGATTATGTTCAACAGACTTCTAGGGATAACCCCAACATATTAGTGTTATGAAATTTAGGAAGTAATTGGGGAAAATCCCAACTTAGGATAACACGTCCGTGTTATAAATTTTAGTAATTTACTAGGGAAAATCCCAACTTAGGATAACACGTAAGTGTTATTAACCTTAGGAAATCACTGGGGAAGATCCCAACTTAGGATAACACATAAGTGCTATAAACCTTATGAAGTTATTGGGGAATATCCCAACTTAGGGTAACACGTAAGTGTTATAAACCTTATGTTCAAACATTAGGATCTTGACATATGTTCAGGAATAACAGGGTTTCCAGGTCACTAAAGCATGAAGTGATCCCCATATTCACATCCCATAGTAAGATTTCATGCGTCCAAGAGAGGTATTGAAACCTTAACTCGTATGAACGAGGTAATTAACTCCTTAAACCTTAGAGGGTATGAAGTAACCTTAATCGTAGGAGAGATGATTAATCTTTATTCATTGTTACTTTGATAATTGCATATTATAATCGTCAAGATCACATAATTATGTATCCATCGGGATCCCTTCATGCTAAGATCCTCGATTGTCAGGATCCTACAACGTTGGGATCATCGAATGTTAGGATATTTATGTGTCAGGATCCTTGGGTGCTAGGATCCTTATGTGTTAGGATCCTTTATTCCCTGTGCATAGCAGACATTAGCTTAGGGGTGGGCTAACGTCCCTCTGATGCTTAAGTTAGTATTGGCTTTCAGAAGAATAAAAACAATAAGATAAAAGTAGAGGGTAGAGAGAGTGTACCTAGAGTTTGTTTGTTTATGATCAACATAACTTACATGAAGTATGATTTTACATGGATAACATTCCATGATCTTGGTAGGATGTTACCTTCAAAGGTAGCCATTCAATATGCCCCCTTTCCTGCTTTTGAATCAATGAGATACTGTCCTTCCCATTTAGGTGTCAATTTGTCTGCACTGGGATCCTTGTTATTTTGGAATGGTTTCTTAAGTACCAAGTCACCTACCTGGAACCTTCTGACTTTAATGTTCTTTGTATATGCTTTAATGATCGTTTGTTGATGAGAAACAATGTGGATCTTGGAAAGATCCATGAATTTATCAATAGTGTCAAGATCCTGGGCTAGGATCCTATTGTTGTTTTCTTGATCTTGCAATTGATATCTTACTGTTGTGATTACTACTTCAGTAGGGATCATGGCTTCAGTTCCAAACACCAAATAGTATAGAGTTTGGTCAGTGGCCTCCTTTGAAGTGGTCCTATCTGCCCATAGAACGAAAGTAAGTTCCTATGCCCATCTTTCTTTTTTCTCATCTAACCTATTCTTTAGATTGTTGACTATGATCTTATTGTTGGACTCAGCTTAACCATTAGCTTGAGAGTGAACATGAGTAGACATTATCATTTTAATCCCCCAACTTTTGCAAAAGTCTCTAGTCCTTTTGCTTATGAACCGAGATCCATTATCGAATATGATCTCAACGGGGATCCCGAACCTGGTCAGGATATTAATTTTGATAAAAGAGACTACTTCTTTATCTCATACTTGAACAAAGGCTTCAGCCTCTATCCATATCGAGAAGTAGTATGTCATTACCAACATGAACACTTTTCCACTAGAAGCTTTTAGTAACTTGTCGAATATATCCATTCCCCATTTCATGAATGACCAAGGGGAAACGATAGGATGCAATGGTTCTAGTGGTTTATGAAGGATGTTGCTATGTCTCATACAAGCATCACATCTTTGGACATGCAGGAAAGCACCCTTTTTCATTGGTGGCCACTAATATCCCGTTCATAATGTTTTGGAGCATAAGGATCTACCCCTAGTGTGGTTGCCACAGTCCCATTCGTGTATATATTTTAGGACTTTTGCAGCTTCATGATCTTCTAAGCATTTTAGGTATGGGCCTGCCATGGATTTTGTGTATAGTTTTCCTTGAATCATCATAAATTGTGAGACCCTTATCTTGAATGCTCTGTCACTTTTCTCTTCTCTTGGAATTGTGCCATTTTGGAGATACTCCACAATGGGTTGGATCCAAGATTTGGAGTGCAACGGAGGATCCTGAATGTTGGGATCCGATGATTAGGATCCTGAGGAAGTGGTTGAGAGTTAGGATCCTCGATTATTGCGACGTTGGTTGTTTGGTCATGGTGATTGGGATCATCTGGTTTGTTAGAAGGATCTTCTATTGCTAGGATCAGTATATGGGTTATAGATATCCTGATTACTGGTGGGATACTAAGGGAAGATCCTAGGTTGGCTAGTGCGTCTGCCTCAACATTTTATTCTCTAGGAACTTGGCTTAGGCTGAAAGCTTCGAATTCAGATGCCATCTTTTTGACGATTTGGAGGTATAGTGCTTGTCTTTTGGCTTTTACTGTATAGGATCCACTAAAATGATTAGTTAATAATAAGGACTCAACAAGTACCTGGAGATCCTTGATTTGAAGATCATTGGATAGCTGTAATCCCATGATCAATGCTTTGTATTTAGTTTCATTGTTGGTTGCATCGAATTCACAGCTGAATGACTGGGGTATGATGCCCCCCCTGTGGCAATTTTAGTATGACCCATAGGCCTGTTCCTCTAAAAAGTTCAAGGATCCCTCAGTGAAGAGTGTCCATATTCCCATGCTTTCTTCTTTTTAGAGTTCCTTGCTTTCCAATTCTACTTCAGGTTGTAGATCATTATTGAAATCAACCACAAAGTCTGTTAGTGCTTGTGGCTTTATTGCTGATATTGGTTCATATTTAATGTCATATGTGCTTAGCTTCACGGAACACTTTGCCATCCTACCTGACATCTCTGGTTTTCGTATAACATTCTTGACGGGGTAATAAGTTCTTACATGTATACTATGTGTTTCAAAATAGTGTCTTAATTTTGTAGAAGTAGTTATTAATGCAAGTATTAGTGTTTCAAGATGGGAATACCTGGTTTTAGGATCTAGGAGACTTTTACTTACATAGTATATGGGATGTTGATCCCCATTGATATCCGTGGCTAAAAGTGCACTTACAATGTTAGAGGATACTGAAAGGTATAGGAGTGGTTCCCCATCTAGTGGTTTCACTAGCAAGGGTGCAAAGCTTAAATAAATTTTAAGTTCCTGAAAAGCATCTTTGTGTTCTTTACTCCACTCAAATCTTTTGTTCTTCTTCAAGATATGATAGAAAGGCTTGCACCTTTCTGAGGATCTTGAGATAAACCTATTCACTGCTGCTACTTTTCCTGTTAGTCTATACATATCCTTCATCGATGATGGGGATCTTAAATTGATGATGACTTTTATTTGCTCCGGACTTGCTTCTATTCCTCTTTTGGTCACCATGTATTCAAGGAACTTGCGCAAGCCCCAAAACCCAATCTAATTACTTTTGACTTAATACATGTTGAAATAAAACCATAATCCATGCAAGAAGCCTGAAATATTACTTTTCCCATTTTACCCTTTTACTTCAAAGCATAATTCAAGGTATTTAATCACTTAACCAACATTATCAACATCCGATAGGGTCTAAACTCTATTAACTTGAAGCCCAATGCCTTTACATAATTGAATTACGGTCCACAATCTCGAAATAAGAAACATCCCGAAACTGGATGTTACACAGTCCCTACACTTTGATCCTTCGCAGATCCTTTAGCAACATCTATTTTCATGAATCCTTAGCAGATTACAAAGATCCCTTACATATCCTCTACAATTAATTCCTCACAAATTATATATCAAGGTTCTTTAGAAGAACTTTCTTACTAAATGGAACCCCTTTCTCAACCTTCTCTAACAACACATAATTTTATTCCCATAGGAATCATCTATCTACATTCCTGAAGGAATCATAATCTCATTCCCGTAGGAATCATAATCTCATTCTCGAAGGAATCATAATCTCATTCTTGAAGGAATCATAATTTCATTCCTGAAGGAATCATAATCTCATTCCCAAAGGAATCATCTTTCGATATTCTCATAATCTTTCATGTGAATGTTATGATCTACCGATGGTCTTACACATCACTTGTTACATAACATTTTATCTCATGATTCCCTTAAGAAATATTCTACTATCAATCAAGTACTTAATTCATTAAGCACTTAATCTAAATCTTCATCTAATAACATGTGGGTATTTACTACAATACCATTAGCGTCTAGCCATACATTCATACCTTATCTTCATCTAATGTAATGTGGGTATTTAACATTATGTCACTGACATGTACCATGCATACATACTCATGCAATATACTATAATTCATATAATCATACTATGTTTTTCATATATTAGCTTATAGGTATTTAACATAATACTATTTACATCTAATTTTACATTCATGGTCTATATTCTTCTGATGTCTTATGGGTATTTAACATAATCTCACTTGTATTAAGACATGAATACATAAGACTAAAAAAATATAATCATAATCTAGTGAGAGAGAGAGAGAGAGAGTTATAACTCACCATGTTAGTTAGTGAAAACTAACTACCCTTGGCTTCAAATCTTCAATTGATGCAACTTGATCCATCTTCTTTGCTCAAAGCCTATTCATACAACATGTCAAGTTCCTTAGAATTTGTCTTATCCCATTAAGAAACTAATCACTATCCATATCAAAAGATTACTCCATTGATCATAATTCTAGCATCTCGTTTTCTATTTGCAAATCTATTACACCCCATGAACTAATCATCCCATACTACCTAATTCATTACACTCTAAACTCTATTGCATTAACTCATGTTCCTCACAAGTTAGGGTTTGAAACCCCAACTTATATGTATATGGATTTCACCTTGGAAATCACATATAAAGCTTGTTCAAAGCTTCTAAACACTCTCAATAACATACAAATCGAGATACAGGTCGATTAATGCAAACAATATAATCAATTTAACAATTTCACATTAAAGCTTAAAGCTTCATAAAAGGAAGAAATCATTACCTTAAGAGGGAAATGATGTTAATCCTTGCAATCCTCTATCTCTAGCTCATATTATCTCATTCATAAATGAACCCTTAACTTATTTAAATTTGTTATTTGATTTGCATAACCGAGTGGTGATTGCATGTCTATTGCATCATGGTGTGCCTAATTAGATTATGGTCTCCCTCTAAACGAGTCACTATGCTTTTCCCTTATAACATCCTATTTCGCCACCATGCCACGGTGACCCATATTACCACGTTGCAGTAGCCCATATTACTACGCGCTGGTAACCCATATTACCACGCCGCGGTGCAAAGTACATCTCCTTCTTCTTACGACGAGACTTTTGACCATTTTACCGCTTCGCCCCTCGTGCTATGGTAAACTCCTTATTGCGCCGCAATGCCTGCAATTTAGCAGCTCTTTAGCTGATTCATTTCCAGTTTTGGGACTATTTTTCTTCTAACTTATAACACTCATTACTTCTTTGTTTTAAACCCATTTCCAATGATCTTTTTATCCACATGAAGGTGAGGATGAGTTCTACAACTCCATTAAGTCACCTCGGATTAACTACTTACATGTCTTAAACTATTAAGTCACAAACTTGGCTTAAAAAGCATAAAATTTCCAATTTACCGTTTATAGTCTAACTACACAATCTCTTGCATTTGCTCTCTTGAACTCATTTATGTCATCTTATAAAAGTGACTTAGACTTATATCGACTCATTTCATGAAGTTACATCTTCTCAATTTATGAAATTCCTCTAAATGACCAAACTGCCATTTTGGTCAATTATTCACCTAAAGTCAAATCTTTTTAATTTTTGGGTTCTTACAACTACATTGGACTCTTGTTCATTCAAGAATCGTAACAACTGTAACGACTCAAAAACCAAGGGTAAAAATTTCATCTTTAATGTAACTAAAACATTGATACCATTTATTTCAAACATTTCAAATCATAATTAAGTAAAACATTTATTAAATTTTATCCCAAAATCAATCATTACGGAAATCATAGGTGTGTGCACTGCAATCCATCTGAGCTCTTCGTTTCCAAATCGATGATACCTGAAACCAAAACTGTAAACCGTAGGCACAAAGCTTAGTGAGTCCCCCAGAGCATACCCCACACACAATCCACATAACACATATCACATATCATATTAGCTATACAAGCTATCTCTACCACATATCACATATCAATTAGCTATAAAGCTATCTTTACCGCATACCACATATCAATTAGCTATAAAAGCTACCTCTACCACATAATACATATCAATTAGTTATAAAAGCTACCTCTACCACATATCACATATTAATAAACTATAAAGCTATCTCTACTGTTAGCCCCAAAGGCTATCTCTACCGTTAGCCTCAAAGGCTATCTCTACCGTTAGCCACAAAGGCTATCTCTACCATTAGCCACAAAGGCTATCTCTACCATCAGCTATAAAAGCTATCTCTACCACGTATCACTACATAAATATATCACACACCTCTACAGAACAGTATACAAACTATCATAAAATGGGTCGGCCTTGGTGCCTTAGACCCATTGGTATGGTAAGAAGAATCACCTCGCATTGTAGAAGCTTCCTGCATGAACTCCTTAGTTGCTGCCCCGCCAGCTTCCCGAGCTGTCACCACCAAACAATATACCCAATTAGCGATTAGGTCCCATACCAAAATCCTTAGTCCATGCATGGGGTAAAATGAACATTCTACCCATGGCCCAATATGATCCAAAACTAAGGCCCAAACCCAAAACAAAAGCCCAACACTCTAATGTCCATAAGTTCTTTAATGGCCCAATTCCAAATTGGGCTCAAAACCATAATGGGCCTTTACAAATAAATATCAATCCAAACCTAATGGCCCAACAGGGTCCCAAAACACAAAGTTCATTGCTTGGCCCAACCCGAGGCCCAAAACACACCAAACCTATAACTGATGAGTATGCGGAGCGTACTCTTCTGTACGCTAGGCGTACTGGATGAATGGAGTGTACGTTGCGTGTACCTGCATGTACGCCCAACGTACTCCTCTGTTAAGCTACTTTTCCATTAAGTGCTTAATACTCCACTCCAGAAGCTACAATTGCAGATCCAAGTCCTCTTCAACGTCTTAAACCATAAAGTTGCTTCCTTGATGGCTTTGCATGACCCAAATAAGCTCAAACTCCAAAAATGATAATCTACTTCCACGGAAATGGTCTTAACTTATGCACGAACCCATTAAGACCTCAAATACGACAACTTTCTGCCTTAGGGACTCATTTAACACTGAGAGTGGCAACTCTAAGTCTTAGAAATCGGATTGACCCTTAAAGCTTCCACCTTTGGACCAAAATGGTCCAAAAACTCACTCTAAGAGATCTAAGAAGATAACTGATCAAGATCAAAGCTTTATACCTTCATCAAGATGAGAATGAGTCCCAAATGCTAAATCCACAAGCTCATCCTTGATTCCCATCTTTGCAACAAGTTCCATCTTCTTAAAATGCACCAAAAACCACCCAAAATGCACCCACAAAGCTCACAACACTCTTGGATGAAGCTACCACTCGAAATTAGGGTTTAAGGCTATGAGAATGAAAGGGAGGCGCACCCCCTTGGACTTAAGGTGCTTTAAATAGTGAGCCAACCCTAAAAATTAGGGTTTAGGGACTCTGAGCGTACGCCTCCAACACCTGCGACTCCTCATCCCCTCTACGTTGGGCGTACCCCAGCTTAAGTTGGGCGTACCCTTGTGTTGGCCACCTTCCTTGTCACTTGTCTCCACTAAGGACTAATAATGCCAATACCCCCAAAGTACTATAACTTCCTCATTATAAGTCCATTTCCTGTGAACTTCATATCCACACAAAGGTGGTGAGAAACCCTACGTTCCCAGCTCCACACCCGAGCTCTACAACCTTCCGTATAAGACCCGAGACCCATAAAATATCAAATCGTCAAATTACGCTTATACCCTTGGTCTCTGAAGACAAAATCGAATACTTTCAAAACCGGGTGTTACAACAACACTTGTCAAATGAAAGGTATTTCGTTACACCTCGATCCATGGTTGTTTTAGTTGTTTGTAATGCTAGATCCATGATCCTCAATTCAATCTTTGTTATCAAAATTGTTTTGACACTGATATACAAAACTTACAACTACCCAATGGCTAGACTTTAAGAGGTGGAGTGGGTTCACTAAACTTACAACTACCCAATGGCTAGACTTTAAGAGGTGGAGTGGGTTCACTAACCTCCTAAATGCACATATTCATGCGGTACCACACACTTCAAAATGATATTCATGAAGATACCAACTATACCTCATCTATCTATCTCTTCATGCCGCACCACTCCCTCGACCCTTATAACCTTTACAATAAAAGAACTCGATTATTTTAAAATAAAGTTTTAGCATCACCCTTTAGCATATGCAAAGAGAGTAGAATAAGTAATACCCTTAACTAATCTATAAAGATATACTCAAAACCTTCACCGCCAAATAAAATAAAGGAAAAGCTAAGAAAAACCGCAAAAGTCACGCGTTGATTCCAAATCTATAACCTTCAACGATGGGAAAAAGTCGCACATACATACCTCACCCAGAAGCTCCAAAGAACTTTCTTGCTGATTTCACAAAAAACCCCCTCCACATACGTACATATCGAGACGATTTTTGATTGATCGCCAGAATTAGGGCAAATCGAGGGCGAATTTGAGGTTCTTTGGATTTTTCGTTTATAGCAGTAGGGGGATTTCAAGTGATAACAATCATAACTTTAAGTATTATTGTATCACTAACAACCGCGGAAAAAATTAGGGTTTTGAAGGATTGCATGATTTTGGGGTTGTGATGATGATGACAAACGGCGGTACCCCCTTTGAATGGCATGATGATGATGATACTGAATTAGGCGCGGATGATGGTGCGCTGAGCATGGACATTGAATCGTTTTTAAGTATTCTTGACGAAGACCGTCCCGATGATTCTTCCCAGGTGAGTTTCATTCGTTGATTTATTATATGAAATTAAGTGATTTGGAGTGTGATCGTTTGAATCATTGTTAGCATGTAAGTTAGTCTATTTTGCATATGTATGATTTTGTAAATTTGTGTCGATAAACTAGATATCATTCTAATGTGTTGCTGTAACATTTTCTGATTATGAATGGACTGATATGGTCATGTTCATTAAGGCTTTCTACGATTGGAACTAGTAGGCTACTATTTCAGATATGGGGAGTTTCTTTAGGGGGTTATTTGTCTCTCGTACAGTTTCAAACTTATAATCTGATATATATTTTTCAGAGTGGATTGGTGGATCCTTCTTTAAGCATTGCACTCTGTAACGAGTCAGCTTCAAATGTTGGTGCTAATGAACAATCCCAAATCCATGATGGTAATCTTTTCTCCTCATGAACAAACTTATGATTTCATTTGACATGTGAAGTGTTTTCTAGATTTTTGGCTTCAAAATATGTGTTATAACTTATAACTCAGTCATTAATCACTTGCTCTTTTCCCTTCAGATCACTCAGAAGCTTCAGCTTCTAGAACTGTTTGTTCAAGTGGTTCATCTGATTGTGAGAGGCAGACTGTTAATTATGGGTTGACAAAAGTGGAGCCTTTGCCAGCTGTCTCCTCCATGCACTTTCTCCCTGCTGATTGGGGGATGCCAGTTCCACCAAGTGATTTTTCATCATCTAGGCACTATGACAATAGGGAAACTAACTTTGAGAGAGCTACTGAAGGTGGGAGCTTCGGTATTAGTGATGATGATGGTAATCACCAATTAATGGATAATTCTGGGATAACTGATTTTGCAAACCTTTCTACAACACCAGAGGTCCCATTTATTGATGTAAGTGGATATTCTGACCTTCTCTGCAGCCCAGATGGTGAATCTTCAAGGCTATACAGAAACGACCCATCTGTGATTTATAATAATGGAATGTTTTTTAGTGATAAGATTGCATCCAATGAGTATCAAAACTCTGGTATTGAGCAATATGCAAGTGCCAAAAGTGGTATTGCTTGTTTACCAAGCAGTGAAAGCTCATCAGACACACCTGCTAAAGTGTCTACAAATGGAAATCATTTCTCTGGTAAGATGCTAAATAGAAGACAAATTGTTTCTATAATGGAGAGGACAAACAATGGGCCCTTCTCAATGAACAACCGATCAGCAACATCACATGATTTTTCACTTCCCACATTACCCCGTGTTGTGCCTTTTTTAAGAAAGGATCATGTTATGCAAACACCTTCACAATCTTTTATCCATCATGATACTTCAATCAAGAAAGAGAGTAAATTTGCTGCATTTAGTAGTATGGGTTCTATGCCTCCAAAAATGGGTCATGTTACATACATTGATGTTGATGATCCTGACATATGTATTCTAGAAGATATGAGTGAACCTGCACCCAGGAAACCTTCTCCAGTGGATTTGAGACCACCTATCCATAGGTCTTCAATTGGTGTTCCTCCAACCCACATGGGATATAACAATGCAAGGATCAAGGCAAATGATGAGCAGGTTATTTATCGGGTTGCATTGCAGGTGAGTAGTAATTCATAATCATATTCATGAATCATGTCATCTTAAAATTTGAAATTGCTTTTTCTTTAAGTGTTTACTTTGATGAATTTGGTGTTGTCCAACTGCAGGATCTTTCCCAGCCAAAGTCAGAGGCATCTGCACCAGATGGTTCATTGGTGGTTTCACTTTTGAGACATCAGGTTTGGAGCTATGCACATGGTTTTAATTTAGTGTGAAGACTTCTTATAAATGTCTGGTTACATAAAAATTTACTTATAGTTGTTGATTTTTTGTATAACATTATACTTAGGAAAAGACACAACTTCATTAGCACTGCAGGTGGAATGAATAAAATGCGTATTCATTCACAAAAAGGCTACAATAGAGTCAACTAAAGTATCTTGTTATGAAACCTTAGTTATATCCATGCTCCCAAAACTTGATGAGGTGACATAGTAACAGCCAGAAGATAAACTATCCTGGTTAGGTAAAAATGGAAAAAAGAAACTTTTAACCATGAACCCAAAAGAAAACATGACAAGTTGAACTGATTTGGACTTGGGGAATTAAATGATGTCTATTCACACACTCTTATATATGGCCAACTCCTTTGGCATAGTAGATGATTCTTCTGTTTGTTAGAGTAATGATATATAAATAAAAATCCTTGATTTTTATGAGTTTTTTTTGGTCATGAGGATTTGGAATTTTAACTTTACAATGAATTATTTGACAGCGAATTGCCTTGTCATGGATGGTACAGAAAGAGACTAAAAGCATGCACTGCTTTGGAGGAATCCTTGCTGATGACCAGGTGGCCTACCCTAATTGTCTATTTACAATTTTAACCTTTTCAATTACATTGAATCTAATTTGTGTCTACTGTATGATTGCTCTCTCACAGGGACTTGGTAAAACTATATCAACAATTGCTCTTATTCTAAAGGAAAGGTCTCCATCTTCTAGTGTCCGAACCACTGAAGTGAAAAAGATAGAAACAGAAACTTTAAACCTAGATGATGATGACGAGGATGATGATGTCACTGAGCTTGATAAATCCAAGAAAAAAAACAATTTGGAAATTAAAGGGAGTGAGACTCCAATCGATCTTAAAAACACTTCTTCTTTGACAAAAAGTAGGCCAGCAGCAGGGACTCTTGTTGTATGCCCTACCAGTGTTCTTCGCCAATGGAATGATGAGTTGCATAACAAAGTAACAAGCCAAGCTAATCTCTCTGTTTTAGTCTACCATGGTGCAAACAGAACAAAAGACCCTTCAGAATTAGCAAAGTACGATGTTGTCCTTACCACATATGCAATTGTAAGCATGGAGGTTCCAAAACAGCCACTTGTTGATGAAGAAGAAGACGAAACAAAGAGGCGAAGTGATTACCCTCCTGTTGGGCTTTCACCTAGTAAGAAAAGAAAATACCCTCCTAGCTCTAAAAAAGGTTCTAAAAAGGACAAAAAGGGTAGTATGGACAATGAGCTGTTTGAGTCTCTTGCACGTCCTCTTGCCAAGGTGAGGTGGTTTAGGGTGGTTTTAGATGAGGCACAGAGTATCAAGAATCACAGGACACAAGTAGCTAGGGCTTGTTGGGGACTTAGAGCTAAACGTAGGTGGTGTTTATCAGGGACTCCTATTCAGAATGCCATTGATGATCTTTATAGTTACTTTAGATTCTTGAGATATGATCCGTATGCTGTATATAAATCATTCTGCTCACAAATCAAAGGCCCTATTCAAAGAAGTCCTGGAACTGGTTATAGGAAGTTACAAGCTGTCTTGAAGACTATTATGCTTAGGCGCACAAAAGGTAACAGACATTCCTAAAACTTTCACTTTGAAAGAATATGCTCTTAATCTGTTTCTTGGTTTCTTATGTAATTTCATCAGCTACACTCCTTGATGGAGAACCAATTATCTCTCTTCCACCCAAGACCATTAATCTCAAGAAAGTGGAATTCACAGCTGAGGAACGAGATTTCTATTGCAGGCTTGAATCTGAATCCCGGGCTCAGTTTGCAGTATGTTTGTTTATATTTATCTTTTTTCTTCTCTATATTTATTAGGGTTATACTTTCATTTATTTGATAATTATATCCTTCCAATATTTGACATGAAGGTTTGATGCATTGTGTCAGGAATATGCAGCTGCTGGAACTGTGAAACAGAATTATGTAAACATATTGTTGATGTTATTGCGCCTCAGACAAGCTTGTGATCACCCTCTACTTGTTAGAGGATGCAGTTCAAACTCTGAGTGGAAGTCATCTCTTGATAAGGCCAAAAAACTTCCTCCTGAAAAACGAGTTCGTCTCCTAAATTGTTTGGAAGCTTCATTAGCCATTTGCAGCATATGCAGTGTACGCACATTACATCTTTTTTTATTGGTGTTTCGCTATTTTATTTATTGATACTTTTATTTTTCATGATATTCAAAATTATTATTATATGTTCCACAGGATCCACCTGAAGATGCTGTGGTGACAACTTGTGAGCATGTCTTCTGCAACCAATGCATTCTTGAGCATCTTTCAAGTGACGACAGTCAATGCCCATCTCCAAAATGCAAAGTCATCCTCAACACATCATCAGTATTTTCAAAATCCACCCTCAGGATTTCTCTCGGTGACCATAACACCCTTGATTCTTCTACTTCAGTGAAACCCGAGCCTCTCGAGCAGTGTTCATCAAGTGGATCAGTTAGTTCATCAAACATCGAGGCTGCTGAGGCACTCGATTCCTCAAAAATCAAGGCTGCAGTTGATGTCCTTACAAATATCGCTAAACCAAAAGAGATTCAATGTTCAAATGATTTAGATCTTAATGTGAAAGAAACCGTGGTTGTGAGAGAAAAAGCAATAGTTTTCTCACAGTGGACAAGAATGCTGGATTTGCTTGAAGCTTGTTTGAAAGATTCTTCCATTGGTTACCGAAGACTCGATGGGACCATGTCTGTTCTTGCCCGAGATAAAGCTGTCAAAGATTTCAACACTCTTCCAGAGGTTTGTTGGGAAGAAACAGCAACCAACTTTTATATATATATATATATATATATATATATATATATATATATATATATATATATATATATATATATATATATATATCTTGAAAATAAGTTGAGAAAAATTGTTGACTTTTGTAGGTTAGTGTTATGATCATGTCTTTGAAAGCTGCAAGTCTTGGATTAAACATGGTGGCAGCTTGTCATGTGCTTCTTTTGGATTTATGGTGGAACCCAACAACCGAAGATCAAGCAATTGATAGAGCTCACAGGATAGGCCAGACTCGTCCGGTTTCAGTTTTACGGTTGACTGTTAAAGATACGGTTGAAGACCGCATATTAGCTCTTCAGGTGTTAATATTATACTTACTCTCTGATAGGTAAATCTATTGAAATTACTAAAATACCCTTGGGTTTTTGCATTGCAGCAAAAAAAGAGAGAGATGGTCTCGTCTGCGTTTGGGGAGGATGAGACTGGTAGCAGTCAGACGCGGCTGACAGTGGATGACTTAAAATACCTATTCCAAGCATAATCAAAATCAAGGTTCTTTATGGTTTTGGTTTCCCTTGATAGATATATCAACCCGAGTAAATACTGAATATAATCACTGCTTTCATGCCATCAATATATAATGTGGTACAACAAATACAAATACAAAAACAAATACAAATACACATACAACTTTGTTTTGTTGTACTGATTATATCAACATGGTTGATGACATGATGCAAGTGTTGTGTTGAGTATTTTCTCTTTATCTTGGAATTTGACTTACAGTATATTCTCTTTATTAACATAAGCGGAATTGAGTACAGTTGAAAAAAGGTTTTTCTTGATAGTTGTTGGTTAGGAGGATTATAGAAAGATTGAATTCATTTTGGAAAGTGTTGCTAAGTTGTATAGAGATATGGATATTTGAACTCAAATGGTATATTTACATCAGGTAAAGATAGCGGGTTTTTGGGTGAACATGTTCAGTTTTCCTTTCTTTTGTTTGTTTTCACTTATTTTATTATATTACGTTTCTTGATGTATTTTTTATAACTTAGGGGAAATATCATTTAAGTCTCGTTATGCAAGACATGACATGGTAGTGTTTGTATTGATGTTAATAGAATTAAAATTTGTAATTATTTTTGGTCATAACCAAAAAGGTGAAAATGTACTGGCATATCATCCTTAGTAAATCATAAAAGTAAGTGGTTTGCAACTTGTGTAAAGATAAAAGGAAGATAATGGAGGTCATTATCCGTCTTTTGTGTATACGAGAATAGGCATCTTGTAAAATATATACATTAATATTCCATCAAGATTTTTAGTTTCTTATGATTCTATTTTATTGAATAATAAAGTGTATCTTTAAGTTTGGGTAAAACGACAACACTTTTTATCAATGAAAAATTGAAAATGTGAATGTAACTCATGAAAGTTAGGGTTTACTTTATTGTATCTGACTGTATTCGGTGATTGATGCCACTCTAGGCTTGTTTACGATAATTGCATCCAATATCTTTTCCAATATTGTATGATTGCATTCTCATATCCACAGCCTATATCTTCCTATCATGTGTCTTTTTTATCAACCAACATTCTGATCCGCATGACATAACCGACACCTTGTAAATATATCCCTTTAGTTTCAAGAATCAAATGCCTATTTTGTCGCACATAACTCTTGTGGTAACCTTCCTGTTTTAATGCAATGAGTAACATTGTCGTGTACATCTCCTTATTTGTGGATTATAGATCCCACGTTCTTAAAACTTTCATTTAATTAACACATTCACTAATGCACAGGGATGGCCCTATGGCAGTTCAAGATGTTCGACCGCGCATGGCCCAGAAAAATTAGGACCCGGAAATTATTATTCTATCAACCTTAATAATATTATAGACAAAACTGCAAAAATGGTCCATTGGTATGTATTTTTCCAAACCCCAATTTTTTTTGGATTGATGATTCTTTTTAACATGTTTGCATGCGTTTTTGATCCCTTGAAAAACTAAAAAAACTAAATTGCCTTTTTGATGTATTTTTAATGTTTTTTCTATTTAAGTTAAAGTTTTATTAAAATAAATGTAGGTCTCTCTCTCTCAATTTTTTTTAATTATTAAATTAAAAAATGTAAGAAAATTAGAAAATAAACACACCAATGGTATTATAGTCATTTTAATTTTCGGAGGGATCAAATATGCAACCAAACTAGCTCAAAAAGACTATGAACCAAAAAAAATTAAGGTTTGAACCAAGATCCGGAAAAATTCACACAATATTATATTATATATAACGTTATTGGAAATTATTTTTCAAAGTTTTTCTGCTGCTGTTTGGTTATGGGCGTATCACTCAGAATATATTCACACGTGTTCGATTCTTCCTATACGCGTTCATTAGTTTTTATTTATTTCTACGAGTAAATATATATTATACAAATTAAGAGGGCTTGTTTTGAACAAATCTTGTTGGTAAGAGTGCATTAGCTTTTAGTAGCCCACTATAGTTGCGGTCCATATTATTTTATTTATTTATGTATTTATTTTTTTATGTTTTCTACTTTAAACATAATGTGTATAGTTAGTTGGTTTCTAAATTTTTATGTTTTCTTTTAATCTAAATGATATTTGTTTTTTTGTTGTAATTAATTCTATATTTAGGAATTTTTATAAATAAACCTAATTTTAATAGGTATTTTTTTTTGTGTTTGCACAGACCTAAGATAAGTCAAGGTATACTTCTATTTCATTACCATTATGCACCCACTCCCACTGAAATTAAACAACATATATTCCATGTCATATTAATGATATGTAACCATTTTTTTCTTCGAACATAGTCCTGAAATATCTAACATGTCATTTAGCATGGCCCTATACTTTGTCACCAATGCAACATCATCTCTAAAAAGTACACACCAAGCCATTCCTCCCAGAATCTCACTGAATAATATCATCCATAACCTCACCGAGAAATCTCATCCAATATAAAAGCGAAAACTGTTCACTCGAGTTCGGACACATGTCGATGACATATCCTCTTTGAGATAAATTATCATGTCTTCTCAAAATCAATAAATACCATTCAAACATCTCTACCAATTTCTCTATATTTCTATCAAAGGTGTCCGAGGAGGCCTACGTAGTTGACCTCAAAGATATGCAGCCAAATTAGTTTTCAGTATTATTTGTTTAATGTTGCGACCTAATCTCCATTTTTTTTCAAAGTTTCATGACATGACTAAAAAACTTATTGCCTCCATATCTCAACTAAGCCATATGATATTTAAATTATAATTATAATAATATAAATATTTTCTTTCCACCAATTTTCTTATATTGAGAAGGGTTTACTCTTAAAAATAGATTTTAGATTATTTGTTTCACACCCATTACATCTTACATGTATACAATCCATTTGAAAATACGTAAATATATGTCTAAAGATTGTTGCACCGGAGTTTGTTGATGTTGGGTGTTGATATTATGGGTATTGGAGATAATTTGAGATTTGAGTTTTAGGAATTGATCTTGGGTAACACTGCCATCCACCTTCCCCTCGACAATTTCTACTTTGGGTAGAACACACCTTTTTTTTTTTTTTTTTTTGGATTTGCCATGTCTATAATAATCCATCTAAAATTGAAGAGAAAAAAGATTGGAAGAGAATTAGAGAGATTTGGAATGAAAATAAAGAGATTGTATAAAGTTGGCGTGGTTTATATAGAATAAAAGTAACTTGTGAAAATATACTACTAGGGAACCCTCATCTTTTAGCAATTTAAGCACGACTCAGTTCACCTTTAGATCCATTTGAATTTCTTTCATTATTTCCACACCTTTTGCATGTTTGCTGTTTGATTGCACTCCATCTGTGTAAGGATTATCTTAACATTTTTAACTAGTTATAAGAATAAACACACATGGATAGTCCATCTAATGATATTCAGTTACAGGTGTGGTAATTGCAGGGTGGAAGTTATCTTCGTTAATCAGGTAATGAAAGAACAATGGTGAAGCAATCATCATCGACTTCCAACATTCTTAAAACACAGTTCCAGTGAATAATTTATTTTACAGATGGTGAACAAACATCTTCAAATACACATTTGTTGATCAAAACAACAAAATCAAATCAAGTTTCTTCAATCTTCAACATCGATCATTCAACCACAACAAAATATCGCCACGAACAAGCTCAACATTCTCATCGGTTTCGCCAAACAACAGTGAATGCATCATCCCTTCGTAGATCTTCAAACTCTTATCCTTGCTCTTTGCCTTCTCGTACAGATCTTTACTCACTTCGGGATCTGTAACAACATCAGCGTTTCCATGTAACACGATGAATGGAATGTTCACATTGCTTAATTGACTGCTCAAATATTCCGTCACTCGTAGCAACTCCACCACTGTCCCCAATCTCGGTTTCCCTGTGTATCTCACCGGATTCATACCAGCGATGATTCTCTTTTCGGGAACTTTCACAGATTTATCGACTAAATCAGCCGTCGGAACGATCGCCAAACTTGGGGCGAACTTGGATACAAACATCAAAATCTCAGGAATCGGCCAACTAGGTCTTACTTTATCCGAGATCTTACACATCGGAGCGATCAGGATTGCGCCATCGAAGAATTTAGGTCTTTTGCATTCAATCAAGAGACAAATTGCGCCGCCCATGGATTCACCGAATAAGAATTTAGGGAGGTTTTGATAATTGGCATCGGTTGAAGTAACGACCGATGAGAAGAACGCCAAGTAATCTGCAACGACATCGTCGACGTTGGGGACGAAAGCTTTGAGTCCTTCAGATCGGCCGTGGCCTTCCATGTCAAGTGCGAAACAGGCATACCCGTTGCCGGCGAGGAAGATCGCGGTGGCTTGGAAAGTCCAGCTGATGTCGTTGCCGTACCCATGGACCATACAGATGATTCCACGTGGTGGGGTGAGGGGAAGCCATGATCTGGTGAATAAAGATAAGCCTCTTGGTGATTTGTAGAAAGAAGTAGTGGACTTGATGTTATGGAGTTTGTGGTATTCTTCTTCATCTGGTGTATTTCCCCAATAAAATTTTCGTTTCTGGAGAGCCTGTTCTTCCTCCATAGTAGTGGGGGTAAGCTTTTCTGATCTGTTTTGCATTATTCTTCTACTGTGTTTTACTTAATGGGTTATGATTTATGATTATAGTATTCAAACGTGGCTTCGAGTTGCGTTCGTATGTAGTGAACATGATAATTGATACCTGTTCGTCTGCCTACCACCTGTTTGTCAAAATGGCACAACTAAATATGTTTTGGACGTACTTGTACATTCCATTTTTCTTGTTTTAAATTGATTTTGTTTGAAAATTGTAACATTATTTTTATCCGTTGTAATTATTATCTGTGACATGTTATTATTGATTTTGGTCTACTAATTTTTTTTTATGTTCATATATTTGACTAATGATCAGAATTTTGTTGACCTATCATGATATCGATATCGGAAATCAAATACAATCATATCCATCTTCTACTCACTACATAATTAAGAGAAATTGACTTACAAATTAATTGTTTTTTTGTTTTATTTATATTTAGACAATTTTTAATACATTTGACCATTGTTAAATATGTTCATATATGTTCGTAGTATTCGTAAAAACGTAAGCATGCATAGGTAGAACGTCTAAATCTAATTTCATTTGAAGAAGTTATGATTTTTCAAAGTTTCAGCGTAGCAGTATATGACATAGAAATCGGTTGAATGTTAGGAAAAACAATATAAACGAGAGTTGTAGATCTTGTTAATACTTATTCGTCGATATAAAGACAATCGAAAACGGATATCGTATGAGAGAGTTATGATTTTATTCAGACTTTAACAGCCTAAGCTCGTTAAAACTATAACATTAAAAATAAAGTGAAAAATTAGCCGACGGGGTCTAAACAAAAGTTGTAGATCTTGTCGATAGCTACATGTGGGTATAAAGAACGTCAAAACGAAGCTCGTATGAAGAAGATATTATTTTAAAAAGTTTTAAAAATACAGGTGTGTCTAAGCACGTGTGACACACGACGCACACTGACAAATGGATGTGGACCACCAGATTTTGGACACGTGGCAGCAAGGCAGAAGAGAGACGTCACAGAAGTGCGTGTGGCGTAGGATAGGTAAGCGCAACACGCATATCAAAATTCGGCTATAAATATGCTGCAATGCCTCATTTGTTCCTCACACCTCTCCAAACCTTCCCTCTGATTCTATGGGTTATAGTTATGAAATTCCTTAGTGTTTAGGGTATTTTGGCGAAGCTCTGAGGTTCCTGAGTGTCCGACATTAGTAGCTATTAGATCAGAGCTCTACAGTACAATTTCCGAACTTTTGTCAGGGAAATCTCTATAAATTGAATTACACTCAATATTATTTTTGTGTAATTTATATTTAAATTCATAGCCGTTGTTATGAATTTATAAATAAGATTTATCAGTGGTACCAAGTCATATTACTGATTGATCTACTTACGGTGATGGTGTCTAGACTAGATTTAGTGAGGTGTTTTGTTAGGTTGTCAAACCCAACAAATGATTGGGGTACAATATACTCCCAAAGAAGACTGCTATATTGCACTAAAAAGTAGCATATGATAAGCAGAGTCGATCCACAGAGACACATGGCTAATGTCTATACCTTTTTGTGTAAGGTAATTTAGTCACCAAGAAATAAAAAGGGGAGGCGGGGAGAGGGGGGGTTGTATGTAACAATTCAAATAAATGAAACAAAGGACAAACAAATGATTAACTAATTAAAGTAAGTTCAGATTTTTTAAAGACTTCAACTCTATGTATAATGACTTAGCAATGTGATTCCAAGATGATATGATATTTGTTCAGTTCTACCTAAATTGGTACATAAAAGTGTTAACAAACTCTAACACTTTCCATTCACCACATTAATTAACCAAAATGATTAACCATAACCTCACTAACCTAATCTAAACAAGCTCTTAGATTTAGATTGAAAGATTGCATTAAACTTTATGTGAATGTTCCGAAAAACATTCAATACTCCTCACAAGCTCGGGAGCGTAAGAATGTATGAATATGATTTACAGTAAATTTATTCAAAAGAATTCAATTTAGTGATTGTTACTTGCGCTATTTCACAACACAATTATGGATTTTGCAAAATAGATAACTTGAATGATCTAACGCTAATTCAAATGGTCAATAAGAACTAAAATTGAAATCAAACATTCGATTTAAATGAAATCAAATTCACTAGATAGAAATTAGAAACAACCATCAAATCACATGATTGAAATCACAACTAAAAAGTCAAGACATAAAGTTGGAGAAACTAGGGTTCTAGCCACACATGGCTAGAACAATGAACAAGTCTAGAAAAAAAAAATGAAATAATCCGCATACGAGACTTACAAATCCAAAGACAAATGTTTCCAAATGATTACAACTGAAACCTTGCAAAAACCTTCGAATTTGCTCTGGAAATGAAGTTTCCAACACCTTCTTGTTTATATCGAACTCCTTTGCAAGTTCTTTGGTTTTGTCCCTGTCTAAATTTTGTGACAACACTAACTCTAAAAATTCATTGTTAGACAAGTTTAAACCCTACTCGGTTGAGGGATGGATCGTATTCACAAAATTGACAGATTGAGCATCAGAAGGAACCTTTTTTGCTTCATACATATCGAAGTTGATAACTTCCACATCAAATTCCATAGTTAAAGTTCTGTTGTAGACATCAATTTTTGTTTTAGATGTTTTAAGAAAAAGGTTTATCCAAAAGTATGGACATGAACTTGGGGAGTCATCATCTCTCATATCTAGAACATAAAAATCATTCGGGAAAACAAATTCCTTGACTTGTACTAACACGTCCTCTAGTACACCCTTTGGGTGTACTAGTGACCGGTCGACAAGTTGGATGATCACACTGGTTCTGCTCAATGTTTCTACATCGATTGATTTATAAATAGAGTATGGTAGGACATTTATAGATGCACCAAGATCGAGCATGGCTCGAGGTACATGAAGATTCTCCAATTTTCATGGCACGATAAAGACACCAGGATCTTTGCACTTCGGGGGCATCCTCTTTTGCAAAAATGCAGATACATTTTCCCCAACTGTTACGATTTGGTCTCCTTTTAATTTCTTTTTGGTTACACATAGATCCTTAAGGAACCTTGCATATCTAGGTATCTGCTTGATGGCCTCGAGGAGTGGGATGTTAATTTGAATTTTCCGGAACATTTTCATGATCTCTCTATCTCTTTCTCTCTCTCTCTCTCTCTCTCTCTATCCTCTCGTTCTTTCTTTGTGGTCCTTAATCTTTCAGGAAATGGAGCAGGTGTGGTTTTAGATTCGGTGATGACAGGCTTCTTTTGGGTTGTTTTTTCTTCATTTTCTTTTCTTTGGTTGCCTCTTCTACCGATATTTTTTCTTCCTCTTCCTCTTGATCAACCAGAATTGATGGACCATCGTAACTCTTTCCGCCTCTCAATGTGATGACACACACATTGTGCCTTGGATTCGCTTCAATCTGAGAGGGTAACTTTCCCTTAGACTCTTGTTTGCTTACGAAGGTGGCAAGTTGTGAGACTTGTTGCTCTATGTTCTTTATTCTTGATTTTGTTTTTTGTTGGAAAACTTGTGTACTAGTGGCCAAACTCTTCACTATGTCCTCTAAGGACATACTTGACGAATCCGCTTGCTGAGGTGGTTTTTGTGACAGCCTTGGCTGGAAATTTTGAGGTTGAAAAGGTGACATATGTTGATGTTAAGGAAATGGTGGTCTTTTTGATAATCCCCATTTTGATTTCCTCCCCAACCTTAATTGTTGTTCCATCTATAGTCGCCCTGCAGCTGCTCGTATCCTCTTTGATTTGACCCAGAATACCCTCCTAAGGCATTTGCTTCCGCATAATCTTCTTCTTGAAATTGAGGGAACATATCGGTAGGGTGCCCCACTTGAGTGCAAATACCATATGAAACGACCCAAAAATACGGCCCGAAAATTTCATTTTTAATATAACCATAATCATAAAACGGAGTATATCATAATAAAACCATGCGTTGCAAATCTCAAAACCATACTAAAATACAAATGAGAAAACGGTGTCATAACTGTATCAAAACATATATAAGATAACTGATCAACTCCCAGGATAAAAACTGTGGCTGTGGTGTGTGCGATGTCATCATCGCGAGCCCTTCCCTCTGCTTGCGGAAGTACCTGAAACCAAAACTGAAACTGTAAGCACGAAGCTTAGTGAGCCCCCCCAAACTACCACATACCACACAAACATATAAAGCACATATTGGGCCTTGCCCACTGCATCGGACCGAAGTCCGACTAACCGGGGCCTTGCCCCCTACATCGGACCGGAGTCCGAAGCTGACTGGAACATCGGACCGAAGTCCGAAGCTGACTGGGATCTTCGTCCCCTATATTGAACCGAGTCCGAAGCTGACTAGGACATTGGACCGAAGTCCGAAGCTGACTGAGACATCGGACCGAAGTCCGAAGCTGACTGGGACCTACGTCCCCTACATCGGACCGGAGTCCGAAGCTGACTGGACCTCTGTCCCCTACATCGGACCGAAGTCCGAAGCTGACTGAGCATAGCATAAACATATCAACTGGCATAAACACATATCCTGTCTGAACCACGAAGGCATCAAACATACTAACTACTACATCGGATCGAGGTCCGAAGCTGACTGCTAGTTAAACGGGCCGGCATTGTGGCCTTAGACCCGTTACTACTGGAAGGAAACTCACCTCGTGAACTGGCTGCTGTGTGAATGGCTTTGGAAGCTAATTGCTACTGCTCCGGTATCTCCCCGGTTACAAGGCCATAAACACACTCAATCAAATACTAAACATTGCACTGGGGTAAAATGACTCTTTTACCCTTGGTCAAAGTCAACCCTCCCGGTCAAAGTCAACCCACAGTTGACCTGACTCGCCGAGTTGGGCCACCAACTCGCCGAGTCTCTAATCTCATTTCACAACCCCACTCGTGGCTACTCATCGAGTATGGCATCGACTCGACGAGTACTCTCTCTATCCCAGAACTCAGACAATCTTCATCCGACTCGCCGAGTCATATGAACAACTCGACGAGTTGTTCTTGAGCTTAAGAAGATTGCCTTGGACTCGCCGAGTTGTATGAACAACTCGCCGAGTCCCTCCATTACTGAGTCTACTCTCCGACTCACTGAGTCCACTCTACTACTCACAGGCTTCCACTCGTCATCACTCAAAAGGGGAAAAACGGGGACTCGCGACTCGACTCACCGAGTCGTTCTTCCGACTCGCCGAGTCGCTTGCATGCAACAACTCAAAACTCGATTCTGCTTGAATCCAGTGTATAAAACTAATAGATCTGGACTCCCTTAACTCGATTAGCACGTAAAGATTCTATCTTTACGTGCCTATATGCATCCATGAAGCTAAAATGGCTCAAAAAGCATAATAAAGGCTAGATCTAGGGTTTTCATGCAAGATAACTTCAAAAAGGCAATAGATCTGGGCTCTACAACTCCTAAATGAAAAGATCTAAGGATATCTCGACATAATAGGGCATCCATACAATCATAAGGCTTGAGAGAAGCATCAAACTAGATCTAGAAGAGTTCTAATGGAGGTTAAAAGCATAAAACAGGAGGGAATCCAAAGAATACCTCAAAGAACTCTGATTTGCCCTTGGATCTTTGCTCTACACCTCTTCTCCTTGCTCCTTTCTTCTTCTCCTTCTTCAAGCCTTCAAAATTTAACACAAGAACACTTAGATCACTCAAGGATGGATTAGGGTTTTCTCACAGCTTTCTGAGGGTGAAGGAGGCGAGATTGGGGGCTATAAGGTGGATTAAATAGTGAGCAACCAGGGGATTTAGGGTTTCTCCCAGGCAGGCAGACTCGCCGAGTCCCGAATATGGACTCGCCGAGTCGCCGACTAACACGTGCTCGAAATCCCGTCCCTACTTGGCGAGTCAGGCTATGAACTCGCCGAGTCCCTCTTGCAAACTTCTAATTAAATACTATGGAATCATCATACCGGGGACGGGTCGTTACACCATAAGGGTGGGGTATGGGTTGCAAACCTTTATCTTTAGCTAGCATCATTACCATTTTTGTAAGTTTGGACAAATGAGCTTCAATTTGAGGATTTTGGACTTCTTTTACACCTTGGGGTGCATCCGTATACCACCCATCTTCTTGAGAAGTGTGCTTTGAATCTTCAGCCATATTCTTTATCAATTCCCGAATTTCTGTTGGCGTCTTATCAATAATAGATCCTCCACTTGAAGCATTAAGAAGCCTCCTTTCCCATGGCAACATGCCTTCACAAAAGTATTGAAGGAGGTTGTATTCGGAAATTCCATGTTTTGGACAACGAGTGCACAACTTCTTGAACCTTTCCCAATAGGTATGTAATTCTTCATTCTTTTTCTATTTGATGCCGATAATTTCCCTATGCAAGGCTAAATCTTTCATTTCTGGGAAATACTTCTCTAGGAACAACTGTGCAAGATCTACCCATGTAGTAACCATCCCTAGTGGTATGTCATAAAGCCAATCTTTTGCTACATCTTGCACCGTGAAGGGTAATGCCCAAAGCTTGATTTGATCCTCTGTGACATTGTGTGGTTTCATGCCGATACACACAACATGGAATTCAGTGAGGAACTTGTGGGGATCTTTGTTTTCAAGGCCTCTAAAGGTTGGGAGTAAATGAATGAGTCCGGATTTTAGTTGAAGGTTTGTGGCTGTCGGATATGTGATGCAAAGAGGTTGTTGAGTAACCTCTTGCCTCGCCCATTGGCGAAGGGTTTGCTCATGTGGTGGATTTGGAGGACCTTGATTCCCTCCATGGTTATCTCCCATTGTATGAGTATGAATTGAGGTATCTGTGGGCATAGAGTTTGGGATATTATAAGTAGGTGAAGACAGTGGAGTGATATTTCTGGGTAAGGATGGTTGAGGTGAGAGTGAGAGAGTTTCTGTTTGGGATGTGGATACACTTGAGAGGTGTATATCCTCTCAAATGTTAATGACTGGAGGGGTAGATGATGAAGAAGTCTCGGAAACCGGTTGCTTCTTACGAAGCTTGGCTTGCTTTCGTAACTTCTTTGCAGTCTTCTCTATCTCCGAGTCAATTGGAAGTGATGTACCTGTACGAAAAGATCTAGGCATAAACAATTAGTAACACCGTGTCCCCGACAACGAAGCCAATTTGTTTAGTGTGACAAACCAACAAATAAAGGGATAGATAATAACAATTAAGTTCAATTTTACTGCTACAATATACTAGAGATAGTATAGAATAAGCAGGGTCGGTCCATAGAGATACGAGACTTATCGTTTAACCATATTTTTCATGTGACACATCAATATCAATTATTAAAAAGGGGTTTTTTTGGTGAAATTAAACCTCATAAACAATTTGAAAACTAGATAAGAACCCTAATTCCATTGATCAAGTGAAAAGGGTACCAATGGATTCGTGAAGGATTTTTGATGGATTCTTGATAGATTTCCAATGGGTTTATGCCATATGTCGGAAAACTTACACTAAATTTATCATTAACGGGAAAATCTGAGGGATAGTACGTGCTATTTCGTGCTACTAATTCAGTCCACCCCTGGATGTAATACTTCAAATTGGTGCACGTGATGTGTATCTATTGGATGTACATAATCGTCAACAAACATTTGAATAATAAATATTATTAATCGTCAATAACTATCACATTGTTAACATAAGTACATATTTGAAGCCGATCGACAATAAACGAATTAACTATTAATAACAAACATATTTTCAATTTTCAGTAATGGTTTTCAAACTAATTATCTATTTCTAATGGCATTCAAAATGCATTGAACTCAATAAAATTAAAGTGATTGCCACATCATCATTTTATATTCCATACAACTCTATCAAATTTTGTTGAAATGCATTGAACTCTATAATATTCAATGAAAAATGTTATGGTTTGATATTGTGATATAGTTTGTGCAAAATATTGTTTGAATGGAACCTAATATTCTTATTGTGTACAAAGGATCCATTTAGAAGCTATTTATACAGGAATACATGAAAGGTCGAACTATCCAATGGGTTGTATAAATGGGTTATACACAAATATATATACTAACATCCCCATATAGTTTTATCGGGAGGTAAATGACAAACATTAAAACTGGAACATAAAAAAGTAAATAAACTCGAGGGAAGTCCTCTTGTGAAAATGTTAGCATACTGAGAAGAAGATGGTATGTAAAGGATGGGGATATGACCGATAGCAAATTTGTTACACACAAAGTATATGTCATTCTCAATATATTTTGCTAAGGGATTGGATGTCGTCTATACAAAACTAATGTTATCACATAAAACTAAGGTAGCTTTCCATGTGGGAAAATGAAGCTCAATTAAGATGTTGTAAAGCCAAAATATATCCACAAATGTGTCAGCAATGCCCCGATAGTATACTTCAACATTGGATCTGAAAACCATACCATGTCTTTTCGAGTTCCATGAAATGAGGTTGCCCCTTAAAAAGACATGATAGCCAGAGGTCGATTTCCTAGTGGTGGGCATCCCCCAAGTTAGCATCAAAGTAAGTGACTGGGGATATAGTTGGGGAGACGTGAAGCTATAGGCCATAATGAAGAGTAACATATAGATAACATAAAATACATTTAAGAGCATGAAATTGAGGCTCCAGGGTTATGCATGCAGAGACATATTTACTGAAAAACAAATGCAACATCAGATGTCGTGAAAGTGAGGTACCGCAAAGTTCCTACAAGGTTGCGGAATAGAGCCAGGTCGGCAACAGGAGGACTAATGGAGTCTAGTTTGTGAACTGGGTTTGTAGAAGTTCGACATGTGTTCTAGTTGGTCATATTATCATGCTCTAGAATGTCAGGTGTGCACTTTTTATAAGATAGAAACAAACATTCAGAAGAACGAACAAAACAAATACCCAAAAAATAGTTAAGTTGCCCAAGGCTAGTCATGTCAAACTCATGAACGAGTTTGGTGATGATCTGTTGTAGTAGAGCTGCAAAGGAGCTTGCGAGAATAATATCGTCAAAATATAATAAAAGATAAGTTGTAGCCTCTAGGGTCTACAATATAAAAAATACAAGTTAGTACGACTGTATTGGAACCCAATAGATATAACATGGTCATGGGGGCCTGTTTCAAGCCATATAAAGATTGCTAAAGATGGTAGATATGGTCAACATAGTGAGGATCCTGAAATCCATGTGTTTGATGCATATACACACACTCTCCTGTAAGTGCACGTGAAGAAATACATTCCTCATGTAGAGATGGTGGATCAACTAGTATTTGGAGACCATGATACTAAGAACTATGCGAATAGTGGCCGGGTTGACAACAAGATTGTAAGTCTTATATAGTCAATGCTCTGCTGCTGACTGTGCCTATTCGCTACAATTCATTCCATGTACTAAGATAAAGTACCATCTACATTAAACTTATGTCAAAATAGCCACATAGATATGACAATATTAACCCTTGAGGGTTGGGGGATAATGTTCCAAGTCCTATTTGTGATAAGAGCATTATAGTCATTATACATGTCCTCATGCCAGTTGGGGTCCTCAATAGAATGTAGGTGGAACCAAGAATAGAATAGAAAAATAATACATGTAAATTGAATCTCTAAATAGACTTGACGATTCTACTTTTTAACTGAGTGGTCATGAGATTCACCGAGGGAAGGGTTGTGGCTATTTTAGTTATAGCCAAGGTGGTAGAGGGATAAGGGTGAGTCTCAGTTTGAGCGGGGTGAGATATAAAGGAAGCTAAGGATGGTGTTGAGAGAGTAAGAGTGGGTTCGGTTTGAATTGAAGATAGCGATGATGGTAGAGATCTTAACTCTTTAGAAAATAAGGATATGGTGGTGGTGGTAGGAGTTGGTTTGATACATATGTAAGGGAAATGGAGATAGTGTGCCAGGTATGTCTTTAGGGAATGTTTATGAGGGTGAGTCATTAGGAGTATCTGATTTAAACATGAATGTATTTTTATCAAATGTGACATGGCAGGAGATGATTATTTTTCAAGTGGAGAAGTCTAGGTATCGAAAACCTCGATGATGAGTTGAATACCCTAGGAAAATGCATGGAGTTATGAAAGGAGATAGTTTGTGGGTGGTGTGTGAGATGTGGGAAGAGAACACATCTTAAAATGCATAAATAAGAATACATGGGGTGAGTGTTTAGGAAGCAAGAAGTAAGGGTATCATTTTGGATGAATGTGGAGGAAAGTATGCTAAGAAGATGTGTTGTTATCTATAAATCTTTAACCCAAAATGTGGGTGGAACATGAGCATGGAATAAAAGAGTGCATATGATGTTGTTAATTGATTGTAACATGAGTTCAAATTTCCCATTTTTTTGGGAAGTATGAGGGCAAGAGAATCGAATTGAATGTAATGATTGAAAAAATAGTCATAAAATTGGTGATTGTTGTATTCACCCCTATTGTCATATTGGAATATGGATATGTGTATAATCTAATGCAGGTAGTCGATTTTTAAATGTATTGAGCTAAGTAAGCATGAAAACCCTAAAATTTGAAGGTCACGACATGAGAGATAGGGTCTCATGACGTGACTTCAGTCTAAGACACGTGGCCATTTTAAGGCTCACAGCGTAAGGGTTAGGGTCTCACGACGTGAGATCAGGAAAACCCTAATCCCATGTTTTGCTCCCTATTTAAGTGTTAGGTTTTAGTATACTACAACATCCTATGGTGCACATACAACCCTAAATGCTTTGGATCTATGTTTTCTCTAATTATACATGCAATATTGTTTCCAAAGCATTAAGCCTACAACTAGCATACAATTGACATAAACAACAAAAAAAATACTAGTTAGGACTTTACCTCTTTATGTAGCTTGTAGAACTTGTTGTGTTTGGCCTTTAAAAACTTAGCACCCCAAGTGTGATGCCTCAAACGGTTCACAACACACCTAGGACAAACGAGAACTTGAAGGAGATGTTGCTAGCTCCAAAATCGGCTCTAATGAACTCCAAGAACTCTAGTTAACGATTTTAGGTGCTAAGGGAGTCCTTTTATAGTGTGGTAAAGTCTAGGGTTACACCCATGCAAACCCTAATGCCCATGACCTTTCATATTACTTAGGCTCCATGGGTTAAACCTCCATGGACTACCATATTGGTTTAGCCCATCCTAAATAACAATTGGCCCACACTATAAGAATCATTGATTTACCAAATCAATCCCCATATATTTAATTTGTCTCTTTTGATCACATAATTAATTCCAAATTAATTATTTATCAATACTAATTAAATAATATGATTTCATATTAATATATTAGAACTTATAATATATTAATAAATCATAAGTAACCTCTTACTCAAATATCAATCCTATCAAATTGTCCTGGTCATATGCAACCCGAAATAGACCATGCTACTCTCGGGTCAAGTACATACCAATTATAGTTATGAGATTAGACACCTAATCCAACAGTCTCCCACTTGGATAAGTCTAATAACTATTATTGCAAGTACGACTCCAAAATCCCGACTAGTAATCATAACTCTTAAAAGCCGTTGTCGAACTCTGACCTAGTTAATGACGTGTCCATTAGATAAGGTATCATATATTCCTCCATTCTAGATATCATATGGACATGAGACATGGACTATAATCATTTTCTCTATCCATCAGTTGTTTCCCGATTTCCGATTTATGACGACCGAGTAATTGAACAAATCAAATCAGTCCAGACTTGGCCAAGCACTTAGGTTGTCATCACTAAATCATTGAGGGTCCCACAAATATCGCTTTTATCCCACTTTGGGTAAAAGGAATGGATAAAATTCGACTCAAATGCTTGCTTGTACTTACTCATCAAATCATACACAACAATATATTTTATAACACCAAGTTACTAGTGCGTTTACATATGTCAATGTGCAACCGACTTGCAAACTAAAGCTCACATGTCTTGGTTTCAAGAATATAAGATATTATCATCCCACAATCACTCGTGATAAAATCCATGAAATGATTCAGATGAGCGTGTGTTTAATTCAATACTCGAATCTTATTCCAGAAGTACTCATGAACACTGCAACAAACTTGTGTTATGTCTAAACGCCTTTAGACAATCTACAAACCCATTAATGATAGTGTAGCTTCAATACCTACTTCCAAAATATGATCGACTATGGATAGTTTGAATAACCTAGTTATCCGGGAAGTCAAAACATGCAAAGTGAAACACAATAATAATCGAATCCATAGTTGTCAGACCTGAACATCTATATGGGAGAAATTTAAGTTTAGTTGATTTAAGTCCTTAATATAACACCCAACATGAAATATTAAGGTTAGGACCCAACACAATATTTTACAATTCGGAAGAGGGATGCCGTAATCCAATTGCAACATATTTGAAGGTAGGTAAATGACGATTTACCAATTTCCACCATAAAAAACGAAATTGATTATTAAGTTTTAAATGAATTGAAATTCCAAGATCTTTTGAGATTCATTGAACTTTTCAATGACATGTTTAAATCTCGATTGTGCCCTTCAAGTTTTTGACTGGGATGCCGATGATCACAAACGAGGTGTGAATAACCATGAAAATTAGCTTAGTACACTTAATGTTACAGATCTCCTAATCAATGTGCCGGTTAACCACATACCCTCCATTGATCTATGATTAACATCAAGCAACCCTTTGCCACACACTGTCAGTCCCAAATTAGTGTGCCGGTTAACCACACACGATCTACTAACGACTTATCAAGGTGCAATGTGCAATTTCATGGGTTAGCACCAAATTCACATTTTTTCCTAGGTAACTAAGATTGGGAATTTATAAGTGTCTAGTTACTTGGTATTTTCATTATACTTTTAATGAGAATTAATGTCCTATCCTACCCGTTCGGCTAACGACCCTCCACCAGTCAAGGAAGCGGTGGGTGAGAGTGGACACCCATTAAATCGCCATTTTATAGGCGGTAACCTTATACCCCTCCTTATAGACCGACTTTTTACTTATACATATAAGATATTAAACTTTTAATATTATAATAGTATAAGGGTGTATTTTAAACTTTTAAAATACTAAGTGGTTTAATCTATCAATTAAACTATACTCTTAATTTAATTAAACTTAAACCATGTCGTTATGGAATTATTAATTCTCTTTTAATTAAACACTTTAATTAACTATTAATAAAGTCCATAAAGATGTAATATGAATTTTTCAAAACATTAAGATGATAAAACAAAATTAAAACTATTTAATTTATTATTAAGTTATGAACTCATGAGTTACACTTTTGAAAACTTTTCAAATAACTTTAGTTTTAGAATTCAATGTCTCGTAAAAAAACTTTTCAAATTCCAAAACTTGAGGGCAAGTTTTATAACTCTTGAAAACTTTTAGAATTCTATAAAAGAGACTTTCCAAGTTCCATAACTTGAGCGCAAGTTATGAAACTCTTCAAAGCCATTTATAACAAATTTTGTAACCTTTTGAAGACTCTTGGAATTCATAACTTAAAGAGTTAATGAATGAGACTTTTCACATCCATAACTTATGGAAGTTTCAAAACTCTTAAGATCATAACTTTTAAAAAAAACTATTGAGATCCAAAATTTTATGACAAAATTTGGAACTCCTTAAAAACATTTAGATCAAACTTTTAAAACAAATAAAATAATCATATCATTCTATCTTTTAATAAAATGACCTAATTCAACTCTTGTAGTAAAATGACTCAAATTTTACAAATAATTAGTTTTTCATAAAACCAAGTAATTATCTTAAAATTTGACAAACTTCATGTTTTTTTTCAGCTTTGAAAATCAAACATTTGCATCAATATAATAGATTACAACCCATGGCTCTGATACCACTATTGGGTTTTAGTATACTATAACATCCTATGGTGCACATACAACCTTAAATAATTTGGATCTATGTTTGCTCTAATTATACATGCAATATTGTTTCCAAAGCATTAAGCCTACAACTAGCATACAATTGACATAAACAACATAAAATACTAGTTAGGAGTTTACCTCTTTATGTAGCTTGTAGAACTTGTTGTATTTGGCCTTTAAGAACTTAGCACCCCAAGTGTGATGCCTCAAATGGTTCACAACAGACCCAGGGCAAACGAGAACTTGAGAGAGATGTTGCTAGCTCCAAAATCAGCTCTAATGAATTCCAAGAACTCTAGTTAACGATTGTGGGTGCTAAGAGAGTCCTTTTATAGTATGCTAAGAGAACTTATCACTATATTACATGTGTAGTAGTGTATGTATATTGGCTAGCTGGGTCTTATTTGTTGATTGATGTTATTTGTGAAATTGTATGACTGATATCTCTTGGACTGTTGTGAGTCCATGGGACTGCTGATAGTCCTTATGGTTGTTGATAACCCCTGAAATGTGCTGCTAATCTACAGGGTTGGTAATAACTCATGACTATTTATTTTGCTGAGTTGCATGTAATATTTTTGGAACTCACTAAGTTTCATGCTTACAGTTGTGGATTAAATATGTTTCAAGTACTTCAGATAATCACAGGAATATGAAGGCTTGATTGTACACTCTGTCTTGTAGATTTTATGATTTTTATGTTTTGATACTTTGATATTAAATGGATGTATTGATGTACCTGGGATTTTCATGTCATGGTTTGTATGACTTTGGTGGTTTTTCTTAATATAAAGATGAAAAACCTTGTATTAAAAATCAGTGTGTTACAAATTGGTTTTTTATGTAAGCAGAAAATTTACAGAATTCTGAGAAAACGTTAGATTTTTGTCGTAAAGGATAAACCAAAAGATTGTGTGTCTAATGATAAAGAAATATGACATAATATTTTAAGCCATAGACATTGGTAATAGGAGATGTCCCAACATAAGAGTGAAAAATATCGAATACGTTATAAACAATAGAATCCTAAGTACCAAAAGGAAGTTTAATATGTTTGCCAAGTTGACATGCATGACACAAAGCATCATAAATAGGTTTATTACAAGGAATCAAATTATTGGAAATTAAAGATTAAAAAATGTAGTTGTTGGGATGACCAAGGCATTGGTGTCGTACAGTGTTGCTTACGGAAACAAAAACTTGAGAAGATTGAGAATGAACTACGTAGAGTAGACTATCTACTGTCACATCATATTAGGGTTTGTTAATTTTTGTACTCCTTGACAGTAAAACCAGATTCATCAAATTTAATTGAACATTTATTTTGAAGAGTAAATTTACGCACACAAATAAGGGTTTTAATGATCAAATAGTAAGAAGAACATTATTGAGGTAAAGTGAGCGGTGAAGAGTTTTGAGAGGAAATTTGGTGTGTCAGGTCGTGACTACATGTATTTTGGACCCGTTCCCTAGTATATAATGAGAGACCTGATCATCATAAATGGATTGTTGTATATCTTGATTTGCATGAATGTGGTATGTGGCGGCCGTATCCATCACCCATTCACTTGGTTCTTGAAGAGCCTTTAGCTAAAAAGTTGAGGTGATGTTGTGGGTTGTTGTTTGGTTCCGAACCAAGACCATGGTGGAGTGACATTGGACCGTCTAAATTTTATAGTAGAATTAGTAGCAAGATGGTCTTGTGGTGCGTTGGACTGGTGATAGGAAGTGGGTCCAAGAAGACACGTTGTGGGCTACTAATGCTATTAAGACTGAGGTAGGCCGAACCATTGAAAATGGATTTTGTATCGATTGTGCCATTGTTGGACTTAGACAAGAGGAGGATTAAAGACCTACCTATACTGTTGGGGTGGGTGTTGCACAAAGTAGTAGTAGTAGTTGTTGTTGTTGTTGATGTTTACCGATTGCTGATGCATGCACCCGTTTGGCTGCTATTGCTGGTGCTTCCCCCTTCCCCCACTTGTCTATCCATAAAGATGGTATGGAGGAGTTTCGACGATGATGAATGACCTATATTATGCAAAACATTGGGACCACATGAAAAAAAAAATCTTTGTTCTTCCGACATTAAAATGGACATCGCTTCGTCAAAAGAAGGAAACGAATTCTGGTGATGAATGATATTAGAAACATTGTCAAACCGTAGGGGAAATCCATTAATAGTCTAACTAATGAGATTCGTATTGGTTACCTAGGCATCATGACTTAGGTTCTCGAGGTGGTGGGGAATGGACTTAATTTTTGGTAGTCGGATATAACGATGAGATCCCCCATTGATATGTTTTGATGTTCGGTCTCCAACTGTATGGCTCACGAATCTTTGTTGTCACGAAAAATTCATTCAATGTTGAGCCATACTTGACGAGCATTGGTCTCCTTCTTGATGATGTTAAGGAGGTTTTGTGAGAGAGTGGAATAGATACAACCTTTCACCACACCATCAACTTTCTTTAATTATGGATCAGTTAGTTTTGTGATCGGTTCATCGTACTTAGCTTCAATGTGTTCTATGCCGTAATAAGCAATGTTCTAAATAACACGAGACATGTCGTGGCGGCAATATCAAGCCTCAAGCTTTATGAGACGCGACGAGTCACAATGTTTGTTAATACATGACTTAAGGCGATAATTTTGTTAAATTACTAATTATATATATATATATATATATATATAGAGAGAGAGAGAGAGAGAAAGAGAGAGAAAGAGAGTTAGGTTCAAGTATTCTAACTAATTATTGTATATTTATCGTATGCTATGAGAATGATAAATAAAATATGTTGTTTGATAATATAAATACGTTCAATCTTACATAACTATTTTCATTAACACACATTCTCACTAATTAAATCGTCTATAAGGTTATTATACACTTATTATCATTCTCATTTCTGTCAGAATGTTGTATTGGGTTGTATTCTCTCAGAATGAAAATGAGTGAAAAACGATGTGTGAGAACAAAAAAAAATAACGAGAATGCATGAAAATGACGATATTCTTGTAAGGTTGAACGTATCCGCATTGCTAAACAATTTATTCTCTTATTAATTCTCATAGCATACGATAGATGTACAATAATTTGTTTGAATAGAATAATCTAAGCATATATATATATATATATATATATATATATATATAATACTATTATCCATATTTATATACATATATGACTTAAGGCGGTATTTTCTCAAGGTGTGGCGTCAAGTACATGCATTAAAGCCATGGTACGCCATGGTGAAGCGTTTACGAGCTTTTTAAAACCACGGTCATAGGCATCACAATGATTACCGAGGAGTTCCCTCCAAGAGTCGTTGTTGGTTCTTCTGAGGTCAAGAACAAGCGTGACATAGGTTTATATGTTTGCAACATAGAAATCTTTGTGAGAAGGGATTTATGGCTGCCATGGAAGCTGATGGAGGAAGAAGATTAGGGTTAGGGTGGTGGCAATGAGTATTGCCGATTGTATAGAGGAAAGAGAGGGAGATGAAGAGTGATTTTAAGAAATCGACTTTGATACATAATATTATTTGAATGAAATGTAATCTTCTCATTGATTACAAATGATCCAAGATATTTATATAGCAATACATGAAAGGGCCAAGCATATAATGGGCCGTATAAATGGGTTATACACAAATATATACCAAGTATCATGAAAATTACAAACGAAAAAATGATACTCCAATTTCTAATTGTGTATTTATTTTAATTTTTCAAAATTAAAATAACTTAGTTATTTTTTTTCGGAACCAGCAAGAAAAAAATAAATTACAAAATTTTGAAAGGGAAACAACACCAATCCACCCAATTACAATTACGAAAACTACCCCTATGTTTAATCTAATAGGACACCAAATTAAAGGCACCGTCCTCCATCTTATGAGCAGAAATTTACGTCCCGTTAAATCTTTTCTCATTCCTCGCCTTCCACATGCACCATAGAAATCCATAAAAAATGGAAAGAAGAATCTTTCTATTTTTTGGGACATTGACCCCACATTGCTGCAAAGTTGACAAACTCCAACGCCAAATCGAAATGTTGCGAAGGGATCTTACACTAGTTGAGGATCCAACTCAAAGCCTCACATGGAATGTGACACTTCAAGAGGATGTGACTAACCTCATCGAAGCCACCATTACACAAAGCACAAGAGGTATAAGGAACATGGATACCTCTTTTCACAAGAGCTAAAGCAGATAGAATCCGGTTCAAACAAGCACGCCACATAAAAGAAATGACCTTAAGAGGCACGATTTGTAGCCATATTGTAGGGTTATTCACCTGCAGAGTAATTTTACCTTCAATGACGGCACAGAGGTTGTGAACGTCGAAACGAACGTAGAAACAACCATCGTTGGACAACTTAGACTTCCAACAATATTCCCCTTAGAGAAGTCATATTGCTCAATTATCGCTTGCAAGCAACCCAAGTCCGATAACTCCAAAGAGCTTTTAGGTTTTAATTATTAATTATTAATATTCTTTTTATAAAACTTAGCGGGGTGAAATCAGTTATAAATTTCAATTTCATTAAATGAGTTGAAAATTTAAACAAAACCTAATAATTATTGGACATTTAGCTTCATTTGACTCTAACTAAAAGTCTAATAGTTTAGGGCTTAACACTTAGTAGTAGAGATGTAATTATTGGTAGCATACTATTTATTTATTGCAACTTTTTATATTTTTTGCCAAGATACAAAATCGTATTTTTAAGACATTGAAAACAATCAAATTATATTTTCTGTATATCATCCGATATTAAACCAATCCGTAATCTTTGAAAACTGTGTACCACTTAATTCATCAATAGACTATCAAAATATTTTTAGAACATTGTTAACAATAATCAAAACAAGTTCTAACATATTAAATTCAATACTAAAACAACAATTAATAAACCAACGCCGGCCACCTTGATCCGCCATTAATCGTCGCCGATAACCTACCATCGGATACATACCGGAAAAATCAAGAAATTGGTAGAACAAGAGGGAGATACTGATTAAGAGTGTCCTAGTTGTAACACCCTGTTTTGAATCGTTTCCTAATTTGGGGCCATGGCCCGAAGATCGGTCATCATAAGGCTTAGGGCCTTGGGTAAGGAAAGGTTTAGACCCATTTGGGTGGGGACAATGTAGATTAGGTAACTTGGGAGTTTGATTTGTGTTTTGGAGACCAAGGGTATAACTGTAAAGTGGTAGTTCAAGCCTTTTATGAATTTTGGATTTAAGTTTAGAAAGTTTTAAGGAAAGAGTGAGTTTATAAAAATGTAGAGCTTCTCATTACCTTTCCGTGGATATAAGGATCGTTGAAATAGGAATTAGAACGAAGAAATTATGGCTTTCAGAAGTTTGTGTAGGGTTCAAAGTACTCGATCCATAGATTATGACAATGGCCCCCCTTGATGAAGTGTATGTTATTAGGCCCAAGACTTGTTTTATTCCCTATATATTATCATGTATTATTCATAATTAGGGTTAAGAGTGAGGCAAGATGTAGCCGCTAATCATAACGAGGTTTCTTAGGTAGAATAGATTTACTTTAATATTTTCTTATAGTGTAATTTATTCCTCATGTTCTTGAATAAAACGTTTGATCAATCAACATATCTTCATAATTGTGTTCAGGGCCGATCCATTAGTTTTTCATGCCCAGGGCGAGATGAATAATAGTGCCCCTATGTTTGTACTATTCAATGCGCCGAACACATAACAACGAAACATATATTAATATAAACAAAAACTTGCGAAATAGGGTGCTTGGGATTACTCACTTAAAACAAATCATATTTTTTACAAAACGTATTAACTTATCTATACCAAAACAAAGTTCTGAAAATGTGTTTTGAATAGCTTATGAGGCCAAAACGCAAAAAACTAGAAAATTGTTATTATTGTTTAACAAATTCAGCTTATACATATAAAATGACCAAAATGGCATCCTTTTAGTTATTATTGTCGTATTTTTTTTTCACATATAACAATTTCTTTTTTATCACTTGGAATAATATTTTAGACAATAAATTTTATCAGCAAGAGAAAATGAAATGGTTATTCATTGTTCTTCCCTTCGCCTTTTCTTCCTCCTTAATCCCATTCGAGATTTTTTATTTTTATTTTGATTCCACGTGTAAAAACCCATCAAATAAATCCAAGGCTTGACTAATCATTTATCAAAATTCATTAACTACTTACTCAATCCACCCAATTTTTGAAGCATATGTGAAGAGGATAGCTATTACAAAACATAACTACAAGTTGTTGCTGTCACTAATTAGTTTCATAGAAAACCCAAGATCCATTCTTCCTAACTAATCTTTCAATAAAAAGGATGTCAAGGAACTAAACTGTTTGATCACAAAAGAAAAGGCAAATTTTAAGGTCAAAAACACAGTAGGCCATTTGTTAACTTTTATGATCATAACAAATCAATATCAAAGACATATATTCAAAACAAATATTGTTAATGGGAATGTTACTGATGTTCACAAGAGCTATACTAATCGGAATTTTAAGGTCAAAAGCACATTAGGCCACTAGTAGCAATTTAAAGCAATGAAAACCAAATTTTAGTATTTGCTTCCTTAAAAAAAGAATCATGAGCACGGTAGCATCAATTAAAAAAACAATCAAACAAATAGGTGCGCAAAAAATTGCAAATCACTAATCGAATAAGAACAATAGAAAAAAAAACAATAACTAGTTAGAACCGAAAAATTAGTGATTTCACTAATCAATTAATTAGCACCCACAACAAGAAAATCAAAATTCATAACAGGTAAACTATAAAAAAGATTCTCAAATAAGAAATCGGAAATTACCTCATGCTCATGCTCGATCCACGTCGCCCTAATATTTCCACATCAGCAACACCACTAATCAAATTTAAGAACTTAGAAGAACTCGCATTCCGCTTTCCACAGACTCGTTTCTTAAAGACTCGGACTCTAAAGACTAGAAATCTGGATGAAAAAATCTGAACGCAACTAAAAATGAAAAAGACTCAAACGATTGGTTTTTTTACCGTTGGAGAGGTGAATGACAATCGAGTTAACATCGGCAATGCCAATGCTGATTTTCCAGATTGCAACGAGCCAACGACTAACAAGTAACAAGACTCCTCGTCTTCTGAATTACTTAGGGTGCGTTTGGTTGTGGAAAACTGTTTTCATTTTCTATGAAAATGTTTTCAGAAAATAGGGTTGAGTTTTCATTTTCAATTTTCAATGAAAACGCGTTTTGTTGGAAAGGGTGGAGTTTTCATTTCCCATCTTAGAAATTTGGAAAACTTTGGAAAACTATAAAAATCACTTTTCTAATTACATACAATTTGGAAAACTGAAAATTTTCATTTTCTTGGAAAACTGAACGAACCAAACGCGTTTTCGAAATTTTCTGATTTTCTTGGAAAATTTTCCTAGAAAACTGAAAAAATTTCCACAACCAAACGCACCCTTAGGAATTAAGCGCTGATTTTTTTTTTTTTTTTTTTTTTTTTTTTTTTTTTTTTTGCTTTTACCGTGTTTCATTCACTTTCCAAGCGATGCCTCTTTCCCTTGTTGAAGTATTGGATCAAACCTTTAGCCCAAGTAAAAGGTACAACCATAAGATATAGAATAAGTCTGAATATTTGATGCCCTGGGCCGTAGCCCAAGTCGCCCATGGCTTGGGCCGGCCGTGATTGTGTTCGTTCTTATTTTCCGCATTTTATTAGTCAAACCGTTGTGCGGGTTTTACCCAACAAGTGGTATCAGAGTGGGTCTCTGAAGATCTAATTGATCTTTGAAGTATCAATTTTTGATTTGATGTTTTTCTGCACAAGTTATTGAAGATTTATGGTGTTTTGGTGTTTTGGAATCAAGATTCTTGTTCAAGCTATTGTTCATAAAGACTTTTGGTGTATTCATCTAGGTATTTGTTTTCTCAATCTTATTCGTATTATCTTTGGATGTAATCAATTGGTTAGTCCAAAATTAATATATTGCTTCGTGGATCAATTTCTTTCAATTTGGCCCGAAGAGTTGATTCTTTACTGTTCATCCGATTTCTTCAAGCCCAAGTTTAATTTGTTATTGTTCGTCTGATCTTAATTCATCACTCGTGGCGTTCTTCATCGACTAACTGTTATCGATTTTTGAATCCTAAATCGCTATTTGGGTAATCGATTCAAGCCCGTTATGGGTCACGATTCTCCTCATGTCGATTTTTTATCAGATTTATTCTTTATTTAATTGATTTTTGTTCTTCAATCGGATCTCTTTTCTTCAAAATCTTTTAGCGATTCGTGGATTTGTTCAGGCTTATCGTTTAACTGAGTTGTCGATTTCATCATAATATGAATCGATGATATGAACTTAGATCGATGATTACTTTCTGATGAACTGATGAAGAACGTTTTCTATTTTGGTTGAAAATAAGTTTGATCTGAAATCAATATAAAGATAATGAAATTGGTGTTTGTTGACCATTGTAATGGGTCTCGCAATCGGAATTGATTAACTCACAAATCGGAAAATAAATTTGGACCTGAATTCGGAATTATGAAGTAGAATGACATGATTCCGAACGAAAGTGGTCTCGGAATCGTAACTCGCATCGACGATCGAAATGAATCCCTTGTAGTGATGAAGCCAATCTGGGCTCGGAATCGGACTTAAATCACCAATCACAATTGAAATACTGGACTCAGAATCGAAAACGAACTGGTTGCTCAGAAGCGAAGGGTTGATTGGAAATTTACTGGGGTTCGGAATTGATTGGTATTAAGAATTGTAACTCCAAATCGGAACTGTTCTTGTCTGTTAATCGGAACTTGAAGTTCACTGTCTCTCAAATCATAAAATCTAATTTTGACTTTAAAGGTCAAAGAACGAATTTCACAGATTGTATCAAGAAGATGAGTCAATTTTTAAATTCGGTCCCCAGAGATTTGACAAAGTGACGATTTTAGTCCCATTTTCGAATTTATTACAAACTAATGGGAAAATGATGCAGTGTTACCATTTCAGTCCCTTGACTTTCAGCAAAGTGACCATTTCTGCCCAATATTATGAAATGTTTAAAAATTTAAGGGCTGGTGAACATAAATGTGTTTTTTTAGTGAACAGAAAATTATGAATTCCAACAAGTCTTGGCGGTTCGGAAAATTGTATTTCGCAATAACGTCAATTTTTTTCAACTATTTCAGATTTTTCACTTCATTGTTTATTCCATTTTGTCGCAGGGTAGCATAGTATTTGTTTATCCATTCAAGATCATTCTCATTACCATTTGAATGTTTTATAATCACTTTTTTTATTATAAAAAAGGGGAGAATTTGATATAGCCATTCGAAATTGGATTTTGACTTTTCAAATTTGAAGATTTTTGATAAAGCTTGTTGTGACGATATGAAGGTAGATTTTATAGAAAAATTCAAGATAAACTCCTCTAAAGCTTTTACAGATAAGTAGCTTTTACAGAAAAGTTCAAGAGGAACTCTTCTAAAGCTTTGATATATCTCCGACTTCTAGTGATTTCTCGATCAAGTGATGTTACGAATCTAAAATTTAGTTTGTTACATGATATTTTTTGGTGGCTTATATCATTAGTTTATTCGAATATCATTATGACTTGGAGGTGGGGTTCTTCAAAGATAAGAAGTGATTTTGTTTCTTAATTCCAAAATGGATTTTTATGGCGGGTTTGGCTTTCTTGAAGATCTTTGGGATTACATTAGAAAATGAAGTTTAAAAACATTACTTTAGTGCTTGGTTTCGCGCACACACACACACACACACACACATATATATATATATATATATATATATATATATATATATATATATATCCTAGAACCCGTTTTGAAGACTATTGAAGAATCAAGATTCGTGGATCGCTTTTGATATTCCTCGTCACGAGATCCTTTTTTATTTGTTAGATGCTTGTTTTGGAAGTTGAAGACTTGTAATCTATTCCATAATTTGAGGGGGAGAATGTAGGCTTCAAAGTACTACATGGATTATGACAATGGTCCCCCTTGGTGAAGTGTAGGTTATTAGGCCCAAGATTTGTTTTATTCCCTATATATTGTCATGTATTATTCATAATTAGGGTTAAGAGTGAGGCAAAATGTAGCCGCCAATCATAATGAGGTTTCTTAGGTAGAATAGATTTACTTTAATATTTTCTTATAGTGTAATTTATTCCTCATGTTATTGAATAAAACATTTTATCATTCGACATATCTTCATTATTGTGTTCATTCTTATTTTCCACATTATATTCATCAAATCGTTCTTAGGGTTTTACCCAACAATAATTGTAGAGACAATAAAATAAAGATCGATAGAGTCAAAACAGTTTAGTTGAATGAACCAATAAGAAAAAAGATTGAATGTGATTGAATGAGTGTCGAATGCTTTATTATCAATATCTTAGAAGAGTTTGATAAGAACTTCTCTGTAAAGATACGTAGGGCTACCAATAACATTAACCCTAAAACGATACATGCATACTATATTTATAGTCTAACCCTAGCACCATAATAACGAATGGACAGGTCCAAAACCAATAATAATAAAGACTAAATACATGCATAATTAATTTGACACAACACAATAAATAACTCAACAATCTCCCCCTTTGTGTCAATTAAGGAAGCAAATACTTCATTATTGTTGGCGCTTCTGAACTTTGAAGAGTTTCGGCATCAGACCAAGTAAAGTGTTGCAAACTTGAATGTACCATTTGATCATGTCTGTGAAGCACTTCTTATCTGCAACAACATTCACCTTGCATTGTCCAGTAATCCACATGATGTAGTTCAGACAAGAAGTAGAATAGAGATGCTTGTCGGGTAAGGAAAATAAGAATTTCTGAACATTCGTACCATCTCTAGCACTTTGTTGAAACGCCACACTCCAATTGTCATTTTGGATTCTTCCAGGTTTCATCATGGTGACATCATTCAGAGCTTATTTTGGTTGCACAGTGGGTTTCTTTTGCAAAATAGCCGCTATCTCCAAATCCATTTTCGCAACTTCCAGAATGTAAGAGATCAACATCCTTTTCAGATGTGCCACAGTAGGTTAAAATTTCTATTCATCTTTCGATAGAAGATTGAACAAGGAAATCTAATCGTAAGGATTAAGGCACGACAGATCAGCAAGAGTGAATTCAAAGATTAACTTGCTTGCCCCTTGTGACGCTTTGAACTGAGCATTACTAAAGCTTTTTGTTTCTATCAGACCAAAGACCTTCACAACAGTAATCTTCTTCGAACTCCAATTTTGATGTTGGGGCTTTCCATGCTTGAGATAAAAGGAGATAAGCAGGAGATTGACATCGTTATCTGACTTAGGATCTTTCTCAACTTTATCAAAACATCAAGATACAAAGGCCTTCGGAGTTATTGGAATGTCGAGCTGAGACACTGAAGTGTTTTCCAATTCAAAGGAAGCAACTGACTCCAACCAGTATATATTCGGATTCTCAACAGCTTCGTTAAAAATATGCTCGATCGACCAAGGAGGGAAGAGGGCCTTCTGAGTTTTGAGTATGACTTGAGCATCACAAGCCTCCCTTTTCCGAGCTTTGGCTTCTTTGGCAACTCGCAGATTCTCATCAAACTCTTGGTCATGTTTCTTTCTTTTAAGCTTAGCCCCTTCTGATAGATCGTCCTCTTCTTCATCCTCATCATCAACCAAATTGACTTTTCCTTTTGATCCCGAAGCTTCATTACCCTTCGGATCATTTGATTTTGGCTTGTGTTCATACTCCCCAGATTCATCAGCAGGTTTCTTAGGTTCTTCATCAGATGGCCTTTTTGATTCTCCCCCTTGTTTCGGAAAAGAGGCAGCTTCGGAAACACCCTCGATATGGTTGAGCATAGAGAATACTAGTTTGAGTTTGTCACTGAGATGTTGGCGAACCAAGATCGTTAACCACGAATCACGAGTCCCCACTAGTTTTTGCAAAAATAGGTTAACATCCGCAACACAGGTTTTGATAACAGTTTTTCGGACTTTAAGGTATCAAGTTATTGGTTGGCATGAGCAAGTTAGACAAAAAGAACCTTTGCTTTTTTAGTTTTCACAACGAGCTTATCCATGATCTTATTTTCCATTGCAAGATCTGCCTGCAACTTTTCAATCTTAGAAACAATGGAGGCATTCATCACTGTATTATCATCTTTCAGGTTCGAACGGACTTTGGATAGAGCCTCTTTTTCAGTATGAAGAGTAAAGCCAAGATTCGTAATCACCTTATTTGCAGCTGATGTGTTTTTATCAGAAGAACTTTGAAAATCCTCCATGAATTGAGTAACATCAGCAAGTAGTTTTTTCAACTTTTTAGATCGTTTCACGCACATTCTTCTCTGAGTTTTCAACGACTTTGGTAGAAGCATCAAGGCTTTTGGCATGCTCTTTGGTGAGAGTTGCAATTAAGGCTTTGATAGACTTAAAAGAATATTCACTACTGGAAGGCATTTTGGAAGACTCAAGCAAAGTATCCAATTTTCCATTTAGAGTCTTGAACTGCGCTTTAGTCATGGGTGCCTCATCATCACTCTCGTTGTGAACAGTAAAGGGACTGTAGTGGAAGTCTTGAAAATCGTCCCGATCATCACCAAAATTAGTGTCAGGATCATCAGCCCTTAAAGGTGAAATTGGGGTAGAATCCTGACCTACGGTAACACCAAAAGCACTTGCCCCTGTATCAGTACGTTGACAGTCACTGGAGGTAAGCTCGTAGAAGTAGTTGTTGTTGTTGTAGATTCGGTGTAGAAGGGAGTGGTTTGAGCAATGGAGATATGTGGTTGCGAAGTACCAATAGATATATTCGGACATGGAGCAATGGTGATGGGTATCGAAACAGGTGGAGAAGTAGTAGTAAGAGAGAAGGAACATGAGATGTTTTAATTGGTGAAGGAACAGAAGTAGGAATCATAGATGATACCTTCGGAATGGAGTGAGTAGAAGAAAGTTCCGAGATCATTGATTGCTAAGTTACAGCTGTATCTTCGGATTCTTGCTGGTCTTGTTCTATTTTCCGAACTTCGGAAATAGTGTGAGACTCCGAATCCTCCTCGACAACCGGAGTAGGAGACCTAGGCTTCCGAGCAGCCTTCTTAACTTTCTTCTTCGGAGTTTGAGCTGGCTCAGAGGGGCCAACATTCGTTTTTCTTTTTCCTCCCTTTTTGGGCTTTTTTCTCCCTTCAAGTGCCTTTTGCAGATCTTCAGGTACAGGACGAACACCAGACACAGTCTTCTTTCGGTAATCATTGATGACTACATTATCAACCGGAACATTTAAGAGCATAGCTTCAGGAATTGAACCAACAAAGTTGAATTTGGTGTGATCAGAAACCATGAAGTTGGAGGTGTGCAAAACAGGGATTGCAGCAAGAACAAAATCTTATTTGCTTGAATATGAAGGCGATGAATAGCCCTTTTTACAATAGTATTTTTTTTATCCATTCAAGATCATTCTCATGACCATTTGAAGGTTTTATAATCATATTTTTTATTACAAAAAGGGGGAGAATTTGCTATGGGCATTCGAAATTGGATTGTGACTTTTCAAATTTGAAGATTTTTTACGAAGCTTGTGGTTGGTGTCGATATAAAGGTAGCTTTTATAGAAAAGTTCAAGATGAACTCTTATAAAGCTTTTAGAGAGAAGTATATTTTACAGAAAAGTTCAAGAGGAACTCTTCTAAAGCTTTGATATATCTCGGACTTTTAGTGATTTCTCGATTGAGTGAAGTTAAGAATCATAAATTTGGTTTGTTACATGATATTTTTTTGGTGGCATATATCATTACCTTATTTGAAGATCATTGTGACTTGGAGGGGGAGTTCTTTAAAGACAAGAAGTGATTTGGTTTCTTATTCCGAAATGGGTTTCTATGGCGGGTTTGGCTTTCTTGATGGTCTTTGGGATTATGTTAGAAAATGAAGTTTAAAAACATTACTTCAGTGCTTGGTTGCACATTTATATATCCTAGAGCCCGTTTTGAAGTTTATTAATGAACCAAGATTCGTGGATCGCTTTGATATTCCTCGTCACGAGATCCTTTCTTATTTGGTAGATGCTTATTTTGGAAGTTGAAGCCTTCTCATCCATTCCATAGTTTGAGGGGGAGATTTAGGGTTCAAAGTACTCCATGGATTATGACAATGGGCCCCCTTGATGAAGTGTAGGTTATTATGCCCAAGAATTGTTTTATTCCCTATATATTGTTATGTATTATTCATAATTAGGGTCAGTGTTGTAAAACTCGCCAAGTTGTCCGATTACTCCTCCGAGTACTCGCTACTCCCCCCCCCTCGCCGAGACAAGTTACATAATCCCGAGTACTCCCCGATCGACTCCTTACGAACTGAGTAGTGTTGTGAAATTCGGTCAACTCGATGATTAATATGTATAATATACTTAATGATTTATTATTTAACACACACACATGTGATTATTACTACATATATATCTTAAAATTTTAGTAATTATGAAGTGAGACCATTATATGTGTTTCATATTTTGTGTATTCACATGTATCTAATTTTGTTATATATTTCAATCAACTTATGATTTTATCTTATAATTTTGTCATATATAATTTCCCTAAAAATATTTCCACACAAATTTCCAAATCCGAGTACTCCCCGAGTACTCGCTACTCGGTAGTCGGCCGAACAGGTACCGAGTAACGAGTCCTACAACCTTGATTAGGGTTAAGAGTGATGCAATATGTAACCGCCAATCATAATGAGATTTCTTAGGTAGAATAGATTTACTTTAATCTTTTCTTGTAGTGTAATTTATTCCTCATGTTTTTGAATAAAACGTTTCATCATTCGACATATCTTCATAATTGTGTTCATTCTTATTTTCCCATTATATTCATCAAATCGTTCTTAGGGTTTTACCTAACAGTTTGGAGGTTTACGGGATAAGCCTAGTACACTAGGCGTATATAGGAGTACGCTGGTCGTACTAGGCAGGATGATTGCGGGTGACTTATGGAGTATGCTGGGCATAATTGGAGTACACTAGGCTTACTAGGAGTACGTTAGGCGTACTCTAGCCAGATGCACACCCTAATTTAGGGTCTTGGACCCTATTTAATGGACTTAAGTCAACTCCAAACCCTCTTGTCCTCATTCTCCATGTCACACTACAAACTAAATGACATTTAATAGCATAATTTTTTAATAGCATATTTGGTTTGTGCCACTATAGTACATTTTTAGTGGCACTTTGTTTATGCCACTATAAAAGTTAATACATATAATGGTATTAATCATATTGTGGCATTGGATTTATAGTTAATTAGTTATTCATGGCATGAAAGGATATCCGTAAAAGTTTTATATATAATATGTTATATTTAGTTTAAATTTTCATAAAATACGTATACAAAATCAATGTACTCATTTTTTCGAATTTAAAACCAATGACTTGTTTGAGAGAAGTAACCATCCCAAAAATTACAAAAACCCCTCCTCCTTCGTTTCCAGCGCGAAAATGAAATCCCAAAAAATTTGAAAACCCCGCCTGCACTTTGTTTATCCCAAATTCATCGGTTCAAAAAGGTTGTGAGAGAATCTTGCCTTCGTCTGTGGTTCGCCTTGCACTACTACTTCACCATAATCTTCCCTGCGCCGATCTACTTCGCTTTAGCTCACCCATCATCCATAGGTTTGTTTTGTTTTCCCTTTTTACCTTTTAGGGTTTCTCCAAATGTCTGCTATTTTTTTTAATTATGTTTTGTAGTGATAAACTCTCCATTGGACCGACATTTTAGTGTTCTGCTACATTTTGGCTAGTATTTTTGTGATATTAATATAATTTTGATGGGTTTCTTTTTATGGGTATTAAAAAAGCTGGATTACATCTCCACTTTTAGTCTAATTCATGTTTTTTAAGGCTACAAGGGAAGTTGTGGAAGAAGTTAAGAAAGAAAAGATAAGGTTACTGATGCTCTTCACGCTACATGGACAAATGTGGAAGAAGGAATTGTTCTAGGTAAGTTCTTCTATTTTAAATATTGAATATATTGATGTTCTTAACATAATCTATTTTGATGCTCACAATGTGTTTGTCAAATTGTCTAACAGAATGTCGTACCTAAAAATCTCAAGTAGTTTAATGCCATTTTTCGCTTTCACTGTCGACATTAATAAATTGTTTTTGAACATCATGCTAACTCCATTGTGAGATTATTTGATTTTTATCAACATGGTTAACTTGTCCGATGTTTTCACAATTTTGAAAAGCATTTACCCATTTAATATGTGTGGCTTACTAGATTCTGATTAAAAATTAAAACAAGTGTAAGTTTACAATCATAACAATTATTAATTTTAATATGACCAATAAGTATTATTGCTTTACGTGACTCATGTTTTTTGCAATAAGAGAATAGCCTATAGAAGGATGGTGTGCTTTGTTATCTGGCTTATTAGTTGTAGTGTTGATCACGTAAACTTTTTTCCAATAAGAGGGCACCCAACAAAAATTTTATGCTTTGGTATTCTACAACTTTTGTGCACTATTTAGCCTATGCATCATATGTGGTTTTGGTTTTAATGGTATTCAATGTTTTAATCTAAGTAAAAACTACTTGTTTAAAAGAAGTTAATGTTTTTTTCAAGGGAGTTCGAGAGACGACACCGAATGCATTAAAACAATACACACTTTTGTAGATGATATTCTTATTGGCTAATAACACTCAACTAACTTATTTCAAGGATTAGGCTGGAGGGAGTGGTGCCATCGAAACCGCACTCCCTCTCCCGCCATATCAGCGCCATGTCATTTTTTACCACTTAAGAGTGTAGTTTCTTGCCACACCAAGCGTGTGGTGCCACACTTTTCATTTCTTTTATTATTTTGTTTTTTTTTAAGTATTTTAATTTAATAATTTTTTTTTTAACTATTTTAATTTAATATAACTTCTATTTTAATAAAAAAAAACATAATTCTTCGTTACTTGAAAATTAAAAAAAAACGATATAGCTTTACCAAAAAAAAAACCACACACATGACATTTTTGGGAGAGTAGTGATTTTAAAAAAAATATTTTTTTTGAGAGATAGAGGAGATTGTGTTGTGAAAAAAAAATTTAAGTTGATATGTGTATATATAGAAAAGAAAAAGCAAAAAAAAAAAAGAAAAAAAAATAAACGAATCTTGCATTTCAACGGTCAAAAAGTGACCATCCAATCAGAATTCACGGTCTTGAGGGGCCGCACTGCGGTTTAGACCGCAGGAAACCGCAACCTGGGGGCGGTGTTCCATGCTTAGTTGGCAGAGAACTGCGGTCTCAGACCGCACCACACCGGCTAGCCTTATGGGAGTTGCACTCGCAGGTATTGCTTTTAAACTTTTTAGAGCTAATTATTATTAAAAAATTATTCAACTCTTTTAATTTATCAAAATTTTGTATGATGTATCATTATCATATGACAGGTAATTATTCCCTAGATGGACCAACAAGAAGAGATTTTATGCAAAGTTCATCCAGAATCAAGTTTTGTATTATTTTCCCAACAAGTACTTAATTTGAAAGTTTTACGTTTCAAGTGATTACCAGTGCAATGTTAGACTAGTGCAATGCCACACTTATTAAGCCTTTTGGAAGATGTTTTTGTATCAGATGTTAAGAAAATTGTTGTATGTCAAGTTAAGTTTTAATTTAAGTATTTTTTTGGGATTTTTATTTATTATCTTAATTATTTTATTATTAATAATATTTCATTTAAACTTATAACAAAACTGGACATAATTTTCAAATATAAATGTTTAAATGTAAAAAAAATGATGCTAAAAGCTGGAAAAATTGTTTTTTAGCAATTATATAGTGGCATAAAAAAGTGCCACAAAAGCCGAAAATGTTTTAGTGGCATAAGAAAAAGTGCCACTAAAGCCCAAAAAGGTTGCAACGACACAACCAAAAAGTGTCACTAAAGGTCTTTAGTGGTAGCATTTTTAGTGACATTTTTTTTTTGTGCCGTTGATTGCCAAGGGAGGTTTTAGTGGCACTTTTTTGGTTTTCAGTGGCACTCTTTTTGTGTCACT